>NW_020897691.1:4140943-4633631 GCF_003984885.1 Neopelma chrysocephalum | reverse complement strand
AGCGTGTGTGCGAGTGTGGAGGAGGGGGCTCCGTCCCCTCCCGGCCGAGGGGCTGAAGGAGAAGGCGCCAGTCCCTCCCCCCCGGCCCTCCGGTGGCTGTTTGGGGCGGGATGGGGGAGAAGGAGGATCGGCGAGTCCCGCCGCAGTCTCGCTACGAGGAGAAAAACAAGCGCCCCCCTCCCTCTCTCTCCGCCGCACGCCCGGCCCCGCGCCCCCACGGGGCTTCGAGCCGCCTCCCCGGCCGCCGACGGCAGGGCACGGGGGCTCCTTCTCCGGCTCGGCGCCCTCACCTTTGTTCCGCGTCGACCGCCCGCCCGCTACTCCCCCGGCCCGAGGCGGGGGGCACGGAAGGCAACGGGGAGAAGGCTCCTCTCAGCTCCGGGCACCTCCGGCCCCACTCGACGCTCCAGCAGCGGCTCCGCTGGCGGCGGCCCCGCACGGCGCGCAGAGGGGCCGATCCGTCCTACGCGGCCCCGGCGGCGGCGACGGTGACTGCTCGACTCCGTCCCCCTCCCCCTCCGCACGGACTGACTGACTGACGGGCGCAGGGCCCGGGCCACGCCCCCCGTCCCGCCTCCCCCATTGGGCCGCGGCCCGCAGAGCCCGCCCTCCGCGTGGTCCCATTGGCCGCCGCGTCGGAAATACTGACATCATTCTTCTCCACTTCTATGGAAACTGAGACTCGGCGCCGCGAGGGCTCATGGGGAACGCAGTTCCCGCCCTCCGCTCACTCTGTGCTGGGCAGGCGGCGCGGCGCGGTGCGACGGACCATAACTCCCAGGATGCACCGCGCGCTGGGGAGGCGGAGCCCCAGGCGGAGCCTAACGAGCTGAGGGGGCGGGACCGGCGCGTGCGCAGCGGGGCGCTCGGTGGCGCATTTTACCCCCGGGAGGGGAAGGTGGCGCCCGGTGGGGCGGAAGGAAGGAAGGGGGCGGTGCTCCGGCCCCGGGCTCTGCCGCCACCGCCGCCGCCAGCGCCGCCACTCCCGGAGCGGAGGCTGTTCGGGAGGAGGCGGCGAGGTGAGGCTGCCTGCCCCGTGAGCCGGCCGTGGCTGGTGGGGGGCGCGGGGGGGAGGGGGGATGCCTGGCTCGGAGGGGCCGGTCCGAGCCCGGCTGCGGGGGGAGCAGGAGCCGTGGCCGCCCTGCCCCGCCCAGGAGGGGCTGGCAGGCTGCCCGGGAAGGGGCCCGGCGAAGGGGGGCCGCCGGTAGAGCTGGGCGGCGCCGGCCGTCGGCGGGGCGGGCGGAGCGGCTGACGGAGCGCTCCGGGGCCGTGGCTGCGCCGGGCGGGCGGCGCTTCCCGGCCCTCCCCGGCGGCCGAGCCCGACAGCGCCGCGCAGAAAATGGGGGCGGACAGGGAGAACGGGGCGTCCTCGGCTCTCGGTCTCACCGCTTCTAAAATGGCGCTGGAGAGCCGGGGCTGCCTCCTTTGAGCTTTGGAGGCGGCTGCAGAGGCTGCGTCCGTCATGTTGAACTCCGAAAAAAAAAAACTAACCTTATTTCTTTCGATCTGGCTGTGGTGTTGTGAGTTTTAACCTGGTAGTGCAGCGCTCTAGCAGCGGTCGCGGGTTCTGCCGACTCACTTTCTGTCCTCGGGTCAGCCCGCAGCCTTCCCTCTGCCTGCGGGGACTTGGGCGGCCCAGCTGTTGTTGTACGGCTTCTGAAGCCTTCGTGCTCGATTATACCTCGAAATCCCATTAAAATGGAAGCACGATCCCAGCAACGCTATGTTCATGCCCTTCTATCGTTAGTGTTGGATTTGCGGCCATAGAAAGCTGCTTGTTTACTTGTCTGCATCTTCTGGGAAAGTGTCTGACGGCCCTTCCACTTGTGGGAAGTTGCCCACCCTCAGGTTGGATGCGACATGTTGTTCGGTGTCAGCCTAGGAATGGTTGTAAACGGGACTCTGCTAGTTAGAATGAGAACATGGACTAGTGTCCAGGTTACATTTGCATTAAGACTTTTGGTAGTCTCTCTGTAACAATACACATTCATTATGTTTCTGTGTATTCCTTCTGAAACAGACCTTCTCACTCCCACCCCCTACCCCCATTTGGGGCTTTTTTCCCCCCCACTGGTTTCGTGTCTTGGTGCACTAAGTTCTGTGATGGAGCCGATTTAAGAACTTTCTGGATGGTTCCTTTTGCACTACAGGTCTCTGCTTCTTTGGTGGTTGTCTTTTATTTCCTGTGTAACTGCACTGTGACTGTAGCCACTGTGATGATGATACTTTTTAAAATACCATCTGTATATTTGACCTGGACTATTTCAGTGATTACTTATCCCTACCTGGGAGGAGGGGGAGAATATTCTGCAGAATTGAAAGCGAGGGATGGAGTGAGAAGCTGTTTTGCAAAGTTCCAAAGGGAAGTTTTTTCTTTACATGTAACCTGGAATTAATACTGCCTTCATCCTCTCTAGAAAGCTCCTAGACCCAGATCACACCTTCAGGTATAGCTTTAGAGTAGTTCCAAATTATGGAAGCCCATGTCACCATCTTATTCTAGTGTTGTGTGTGTTTTTAAAGAGATCATTAGAGAGACAGTTTGTTGCAGTCCAAAAGACAGTTGTGTGGGCTCTCTGCTGTTCTGTTCTGTTCTGTATTCTCATGTGGGGATACTGAGAAGTAACTGGAAGAATAAATTAGTCATGCATATGAATTGAAACGCAGGAAGTCTGTTGGTTCGAAAGGTAAAATGGCCTTAAATGCTTTAATCCTATTAATAAGCATACATGTAATCAACTCTTGCACTTTCACCAACAAAGGGCTTTGTGTTCCCTTTCACTTATTGTTTAACTCGTGGCACTTTTAGTGGGAGATGGTGACTGAGATCTCCTCTCTAAACGTCTTCACTGAGAAGTCTCTCTGCAACAGTGTAACTTCTGTAGCAAATCAGTCAGTCACCTCTGCAGAAAAACCTTAATATCAAGTAATTCCCAATTGTGTCACATGTAATAACTTTGTGCAAAGAGACTGCAAGTTTCGTATCATGGTATTTTTGCTTACAGGCCTTTGTAACAAATTTCATGTACGTGTTTCTTTATCAAGTGTCCCTTTCTTCGAAGAAGTTTGGGGGAGGTTCTGCTCATTGTTATTCTCACTGTTTCAGTGGGTGTGTTAGACATGTAGCTGTCTGATGAATACAGACTGTTTTTCCTTGGCAGAGATTACCTAAGTCTTCATTTCATGGTAGCATAGCAATGTAGAGAAGTTTAACAACAGTGATTGAAGCTAAGTTACTATCTACTCTTTGTTCATTAGAGATCATTTAAAAAAAAAAAAAAGTAAAAATCTTTGCACTTGTAGCAAAGTGCCTGACTAATTTTCTGCTGCCAAGCCATATTTCAGGTGGACTCCTACTAGTTTTGTGAAGAATTAGGCAAATATTTGGGTTGATGCTGTATAATACTAGTGAATTTCAAATTAGTTTGGGATTCTGAATATTATCTTGGTGTCCTACAGACAGGCAAGAGACCTAATTCCCCAAGGGAGGAGGAAGAAGTTTAATATGTACTTCTGAGCATAAATTTTTATAAGAGAGCACTTCCAGTCCTAACATCTCTTCCCAGCCCAGTTGGATAGCTAGGCACTTAATTCTGTCACCATCTGTGTGGCTTTTTGACAAATAATAGTCGCAGGGGAGTTGTTAGTATGTCTTTATATCCATCTCTACCAGATTCTTTCTGCTTAAAACATCTGGTGGTGGATTCTGATAGTCTTTTTGATTTTGCTTCCTAACTGAAGTCCTTTGAGACTTATCCTTTATATGTAAGGGTACAGTTTGACAGCTGACTCTCAGTGGCAGTGCTGGTTAAAAGCAGTTCCTGTCCCTTCAGTTACACCAACAAGCAGATAGCAAAATAGGGCATCAAGGGTGTCGAATCTGATTTAGTTTACTGCATGGCCTGACCATGGATAAGATGGAAAGGCTATACTGCTTATAAGTGGCATCACTGCTTAGTAACTATGCAAAGGTGTCCCAGAAGGTGTAGTCTTATGAGCATTTTGTTGGCAACTATGTTTGCTTAAATAGCCTGTCTTGCCCCTGAAGTGCCAATACATTTGATGAACATATGTAGTGAAGCAAGTAGAAGAATTGATCCAAACCTAAGCTTGGGAAAAAGTTATTAATGGAGATCAATTCCCCAAGTATGGACTGCTACAAATGCTTATGAGTGTGGAGGGTGGGAATGGGAGTAGATAGGAACTGACTGAGCTATACTGAAAGCTATCATGAATGTTGAGGAATAGCGCTTTGTCCAGGTAGCTTAAGAGGAAGGAGTGATCATGATGCTAATCTTCTGAGGTTTTGATGAGAAAATATTGCTGGATTATTTTGAGCAAGTGTGGAACATAGTTTCCATTCACATTAACCATTCCCCTTAGTGTACCTACATTAAAAAGGCATCAGTTCATACTTCTAAATATCACTTTAAAATAGTTATTTTCATGGACACTTGTTGTGATTTAACCCAGCCACAACTAATTTCCATGCAGCTGTTCGCTCACTCCCCACCACCCTGGTGGGATAGGGAGGAAAGTCAGGAAAAAAAGGTAAAACCCAGGGTTGAGATAACAGTTTAATAATTTAAATAAAGTGAATTTTAATAATGGGAGGAATAAAACCCAAGGCAGACAAGTGATGTACAGTACAGTTGCTAACCCACCTACTGACTAGTGCCCATCCCTGCCCCAGGCAGCCATCAGTGGCTCCTGGCCAAGTGCCCCCATCTTATATACTTGGCATGACATTCTATGGTATGGAATATCCCTTTGGCCAGCTTGGGTCAGCTGTACTGGCCATGCTGCCTGCCAGCTTCTTGTGCACCTGCTGCCTAGCAGAGCATGGGAAACTGAAAAGTCCTTTGCTTAGGGTGAGCACTACTTAGCAATAGTCAAAACATTAGTGTGTTATCAACAGTGTTCTCACGCCAAGTCCAAAACACAGCACTGCACCAGCTACTAGGAAGAAAATTGGCTGTGTTCTAGCCAAAATCAGGAGAATAATTTACATAACTATTCAGTTGCTCCAGGGGAAAAAACTAAGTCCTTCACAGGATAGTAGCAAAGTAACTGGGAAATGATGCTGAAGTAGTATGAGACTTTGTTACTGCTGCAGTTCCTGTCTTAAAATTACATGAGAGGAATTGTTTTGAGCTGCTGCATCTGCAGTGCAGCAAGGAAGGCTAGAGGTGAAAGGACAGAAAATCTATTACAGAAAACAGTCTAAAGAAATGCAGATAGAGATGACTAAAGTATGTGAAATGAAATTTAATCAATAGAAAACGGTTGAGCTCTGTAGGCTCTGGATCCTAAAATATTTATCATAAGAGTATTACTGTATAGTATATGGGAAAGTGTGTAAAGCTGTCTGTATGCTTAAATGGTGGTAAGAGAATGGTATATTTCTGTTCTGGCCTCTAAGATAAGACTGAGAAATTCTATCAGAAGACTGAAGCTACTGTTCTTTAGTTTGCCTTGGTCTGAGGTGTATTTTCTGCTCTTAGGCATCTCCACTTTTGTATGGGGAAAGCATTTAGGGAGATCTAATCAGATTAGACGTATGAGGTTTTGTATATGTGTCTTTATATAAGTTTGTATGTGTGGTTTGCTGCAAATGTCTTTAAAGACTTGAACTGGAGCTTCATTGTTATGAATGGTAATGTTTGAAATACTTGGTCAGCTAAGCCCTCTAATACATATAAAGGAGTGAATGAAGTCTAGGGGTTGGTTTAAACTATTCATGAATAATTAAAGAAAACTGTATTTAATACATATGCATGTTTCTATTACTGAAGGTAGTATTAACTGAAGGTGTGATGTGCAAAAAGGGAGTATTTTTACCTAACCTGGAAGTCACCTGACTTAATTATATGCATCTATTGTTTACTTCCCTAATTTTTGATCTAAATAATGTTAATAACACTTTCTTTAACAGTGAACTACCTCTTACAAAATAAAGAAATGGATGGGATGGATGAAACATCTAAAAGAATCTTAGAGCCATACCAGTATTTACTTCAACTACCAGGCAAGTTTCTTTGTAGCGTGTTGTTTGCAAATATCAAAATTGGTTTTATAGCAACTTTTGTCTTGGGAAATATAAACCAAGAAGTTTATCTGTTCTTGATTTGTGGATTTAAGAGTAATAAAAAGTAATGCTTTCCAGTATTTGTTCCTCCTCCTGTAGAACCACCCTTTTGGTGAGATTGGTAGAGTAGCTCTTGAGTCTGTTTCTAGTGTAAGTTCTCCATTCAGAAAAGCTGACTTGCTACTTTAAAAACTGGTAAGGGCAAGTACTGAAGACTTAATTGTATTCTTAAACTCAGTGTTTTGTTCTTTATCTGCTTGCTGTACTGAACTCAGTGGGTTGTGGATTTTGCTTGAAGGTTTTTCTTTAAGGTTTTCTGTTTGGTTGGAGGTTCTTTGGGGGTTTTTTGTTGGTGGGGCTTTTTTCTGTACTAACCTGTTTCTCTTGCGTAACTTATTCTCCCTGGTATGCATAGAGCTGGGTTCTTATGGCCAATTTCAGCTGTCCACAGATTGCTTCACTTGTGAGAGGTGCGACCGGTCCTTGTGTAGTATCAGGTTACTAGCAATACATTCACGTGAACTTTTTAGTCTTGAATCATACTTATGTAGCAGAATTCAGGAGGCAGTTTGATAGCAAACTATATCGTATGCCTCTTGGAAGTCTCTGACTAAAAAGTCAGATTGTTTGCTGTGACTTTTACTTGTACACTTAAAGTGTAATGCAGACCATACAAGCCATCAAAGTGACTAATTTTGTAAAATTACTGACAGAACAACTTTGTCATTGGAACTATTGCATAATTACCTGGTTGCCTTCTGTCTAGTTTATACTGCATGCTGGTGGAGTTAAGGAAGATACAAAATATGGGTAAATATTAAGGAAAATAATCGTGATCAAAATTATATGTGACCAGGGTAGAAGACCTTCTGCCTGGACAAGTAGCACTATAAATCAGAGGCACAGTACTAAGTGGCTTTTGCACATCTGCAGCAAGACCTGTATATCAGCAGGGTGAGCCCTGTGGGTCCTAATTCATTATACCTATGTATAATGAAATTCATTATTAATCTCTGCAAATATCCAGGGTTTTCTTGCTTACATTAGTGATTTCATTTGACTTGGCAGTTAGCACTGAGTTAAAGCTAAGAAAAGGAAAGAATTTGGCAGTTGCATGCCTTTTTAATGCCAGAAAGTTCATTTCCCATTTCCTCACATGTATTCCTTTTGCCTGTGTTGAACTGGGTGGTGGTCTTTCTAGAGAACTATCTTGAGAAAGAGTTTGTGATATTCCAGAGAGCTTTCTCAGACGTGGTCCTGAAGAAATTGACTTTCCTCCAACACCATCTTTAAATGTACTTTTTGTTTGGTTAGATTATCTCATTAACCAAGGTATGTTGTGACACCTTTGCATCTTTAGCTGCTAATTATTTTTAGAGCTATTGTAGATAAAGAAAAAAAGCTCAGCTTCCTAGTAGGAAATATACAAGAGGCACAAAGTGCCCAAAAAAGCTTCTTTAGGCAAAAGTGATTGACTAAAAGCTGACTGAAGAGCTATCACTTTAAACGATGCATCTAGAATATACATTTAACCTTCCCACTTTGAGTCCTGTGGCTAAATTCCTCTACTTGGTGAGTTCAGCCCTAATCACTCTATACTGGTGGTTTATGTAATATTACACTTGCAGGCAGTGCAGGTGTTTTATATCCTGTCCTGCTAAAGAATCATAAATCTGATAGTCCGCTTTACCATGGTGACTTCTACTTAATTCGGAGAAGGTGAGAAACAAGACACACTTTTCTCTATGCAGTAATGGAGGTGTGACTCAAAAGAGACGAATTCTCTTAAACTAGGCAGATGAAAGTGGTGTACCTGTGGAAAGTTTGTATTGAGTAACAGTTGAAGCAGTGAGGGTTCACAATCATATAGCTGGTGTTTACTGTTTTTGAAACACCGGCGTTGCCTCAAATCAGCTGTGCCAAGTATGAATCAGTAGGACCAAGCTATATGTGTGAACATTGGAGTTAGTATGAGCACTAAAGCTTGATAAGCAGGAAAAAAATGGGCATATAGGTGCTGTTTATAAATAGGGTGGAAGCCAAATGAAATGCCTGAGCTAATCTAAGAAGCTCTTGCTGAAAGAGACAGTTTCGTTCTATCCTCTATGCTTCTGGAAGTATTCTGCTGCTTAACTTGTGCTAGTTCTCAGCTTGCTAATCAAATTATTAGGTAGTACCAACCACCTAACTTGTTAAAAACTTGCCTGGTTAATCTCTTGTCTTGTTAGTGAGCTGGCAAAAGGTTAGGGACAAGGAGCTGTTTCTGTGTTGGATCAGTTTGAGCTCTGAGGGGCTTTTGCAGGAAGCTTGGCTAAGTGTCAAATATGTATGCTTACAGTTGTACAGTCCAGTTGCTTATCTTGTAAGACTAGTTAAACAAACTCTCCAAGCAGTTTAGTAACCTATGAGTGAATGAATTTAGATACATATCAAACTTTGTTTACATGAAGAGGGATTTTGTAACAGTATTAAGGTTGGGAGGAGGGGAGGGAAGGTGCCTGCTAATGTTGTCTGTGGTGTAAGAACACAAATTTTTTAAGTGCTAAGGATTAACCCCTCAATACAAGGAGTTATATTCCCATTACAGAAATAAGACTTTTAATAGTAATGGTTTGGGGGTAATACATAAAGTAAGCTTGTATATTTCTTTGACTTTCAACAGCACTAGGATTGGGAAGTTACTAGGATTAAAGTATTTTTACTATATTGCTATTTTTAACTGCTAGTATGGTAATTAATGTTTATTCCTTCTCTAGCAGAAATTATTGCTTAGGAGAAGAATTCTGAAACAGTAACTTTTCTTGTAAAATCTCACTGTAGGAGAACATTGCCATACTAGTTTTTAGCAATGTTCTACTTAATCTAGTATTTAGTCTCATAAAGTGCAGGATTGACTTTCCCAAATTCCCTTGTGGTTTGTCTCAAAAATGGCCTGATTCATACTCACGATGAATCTTTTATTTCTGCCTGTCTGAGTTAACAGCAGTAGCTGGTTGTGCAGCACTAAGGAGTATATGGGACTTCATTTGCCATAAAACTGATATGGTCAACAGCTTGCTGTTGAAAGGGGTAAATTCTGATCCCTTTCATGACTGCATCTTCCCTTTCATATCCCTCTGGTCTTAGCTGCAGTCTTTCATGGGCTTGTTCAGCAAGCTAAACAATCAGGACTGGCTTTTGTTGTTCAGCTTTTTGTGCTGGGTTGTTGAACTTGACCAGCTTGGTGGAGGAGTTAAGCACCACAGGGCATGATCCCTACCACTGGCACAACTGTGCTTGGCATATCAGAGGCCTCAGCTTGGGCCAAGTTCCTCATGGAGGCTGCAGCTCTCTAGATTCTGAGCTGCAGGAGTGCCTGGGGGCACCCACTGGCCAGAAACAAGTGATATCCCTGCCCCTAAAAGGTATGTAGTGGTGGAAAAAGTGTGTCATCAAGCAAAGGAGCAGTGGAAGGGGGTCAGCAGGCTTGCACAGCATCAGAAATAACAAAAATTACAAGACACTACATATTCAGGAGTCTGAAATGTCCAGGTATATTGAAGGAGGAGCAGGAATAGTCTGTGCATATCAGGTTGGGAGATGGATACTCCCACAGTGGTGAAGACTGGGAACTGTGGAACTGATGGCTTCTGGCACCAGGAGAAAGATTCCTGTTCCTTGAGCAGATGTGCAATTGCCAAATAGGTTCAGTGCACTGTAAGAAGACACATGGTTGGAAGTTCTGTATAGATCTTTTACAACCTAAATGATTCTATGATTTTATACAACTAAGCATCAGAACAGCACCTAGGGCAGCAGCAAGTGATAGTAGTGGAGACACTGACTCCTGCAGGGGATGGAGGCTTCCGCATGTGGTTGTGTATTAGGGAGGTTTGCTGTTTTTGGGTACCTCTGATCTTATGGACGGACTGCCAAGGTGTTTCACCCTTAAAATACTTAACCTTGCAACTCTTCTAATGAAGCAGTAATGGATATAGCAAGGGGGTGCTTGAAACTTATCAAGCAAGACTATGTGGCTTTTGGAATGAGAACCAAGGGCACAGGAAGCCACATGGCTTTTCTCCATGATCCTCAACCCCCTTCCCCTCACTGTCTAGAGGAATAAAGAGATACTGCCTGTCAACAACTAGTTAGTTGCACAGCTCATGTTGATAGCAGAGCTTTGCATCTTATGGCCATGAGACTCCCTTTATAGAGCAAGGACTACCACGAGGAGATAGCATCCACCTACCCATGTCAGGACACAAGTGTCTCCGCTAACAGATTGAGCAACATGTGAGAAGGGACTAAACTAGAAATGACAGTAAAAGAAACTGACTACACAGTCAAGTGAGGAATTAGTGAAGTTGTGGACAAAGGGTACAGGCTGATTTGAACAAGAGACACCTTGGAATCTCAGAGCTGAAAGCAGACCATCCCAGCACTCCAACAAGTACGAACAGAACAACATGATAGGGGAAGCTCTGACTTTTTCTGAGGAATCTGCAAGATTGGATGCCTCTGAAGTGCCTCTACACAAATACATACGTTATTGGGAATACACAGGAGAGGTTAGAGGTTGGCAGTAATTTTATTGGAGTGTCTGATTGCGATAGCTCACACAGCTAAAGTGCTGCAATGGATGGATGTGGACTGCCTAGGAAGACAGCCTAGGATAGCAAGGAGTGGGAGTTGCCTTTTTTGTGAAAAAGCAGCTGAATTGCATGGAATTGTACTTTCAGTCAGATGAGCCTGTTGAGAGCTGATGAGTTAAGACTGGAGGGCAGATCAATAAGGGTGACACTATATTGAGTCTTTACGATAGACCCCCTGAGCAGGAAGAAGCAAATGAGACCTTCAGACAACTGTAAGATGCTTCATATTTACATGCCCTGATTCTTATGAGACTTCAGTTACGTCACTGTCTGGTAGAAGAAGCAACACAGCAGGACACAGGCAATCCAGAAGGTTTCTGTAATGCATTGTTGACCTCTTGCTACCACAGGTGATCAAGGAGCTGATTAAAGAAGGCATTATGCTGGACTTCACACTGAAAACAAGGAAGAATTGGTTAGGACATGAAGACTGGAGGCAACCTTAGCTGTAGTGACCATGGGATAGTGGCATTCAGGATTGTGAGAAGGAACAAGGCAAAAATCAGGATCACAACTGTGGACAGGTTAACCCTATTATGAACAGGGAAGTTCAGCTAGAGAATTCTGTCAGTGACCTTAATTTGTTACAAGTGGCTGCCCAGGTTAAAAGTGTATATGCCTGCTCTCTTTGCTTTTCTTCTGCAGTTTGTTTATGCTGGTTGTAGTGTTCTTTGTAGCTGCTTGGGGAGGTCTGCTTGGGGGCTTCATCCATTTAGTTTTAATCCATCTAAGGACGCAGCTAAACGTGCCAGTGTACAATATAGCAGAGGTAGTATAGTAGCTTGCTTCCTCCAGAAGGGCAATGCCCCTTTCTCTGGTCCTCAGCATCTGCTGCTCACCCTGTACTGACTCTGGTAGATCCACTGCATAAGCTGACTCAGTACGTAAAGCTGGCAGAAAGCTAACCTAGCAAAAAGCAGAGTTCTCTGCTGGGCTAATGAGTTGAATTAGCTTAGTGAGGCTGTAATGGAGGCTAGGTTAATAGTCCCTCTGCTCTTTCCCATGCTGTTCTAGCCCTTTTATGTACCCTCTCTGTAAGTGGGGTGCTGCCTTAAGGGTGTAATTTATTGTTACTTTAATGCAGTGAGAGTGAAAAAATACTAACCAGGAGTCTGTCCAGAGCTGGAGGTCTGTGGGTTTTGGATCTTCCCTGTCACAAGGACAGCTGTGGAGAAGAGAGAGAGAGTGAGTTGGCTGATTAATTTTTTTTGTTTGTTTTTTAGATGAGAAGCATCTCATCTGAAGAAGTGGAGGGAATGTCCTCAGTACACCTTTAATCTGACTTGATATTTGTTTTAAGGATAAAGCTTTAACATTCTTATCTGTAGAAGGAATTCCATCAGATTGAATCTCTTATATTCTTCTTTTTTTTTCCCCTCACCTTTTCCACCCAGCATTACTAAGGAGAAAAGATTTTCATAGTTGCTGTTCAATTTGGGTAGTATTGGGTAATAATCTTAGGCAGATTAAACCAAATGCATGTAACATACCTTTGATAAAAGCTTGATGCAGTAACGTCTATTATTATATCTCTATACAGTAGGTAGAGCTTCTAATTTTGGATGTTAGACCTCTATTCTTCAATTTTACAATAGCCTGCTTAGAATAATTAACAGAGCAGTGACAAATGACAGTGAAGAAACTAGATAATTCTGCAGTGCTCATTTTAACTTTGTCTTAGTGTTCTCTATTGTTGTCTAGTTTGGAGAGAGGAGAGGTGTGGCAAGGAATAGAGTCTTCTGCATCTAGGCTTTAGAGACCAGCATTAGAGGGGTTTGGTCTTTTGCCATTGCAGCATGGCTGCAGGCATAAAATGTGCATACAGAAAATTGCTGTACTATCACATAGGCCAGGTGAGATTGACTTCAGAACAAGATAAAATGGCATTTTTGTAGCAATAATGTTCCTTTAGAAGACAAGCAAATCTGCACCTATAAAAGGAAGATGAATTGCTTCACTACACGGTGTTTTTTCCTTGAATAGTCAGTGTCTAGGAAACCATGTTAGTCAAGATAGACGAGTCTAACAATTCAAATGCTGTCTGTACTAAGGAACTGAAGTGGCAAAATCCATTGTGCATATTACTAATCCATTTGAAGTGTGTGCTAGTAGTCAAGTTCCTCATGATAAAATAATGCTTGTTGCTGAACATCCAGCATTCTGTAAGCATATTTTCTAGGAGACACATTCAGAAAAACAGAATTAAGTGTTGTCTGTATCAATGTAATTTAGAAGTGAATAAACAGTTATAGATAAGGTACACTTCCTTAATGCGATATTATCTCTGAGTGGTTTTCTTTATGAATGTAGTGAAATATTTGTTAGTACTTAACTGGCAAGCTCTACAGTTTGGCAGATGTTTGTAACAGTTGTTTTCAAGGAGAGACAAAACAATCCCTCTCTTCTGCAGGAAGCTATTAGTCTTTAAAACTGAGCACAGAAAACAATGGAGAAAACAGGCCAATGACTGTGTATGTCTAGGTAAGAATGCTCTTTCACACTGGACAGAACCAGAGGACAAAGCTACTGGGGGGGGAAAGGACTATTTTGTTAGTCTCTTCTAGTGAAAATAAAAGGATAGTGGTGACAGAAAGCACTGGAAATGATTGAGAATGGAGACAAAAATTTCAGACCTCTGATCCAGGAAAGAAGGTTATCATCCTTGCTACAGAGCCCAACCCACAAAGCTATTGCTTACCTGGTGGTGACTTAATTAGAAGATGAAAAATTCTCAGTCTGGTTTCTCCAGGGTATATCACTGCAAGAGAATTTACCCATTTTTATTATTCTATTCTGTATGTGCTGGTCACACAGCAGTAGAGAAGCCTTAGGGAGAGATTCAAATGTTGAAATTTTTTTGGTGCTGTGGGCAAGATGGAATTATCAACAGCAGGACAAATATTGCAGAATTATAATGTCTCAGTAGATATTGAGACAAGTAATATGAAACCCACTGTCTATGTTGCACTGCTTTGAAGTTTATTTAAAGCTTTTTTCAAAGGCCTTCCTTATGTGAGCTACGTATGCAGAGCTGTTTTTCTAAACCTGTCTTAAGTTGTTCGAAGATCTTATACATAGCTGAGCTTCTCAAAGTTCAGAGCAGAATTGTCTCAGTGTGGGTAGGAGAAGACTTCATTTTATATTGAACATCAGTAGACACTGAATAAATGTTTGTACCTGAATACTAACCAATTATTAAAGAAAGCTGGTATCAACAATTCATAGACGTAGAGTTTTACTTCTCTTGAAATTAACTCTGTCATATAAATTGCATCTGGATGAAACAATACTGCTTATTTTGACACTAAACTTGGACATTTGATGTTGTCTTTCATTCCTATGAAACAGGGTGACTGCCTGACTCCAACAAAGTAGATTTAACTAAAGCAGACCAAATCCTATTATTTGTAGGCAGATTTCTTGGGTGTAAGATAAATATCTGAATTCTTGGAAAGTTCTATTCTGTTTGGAATGTTCTGTCCAGATTTTTGTTTAGAGTTATTTAGTAAGTATATGAAATGTCAGTTTCCTGTTTTATGAATTTACAGTAGCAAGTGAAGAATACTACGTGAGAAAGAACTAAAAATTGAGAGATGTACATGTTCAACAAATACCCATACTTTCACTAATAATGAATCATACTTGAAACATTTTAATCTTGAACATTCCTTACAAACTAGGGCTTACTTTCAGAAG
This sequence comes from Neopelma chrysocephalum, assembly GCF_003984885.1. NCBI lineage: Eukaryota > Metazoa > Chordata > Aves > Passeriformes > Pipridae > Neopelma > Neopelma chrysocephalum. Next base: position 4,619,213 of record NW_020897691.1, on the reverse strand, counting down.
TAGCAAGCTGATCTGTACAGGTTACCAACATACTCGGGATCCCTTACTAATTAAACTGTCAAAACTAAATATAGTAACCTGTAAATATGTGCCTTGCATATTACTGTGAAGTGTTTAAAACTGAAACTGCTGCTAATTGATGTTTATACAATGAAGAAACAAGCTATGCAGTGATATATTTTCCACTTTTGGGTCATCACACTGATCAGGTTTTTTTAATCAAGTCTCAAGTCAGCTCTAGTTGTTAAGACAAACTGTCCCTAATAATGAACTTTGTTATTTTTATAAATGTCTATAATATTTTTATTGTAGGTAAGCAAGTGAGAACCAAACTGTCACAGGCCTTTAATCACTGGCTGAATGTTCCGGAAGATAAAATACAGGTACTGGCTAATTATTTTTAAAAGGTTGTTATTTTTCTTCCAAGATTACTGATAACAGATGATTCTAGTAGTTAGCATAAATTGTAAGAAGTCTTAAATGCACTATTCTCTGAGTATGAAGTAAGCTTTCAGGAAAACAACTCTCGTACAAGGCTTTTACTATGATGCAACACTAAAGAAATCACTTGCATGTCTTATGTAGAATAGTTACTTTTTTCTAAGTGTGTTAAACCTTTGAAGTAGATAAGTGGGTAACAGTGATACCTGCATAACTCAGTTACTAACACTGAGGGTTTTAATGACTTATGAAAGAAGCTAGACAGTTATCTTGTAAATGTAGTGGTTGAAAATAAAATCTTGAGATTTTGATTCAAGAATATCAAAGACAGCAGTTAAATCAACTTTACAAACCCAAAACCGTGAGCGGTATATCATACAGTCTCCAGTCCTTACTTACTAATGAGAAGCATTACACTAGGAATTCTTGTTCCCTTTTGCTTTTCTGTTGGGCGAATTGTGCAAGGTGCATGGTTGTGTATTTAAACACTGTGGCTTGTCAAATGAAAAATTATCCTCTGTGTTAGGTTAGACTGCAGTTTTGCTAAACTGCATATAGAGAGTGCAAAATATTCTGTGTCCAAGACAATGTAAGGAATTAAAATAATCAGTTGTGGTTTTTGACCCTTACCCCGCTGGTCCCTTGTTAATGTCATTAATGGTTGGCAGAAGTACCTTTAGAGTTTGTGAAGGAGTCATTTTTAGAGTGGCTGAAGAGTGACACTTCATAGCCCTCAAGTAGCAAAGTGGTTTAAGAGTCTGCATTCATAATCTAGCAATTCTTCTATTTTTCAATCTATCTATATAACTCTTTAGCCAGATTTATTCTGTCTTTCAGCTAGACACATCTTACCCTTTGTGCTCAGATATATATCCAAATAAAACATAGCAACCTGTGTATTGCATGTGTTGATTTAGTCTAATATCATAGATCAGAATTCAAATTGAAAGGAGCCTCTGGAATTTACCTAGGACAACCCTCTTCTTAAAGCAGGGCTTGCTCTGTAGCTACTTTAGGCTTCTGGGAGCCTTGTTGAGTTTGAAAATCTGATGTAGTTTCTTCACATTCCCAGGGTGAGTCTTCTCATGCTGAACTCCTTCCGTTATAACAAAGCCTTCCATTCTGTTCAACTAGGATTTCTTTATGTTACAGTCTGACAATTGCCTCTTGCCCTTTTGCAGAGCACCCATGACAGTGTGGTCCATTTTTGCTTAGTGATACAGTAAACTAAAGCTGCAGTGCCTCTGTATGAACAGAAGTTACCAGTTCTGTTAGTTTAAACTGATGCTCATGTAACTATTATTGAGAAGTTGGACCACTTCTTTTGATTATCTTTGAGGAAAACCAATGCTTTAATGTTTCCTTTACTACTTAAGTTGTTTGTGATGGAACTTGGTATTTTTATTCTTCAGGGCCTTTGAGGACAAAACCAAGACCCTGTCATCTTTTAATCTGCATCCTGACCCATTTATTACAGCTTTTGTGCATTCTTGTACTAATTTTAATAACTAATGATGGTTGAGGTCTGGAGGACTACCTCTGGTCATCTTTTTGACATCTCCCATAATCTTCTTAAGATGTCCCCTGTGTCTAACAGCCTGCTTCCCTTCCAGCTATTTGTATTTCTTTTATTAGAAATCTGAATTCTGGCATTTATTCTGGGACTTTTTTTTTTTTTTTACCTTAGATTATTTGTCTTTATGTAGTTTAGTCAAATGATACAGTTGAGGCTACTGTTCCTCGGCAGTTTATTTTACTATTGACTGCCACCATTTCACTTTTTTCCCCAGCCAAGTGGTCTCTTCACCCCCAGCACTCACTGAATTTCTTGTACCAATCTGGTGCTGCACTGAGAGACTCCAGCTTGTTGAATTAGAGAACACTGGGTTTGTCAGAGGAACTTTCTCCTAAGAAAGCACTGAAATGGCCTAGTACAGGGTCAACCAAATTTTAAAGCTATTGCAGATAAGGAGTAGAAGAAATCTGTGTGTTGAACTAATAGTGTAGCAGGTACTGATTAGATAGTTTAGGCTGTAAGAAAATATAACACTCTGTACTGGGTCTTCAGCTGTCATTATGAAGAGCAGTCTTTTCATTTTCTTGGGCTGCTTCCTGATGTCTTATAAAATAAGCTTTTTCTGCTATATGAGCTATTTCACTCCTTACTTTCACCTTTGAAGCATTTTTGACACTGTCTTAAGTTCACTAGGTAACTCGATTCAAACACAGAATCATGAAGCACTGTTTCCATTAAATCTTAAATGTATAGACGCTGCAAGGGATCATGAAACTGACAGTGATATGAAATAGGTTAGCAAGAGAAATGCTGGAATAAGCTTATCCAAGGAATTCATAAAACACATAGAACATTTCCTGATAGTACTGAGAATGAGATAGTGGACCAAAAGAATATTCAAACAAATAGGTATATGGAGTTGCCTTCAGTAAGTGCTCTATCCTTTGATTTTTAAGTCAATGGTCAACAATGTATCTTGACAGGTCCAAGTAGGGCTTACTTTCTTCCTGGTTGGTGAGTCATGAGGGTTAAGTATGTTGTTCTTGCAGTCATATCTTGGAAAAGCAATTAAATTCCTGGGGTTTAGGTTTTAATCTTTGGGACATTGGTCACTGAACATCAGGTGGCTTGCTGCCCAAAAAAATGCTTATAGCAAAGTCCTTAATATTTTGTCCTATAGGACCATAGTAGGTATTTGCTACTATTTTATGGTGGCCTTAGTATTTTTTTAGAAGTTGTTTTGATGAATGTTGACTGAGTGCAATGTTTGTAGCTAGCAAGTGTAATTGGTTCATTAGCTTTAAAATCATATCTTAATCAGATGTGTTTTGCAGTGTTTATACAGTATGCAGTTTTATATGCTTAAATTTATTTCTGTTTAAGCAGTTGCTGAATATACCTGTTGATTGCATAACAGCTGTGCTATAAAAGCAGTGTATAGTGTTAAGTCTCTTCATTTTTTGTTGAGATGTTAAGGTTCACTCCTAGTCAGCTAGAAACCTGATGTTCTGAAGAGTTTATTGCACACCTCAGGTGGTGTATGATATTGGTCTACCTAGTAACAAGTAGTAAGTGTGTAGGAAGCTTCCCAAAAGATATTGTAGCTGTTGTCTTTCTGCCAAGAATTTTCCAAATGATGTTTCAGAGAGCATAGTCTGTCCTTTAAGAGCTCAGTACTGAAGATAACCACACGAAGTGTGGGAAAAGAAAGATGAACTCTCTCTGCTTATCAAAACAAGGTTTATGAGACATGGGATAATGGATGATACCTGACACTCTCAAGAACTGACCTGGGGAGATTTGAGGTTAGTGAATCTAAATGTTTGAAAACACTGTTTATTTTCTTTTCCCCTAATCATGTTTCTAGTAACAGACTTCTAGACAATGGCTGTTTTAGAACTGTAGCAACAATGAAGAGAGGCATGCAAATGGAAACACTTCAGGGAGTAAGTTCACTTTGAATTTGAAAACAGTGTACAAAAGACAGACCACATGATCTAGGACTTAGAGCAAACTGGCTGATGAAGAGAATCATAAATCTGTACTAATAGTAAAAGCAAGTGGTCTAAAGGGGAACCTCAGGGATAGAGAATATATTTCTTTAAAACATTATCAATTTTAAATAAGGTCTTGCAAAACGGGGTATTAAATTACAATGTCAGACTTAATAATTTTCTCTTCTTATAATAGGTTATCATTGAAGTGACAGAGATGTTGCACAATGCAAGCCTACTTGTGGATGATATTGAAGATAACTCAAAGCTACGACGGGGCTTTCCAGTGGCACACAGTATCTATGGAATTCCATCTGTAATCAACTGTGCTAATTATGTGTATTTTCTTGGCTTGGAGAAGGTTTTAACCCTCGATCATCCAGATGCTGTTAAAGTTTTTACCCGCCAACTTTTGGAACTCCATAAAGGTCAAGGCTTGGACATTTACTGGAGGGATACTTACACCTGTCCTACAGAGGCTGAATATAAAGCTATGGTACTGCAAAAGACAGGTGGTCTCTTTGGATTAGCTGTAGGCCTCATGCAGCTGTTCTCAAATTATAAAAAAGACTTAAAGCCACTTCTTAACACACTTGGTCTCTTCTTCCAAATAAGAGATGATTATGCCAACTTGCACTCCAAAGAATATAGTGAGAACAAGAGTTTTTGTGAAGACTTAACTGAGGGCAAGTTCTCATTCCCAACCATTCATGCAATTTGGTCAAGACCTGAAAGTACTCAGGTGCAAAACATCTTACGTCAAAGGACAGAGAACATAGATATAAAAAAATACTGTGTGCATTACCTTGAAAATGTTGGTTCCTTTGAGTACACTCGGAATACATTGAAAGAGCTTGAATCTGAAGCTTATAAACAAATTGAATCACTTGGGGGAAACCCTGAGCTTGTAGCACTAGTTGAACAGCTGAGCAAAATGTTCAAAGAAACTGAAAATTAAAAATGTAACTTCTGGGTGTGGGTGAAAACTCTTTTTAAAATGGAAAGGTAACCAGACTGAGAGATGTGATAATCACTCTCATGTAAAACTTTCTCTTGTAGCTATGTTAACAGAAATTACTGTTAAAAACAACTTGTCACTGAGTATTGAAATATATACCCTATTATCTCTAAAGTCTTAACTGTAACTGCTTACAGTCGGCTTTGTTAAAGCAGATGTACTAGAACTGAAACAAGTTTTGAATCTAAATGTGATCATGTTTACACAATCATAGGCATTATTTCATGCCTAAAACTCTTGTGTCTCTAACCAGGCTATCATAGGCTTCTGGTTGAAATTCTGTGTTTAAATCATATTGACGTATGTGTATTGTGCATTTTCAAAAGATGCTCTGGTAAACCAAAATGTATGTTAAATAACAAAAGAAGATACTTGCAACCACAATGGACATAAAATCGTTGTGTGATACTTCTAAGTTAGACTTGTGAAGATCAGATGGATCAGCTTACTAAGTTCTAAGGTGAATATCCTAGCCAGCTTCTGGGGATATTTTCAGGGGAATGTGAATTATGAAAGATAGCATTTTATATGCAAATAAGACATGTTTAGTCTGAAATTGTGACTTTGTAAAGATTTTGAAGTACCCTAGAGAAAAAATTCCATCACATCAGCAAAGTGAAAATTCACGGCTGATTCCAGCTTTTCAGTGAATAATTTTGATCACCTGGTTTTAGATCTTGAAACTGTCAAACATTTTGTAGCCAGGAACTTAAATCTATGCATTAGAGCCCATACATGTAACTGTAAATAGCAACACAGTAAGTTGTTACTACAAGTGGAAAGGGCTTCACATCAGGTAACTTTAGGACACTGTAATTGGTGCAGGTCTCTTTAATCATTGCTTATAATTGAGGTGCTTCTCCAAGAGTTTATTCATAATTCATATTTCATTCCTGTTCTGAATTGCTGTCTGGGGGCATGTTATAGATCTCTCCAAAGATACAAGATCTGTAATTTTTTGCTATAGCAGAGTACAGTATCTTGTTCTACAAGCTACACTACCACAGTTTTGTTAATTGCTTAAATAAAGCTTTAAAACCATAGACAAACCAAAATAGAACTAGGACTGAAAGTAAGATTGAGGAGTAGGACTGATAAGTGACTGCTCATCTCTCTATATATAAATAAATATATATAAAGAAAAAAGTGAAGAAAGTGTAAGCAGAGATGTTTGGTTTTTTTTCTTGGCTGGGCTGGCTTTAATCAGGTTCAGTTCCCTTTGTCTTCACAGCTATATAAAGCTTTGCTTTGGGGTAGGGAGGTAATGGTTTGGATCAAAGGTAGGACTGGTGCTATAAGCTGTGGTGTTAGCTCAAGCGTACTCTGAAATGGCCAGAGTTACTTGGCTTTGAAAGGCTAAAGGATAATTTTATGTAGGTGTTCATTTACTGTACCTGGAAAGCAGGGAGAGCCATGATCTCAACCCACTGAGAAAACTAACTGAAGAAAGTTGCTGTAATGTCTTCCCTGGGCAGCCTTAATATTCTTCTGAAAGTGATCAAACAAAATTCAGGATGACTGCTTTCAGTCAGAGATATTATGTAGTTACGGATGACAGCCTATCCCTTTTATCTACATGCTGGGGAGGAATCTTTGTCTGATTAGGCACAGAATAATAGCCTTTTCACTGAATGGACCTGGTTGCCAGGACTGAATAGCTTCAAGTTGGTGAAAGGTATTTTTAGTGTTAATGAAAGAGAATTGTAATTCCTTTTTCATAACTTGCAGCGCTTAGAAAGCCTGTAAATTTTTCATGTGTTATGAGAAAATACTATCTGCAGCAAGTTACATTTATTTTGTGCCATGTCTTGGGAGTTTCTAAGCACTGTTGCAGCTGATGTTGAATAGGGGAGAGCACTGAAAAGACTATTGTTGTCAGGAGAATCTCCTAGTCTTACTGTGAAAGGTATCCTTGTGCCTATTAGGATATTGTAACTGCAACACAGTGCAAAGTGCACTTAGACATTTTGTGTCTGTTCAGTTGCTGGATGTAAACAGTTCTGTGTAATCAAACTTTCATAATGAGGTAGCCTTTCTTATTTTTTGTATAAAACTTCTTTACCATCTGAGACTTCTGCTCTGTCATTGCTCTTTTGGTTCATTCTAGGAATTCACCCCAGTATTTAGTCTAATACCATATCTTGTAGAGTGTGCCTTCATTAACGTAGGAGTAAGTACATTGATGTTTTCCAGCTGCAGGCCATTTAAACCACAAATGGGTAAGAAGGGAGAAGTTGGTCCAGCTTTCTTTTCCCAGGGTACAAAGAAACCATACAGCTCTGTCTTACTCTTCTGCCTTCAAGGCTTTTGATACCAGTATTCAAAGCATACCCTGAAGGTATATCTGAAAAGACCCAGAAGCAGAGCACTGTTGCTCTTCATTTTGGTTAAGATAAACAGGACTGTGAGGGTTTTTTGTGATGTATTCAGGAGTTGGAAGAGACTGGGATGTTTCCCCTTCATCTGTTAAGCTGGTAGAACATCTCATAAGTATTAAATGTCAGTAGTGATGATGTTCCTTAGTCAAGGTAGATTTTATATTCGATGCCATAAGATGCGATTGTGCATTCTCATCAATATTCTCCAATGTTCCCACTGGTTCAGGCTGCTGAGGTTAATCAATGTTAGGAAAATCACTTCTTTAAAGCAGCATGGGAGTTCTTGTGGCTGCAGAATTAGTTTAGTTGTATGAGTGCCACTTGCTATTGCTATGCCTCCCGCAACACAGGGAGTGGGTTTTTTTCCTGATCTTCACAAGATATGCATTGCTGTGGAACAGAAATCTGAGTTGCAAGTAGAGAAATTTTGCCATGGGGAAACAAAGAGGATGCTGCTTTCAATGTTAGTCGCTTTGAGCCAGAATTGTTCCCCTTATTATCTTTGTACCATTGCCAACGAGTTCTGTTTTGGCCAGGTTATCATGGCATTTCTTAGGGTTTGGCTTTTGCGGTGCATATAAAGAGAAATGCAAATACTCATCAGTCTGCAACATTTCCCCCCATCTCAGTCTATTTTATTGTGTGCTTGCTTGGATGTAAATGAATGCTGTCACCTGTCTTTGAGTAGCCAGCCATTGCATGGGACATCTGGCTTTGCTATTTCAAAGGCTGATGTTCTCCCCATCAATTATAATGAAAATGGCATTATTTCAAGACCTTCCTGAGGACATAGCTTGTCTTTCTCCTCTCTGAACTCAGGCTGTACTCAGTACTCAGGTTCTAAGAGCAACTTTGTATGTATCAGCCAGTTGTTGATACAAACAGCCTGAAAATGTTAATAGTAGTGGGAAAGAAACTGTTGCCACTTCTCTATGTTTCAACTATAGTTAATTTTGCTAATTTGCCTGCATGTGCTATAAAGTTTTCCTGTTGTAATGGCTGCTTTCCTCAGTTATTGTTAAAATGTCAGCATGCTATAAAATTATGGGATTTGTGGGGTTTGAACTTTAATATGTCTTTATCACTGAATTGGGCCAGGATTTTATTCATGTCCAAGAGCATCTGTTGCTCTTCTTTGTCCTTTCTTAATTGTTTTACATTTCAGGTTTGATATTTACTATATTCTTTCTATTATTTGCTCAGTACTTTCACTGTAATTCTTCTTTCAGTTATATTTCTATTCTCTGCTAATACCACAGCATACGTAATACCATCAAACTCATTTTTGATCCTGGACAAACAAAATAGTCTGGGTCTGCTTTTGAAGCAGTAAATCTTGGTTCATCATATGCCTTCACAAAAGTAATCAAAGATTTTCTACAGTCCTGAAATGCCTGAAACTTTTTTTTCCAGGAAGCTAAAGCCTGTAACATTTTATATTGCCATAAATTATTTTTGTCCTGTGTAGCTTGAGCTACTTTCCCTCTCCTACCTGTTTGCTTTCAAGACCTATTTTGCTTTAGTGCTAATGCCTGTTAGGTCTTTTTATGAAAAAAGTTAACTCCCTAGCCCTGGGGAAGAGAAGTTAATTTTTGTCTGGGTTAATGAATTATCCCACTCAGCAAGAGTCTGATGAATGTCAGAGCTGGCAGGTAGACAGAGGCCAGGGAAAGTATTTGAGAGAATAAGAAAACCCATTTTAGACTCCCGAGGCTGCCTCGTAATTTCACCTCATTTTACAGCATTTACTTGACTTTGTTAGGAAAGGCAAAAGAGTGTGGTTACTTTCTTTGAGCTTCCCTTCTTGCTTTCCAAATAGACTGTGAGAGATATTCAAGTTAAAAATTATTTATTCTGATAGTTATTTATTTAATTTGACTATATCATCTAAAGGTTTTGATTAAAGCTACAGATTAAACAGAGTACATTGTTTCATTGTTGTATTTTTCTTTCTCTTAATAATTTTTCTGTTCTTGAAGTCAGGGAAATGTAATCTGTCATATGTCTATTTGACTTGTTTGCTACCTCACATTAACATCCTTCCTGAATAACCTTTACCATAGGTGAGCATCAGTGTTCACCGTTTCTGTGGCATTTTTTAAAATTACTTTAGAAGGCACCTTGTGAGGTGTGGCTAGGAGTAATCCATGATTCATTAATTCAATTCAAGCATATTATCTGCAAAACTTAATAATAAAGATTCAGGTTAAACCACATTAATCCTGATAGTTTTCTTCATCTCTCTACTCTGTGGAACAAGTAAGTTCTCCATAAGCTCATTCAAAAAGTATTTTCTGATCATGTGGGTTTAGTACAGCATAAAGAACTATGGAGGATACCCAAAGAAGACCTAATGTGACACTTTCAGGGAAAGTACTACAAAACCTGATGTGAATTTGTGTAGAAGACTAACTCTGATGTGAAGGGAAATCATGGATAATTTTCTGCTTTTGAACTCCATGAAAATACTGTTGGTATATTAATGATGTGCTGACAGTAAGGCGTTGCATCATCTCTTGACCACAGTAGGTAATTTTCACTCTCTTCATAATGTTTCAGTTGATATTTCTAAAGCATATAGTGTGAAGTTACTTAATCACTCAGTAATTACTGAAGTCTGTAAAAAAGGAAAAATGGCAAATGCATACATTTTGTTTATGTATTTCAAAATACATTAAAAACTGGCCTGTTCTCTTGCAATCTAGTATGTTACTCTGCAGTGAACTTCTGCTAGCTGAGGGAGGCGTAACTTTTCACTGACTGAAGTTATTAAAACCAGGCTGACACCAAACCTCTATGAACAAATTGGACGGGGAAAAAAGGGTTGGCAAGAAAAAGTTCTTAAAAATAGAATTTCTGATAATTGCAGAGTTAGTACATAAAGCATGGAACTAACTCCAACAATTTTTCTATGGCCTTAACTGAAGGATCTGTAGCTAACTGCTTTCTTCTTTTTGGGGGTGGGATGGAATGTGCAGGTCAAAATAAAAGCCATAAGGAGGAATTGTCATTGCTTTTCCCAGAAATATAAAAACTATGCTATAAACCTAATCTCTTATATTTTACACCAACCAACATGAACATTCAGTAAATCTAGAAGGTAAATCCATTTCTACTTAGGTGCTTATAAATTGCAGAAGTTGCGATTCTAGGTAACAAGGTGAAAATGTTAAATTGGTCGTTTCATTGGCATTGGGACTGTCCTGTTCCTTGTCAAGTGCAGAGGGTGAACTATAGCTGTTTGTTGATAACAGCATAAAGTGAGGCATGCTCTCAGCTTTGTCCTCAGGAACAGTGGATGAGTCAGAAATGGAGAGCGAGAGGAGCTTAGTGCTGTTGTTCCTGCTATCACTTTTGTACCACTATCTATGTAGCTTCAGCATAGTTTTAAACTGGAACAGATTGTTCCAAGGGTGCCCTCTGTGGGAGATGAGTGGGCTTAGGAACCCAGATGAGACACCACCACCACTAAAGATGTGAAAGAAGGACTAGGGTGTCTGTTTTTTCCCCAAAGCTATTAGTTGGCCTGAAGTAACACATCATTACCTATGGCAAAGGAGGACTCTGAGCTAAAGGCACAGAGATCTTCGCTGGATTGTCCCTTTGGGGAGCAGCTGCTTTATGCAAAACAGTAAAGCATGCTCTTGAAGCCTATTACTTGAAGATGCAAGCTCTGGGCATGCTAAAGAATTTACACGTTATCCAGATTATTTTGATAGGAATGTACTAGCGTTACGAAATACCTGTACTTGATTTCTGTAGTCAGTCACTATCACAAACTCAGAGTAAAGAGCACAAATATACTGCCTGCCAAAAGACCATGCACATTTAATGTTACAGAAGCAGAGGCATGGGACTGAAAGGTTTTCTTGATTACTTACTGTCATGGTTGTTCCAGTCCTCGTGGTCCCAAAATTCAAATCATATTGTTTGAATTAAGTTGTTATGAGACATTAAAGTATGAAACGCATGAGATGAACAAACATGAAAAAGATGAACTAGAATACGTCCAGTTTTATAACCACAAACCTGTGAGAAAGCTATTAGATCTTCTTGTACCTATCTCTGTCAAACCGAGGAGCTCTCGCTAAACTTCTGTTCCCCAGCGACTGGTACTAGAACACAGGCGTTAATCTACACATAGTGGACGCCTCGATTTTTATTTTTTTTCTTTTATAAGCTGCGTTCCCTGATTGTTACAGCTCTCCCCTGCATCTTCTCTGGGGATATTTTTTTCAAATAGCTGATGTTGAAATGAATGCAGCAACAAATGTAGCAGCGCTCAATACCGAGGGAATGCAGCTGCTCGGGATTTCCCCATGGCACGTGCTGCTGCCGCTCACCTTCTCCTCAATCGCTGCCTCCCGGGAGAGCGCCCCAGGCTCGGAGCAATCTCTCCGGTTCACCGGCGCTGCAGGGCTTTGCCCATCGCGCACTGCTTTACAACACGGTGGCGCTTCCTTGGGGGAATTTCTCTTCCTCTTCACCGCCCACCGCAAGTCTGCGGCCACTCGCGGGCTGGGCCGGCGGCATCAACCGGCGGCGGCCTCTCCTCCCGGCACCGCCAAGTCAGGGCTCCCGCTTTCTGGAAACTGTAGTCCAGGGGCAGCAAACCCGCGCGGAGGGGCCGCCTTGACGAACTGCGTTACCCAGGAAGCTCCGCGGCGGCCACGCCCTGCTCCGGTTTGCCCCTGAAGGCGATGACTCGAGAGGGGCAGAAGGCGGGAGTGGGCCTATAGCGGGCCGAGGCAGGGCGGCTCTGTGGGCTCAGGGCCAATGGGAGCGCGCCAGGAGCCCGGGCGGGGCGGGGTGGCTGTTGCCGGGCGGCTCCGGGCGGAAGTGGGGCAGCCGGGCGGAGCGGGCGTGTGTGCAGGGTCGGCCCGGTCTGCGCCTCTTGCCCGTGCGTGAGCTGCGCCCCGCGCCGCTGGGAGCGGCACCAGAGAGGCTGCTCCGGGATGGGGGAATGGAACGGGATGGGATGTGGGAGCGGTAGCGGTACCGGTGGCGCCGGGAGGGAGAAGAGCAGCTCAGGGTAGGGGGCTTTGTGAAAGCAGCGACTTGCGCGTGTGTTAAGGGCGTCGCTTCTGTCCCTGCAGGTCTGCGAGAACCCGGACTCCAGGTATCCCGGGATGACCGCCTGGGTGCCTCCCGATGCGCTGGGTCGGAGAGTCTCGTGTGGCACCGACTGCGGGACTGTGCGCTATGTGGGCACCGTGTCTCGTACATCAGGTAAAGGTCACAAAAGCAACTAATCTTTACATGTAATGGCTGTTCTCAAAGTTCTATTTATGTGCTTCTTTAAAAACCATTGTCAAGTAGAATGAAAACGTTGTCAAGTAGAATGTTGTCTTTTCCTCATTGTTCTTGTGTAAATATGGCAACTTCTGGATAAGTTGTTGGAGTTTTTTTAGAAGTTAGAGTTGTCAAAAGGAGTGTAAGAAGTATTTTGGGCTGAGGTTGATTATGTTTTTTTCTTACAGCAGAAAAGTCTCAGTGCCTTCCTTTTTCCATTGGTTTTCACAAACAGTGCTGGCACAGTCAGGGAAGGTGAGAGAGAGGCAAGAGCAGCAGATCAACAGATGGGGGTCCTCCTTTGATAACATGTTGTTTTGGGTTTGTAGGACAAGGCTTTGATGGAGGGGGGGCTACAGGGGTGCTTTCTGTGAGAAGCTGCTGGAAGCTTCCTCCATGTCCAACAGAGCCAATGCCAGCCAGCTCCAAGATGGACCTGCTTCTGGCTAAGGCTGAGCCCATCAGCAATGGTAGTAACACCTCTGAGATAGCATGTTTAAGAAAGGAAAGGAAAAAAACGTCATTGCGCAGCAGTAATTATGGCCAGAGAAGAGAGGAGTGTGAATATGTGAGAGGAACAACTATGCAGACACCAAGAGCAGTGAAGAAAGAGGGGGAGAAGGTGCTCCAGACTCAGCCAGAGCTGAGATTCTCCTGCAGCCCATGGAGGTCAACAGGGGTGGAGAGATCCACCTGCAGCCCATGAAGGAGATGCATGCTGGAGCAGGTGGATGCCTGAAAGAAAGTGGTGACCCCGTGGGAAGTCCATGGGGGAGCAGGTTCCTGGCAGGACATGTGGACCCATGAAGAGAAGAGCCAACACTGAAACAGGTTTCCTGATAGGACTTGTGACCCTATGGGGTACCCACGCTGGAGCAGCCTGTTCCTGAAGGACTGCACCCCATGAAAAAAGGGTTCCACACTGGGGCAGTTTGTGAGGAACTGTACTGTAGCCTGTGGGAAAGACTCATATTGGGGAAGTTCATGGAGTACTGGCTGCCGTGGGAGGGACTCCACATTGGAACAGGGAAAGGACTCCTCTCCCTGAGGAGGAAGCAGTGGCAGAAACGACCTGTGATGAGCTGGCTATAACCTCCATTCCCTGTAGATGTAGAGCTCAGGAAGGAGGGAGGGTTGGGGGAGGCAGGTGTTAAGATTTGCTTTACTTCTCATTATCCTACTCCAATTGGTAATAAATTCAATTAATTATCCCAAGTTGAGTCTGTTTTGCCTGTGACAGCAATCAATGAGTGATCTCTCCCTGTCCTTGTCTCAACTCATGAGCCTTTTGTTATATTTTTTCTCCCCTGTCCAGTTGAGGAGGGGAGTGACACAGTGGCTTTGGTGGGCACCTGGTATCCAGCCCAGGTCAAATTTATGGAGACAGATAAGACTCAACTTAGCTTGGAAAGATCTGGCCAGTCTGACAGTTAGAGTCAGATGACTACATGTCATCTTTGAAAAATTGTGGTGACAGGATGTGGAGATTGCCGATGCCTGGAAGAAGACCAGCCTTGCATACAGCTCTAAAAGAGGCAAGAAGGATGACCAGGGAACTGTAGACTCATCAGCTCCTATTTCTGGAAAGACCATGTAGCATGTTCCCTTGAAGTCCATTTCCAGGCCTGTGAATGAGAAGATGGTAATTGGGAATATTTAATACTTGTAAAGAAGAATAAGTTGTGCTTGGCAAACCTAATTATCTTCTGTGATTATATGATTGGGAATGTGGACAAAGGGAGAGCAAGGGATGTAACATTCCTTGACTTTAATAAGTCTCTTGATAGTGTCTTCATAAAGAATCTTATTTGGAAGCTGGAGAAATACAAACCAAATGAATGGACTGTTAAAGTGTGTTGAAAGTTGTCAAGTGGAAAAGTGGTAATCGATGACTTGATATCAGGGAATGAGTGAGTACTACAGAAGTAAAGGCTGGGGTCTGTATTGATTCATGTATTCATTAGTGTCTCAGGTGATGAACAGTGTTCACCCTCAAATGGCTGCTGTGACACGAGTTAGAATTGCAATTCAGATCAAGCGTTATGAACTTTAGGTTTGAGCCCAAGAGATTCAAGAAAGATAAATTTCCACATGTAGTGTATCAGTATGGACCAGGAAGCACTAGTAACTTACACAGTCTGTTGTAAAGGACTAGGGAGTTAAGTTGGATACTGTCATGAATATGAGCCAACAGTGAGCTCTTGTGACAAGCAGGATACATGTTGTACTAGGTCACCTTAGAATGATGAACATGGCCTGCAAATTAGAGGAAGCTGTTATACCCCTCTGGGGGCAGGAGTTCTTGATAGGGTTGCACTTGGAGTAATGTATCTGGTGTGGGACCATCCCAATTCAAGAGGGATGCAGATAAACTTGAGAGGATCTCAAAGAGCTCCTCTCTGGAGGAGTCTTGGAGAACTGCCAAGGGGGTAAAGGACACAGACCATACACCTGTGTTGTGAAGAGAGGTTGAGGGATCTGGGCTTGGTTAATGTGGTGAAGAGAAGTAATGCAGCACTGAAGTAGGCTGCCCAGATATGTTGGAATCTTTCTCTCCTTGGAAATTTTCAATATCTGGCTAGGTAAAGACTTATCTAGCTGGCTTGTTTTAGAGCTGATGATAATCTCCTGCTTTGAGAGAGAAGGTAACTACGTGAACTTCAGAGCTTCCTTCCAACCATGATTTCTATGCCATAAATTTTAAAATGTATCTACCATTTTTTTCAGGAATTTGGCTGGGTGTGGAATGGGATGATCCTCAGAGAGGAAAGCATGATGGCTGCTATGAAGGGACACAGTACTTTAAGTGCAGGTGAGTTGATTCACAGCTTTGGCATGTCATACACATTGACTAGATGGTCATGGGAAAATGCCCTATTGCAATTTTTAGGGCAAACCCTTCTATCCTCAGTTAGGTGTTATTAAAAAGATCATAGTTCTGAGTGCAGTGACTAGCTAAGCCATAGAGGCTGTTGCATTGTTATTAATCTGGTTACAAGTGTTAGAATATGGATAATACTTAAAAAATACAAGTTATGTTTTCAGATATATGTAATAAAATGGGATTTTTGGATGTTAGTAATATTACCTTTAGTTGGTTTTAGAACTTCTACTTTAGTTAGGAAATCGGTAGTTCCCACTAACCTTCCTTAGATAATTCCGAAGTGAAATACTGGTCCATATTAACTGTCTCAAATACAGTCTGGGTTTGAACTTGATGTGACCTGCATGTATCTTGTTAAGGGAAAATACCAAGTTCCTATTAATTATTTGAGTTATATTTGTATCACTCAGGAACTGTTAAGTATGTTGACTGCATACACTACATGCAAAGCATAGTGTAGCTGTGTGGGGTTTATAAGTATATACATGAATTACATTTAAGTGTAAAGATTTGAGCACTTAACATTTTTGAAATTGTGGAATACAGGATTCTAGGGTTGACACTCACTGCAGCAAGTTGTTGATTTCCATGTCAGGGGACACTACAACAGCTAAAAGTTTGTGAGTTAAATGATGAATTCATAAAAGAAAAGTCATCAATAGCTCTTAAATACTACTGACTGCTAGCTCAGTAAATTCCTGAGCATCGAAGTGGTGAAGGGTGAGAGAACAAAATCTATTTTTTAGAAAAACATGTGTATAGACTCTTGGTGTTTTAGCAACCATTAGCGTGCTTCCAGGAGATGAGATCTCAGATAGTGATCTCAATTCTTGAGGTAAGAATCAACTCTTTGAGTGAAGCTGCATATACCTGTAACAAATGTAAATGTTGTGGTCTTTAAACATGTTCTTAGAATACCTGTTCTTTGTACTCTGCTTTTTTCCAATCAGAAAAATTGGAAAGTCTAAGAGAATAAATAGTAGTTCTAGCAGTCCACCATGACACATAGACATAAATTCCAGATTTGTGATTCTGGTACCAATTGTGAAGATGTAGGCAAACTTAAGTAAAAAATGGTTACCTTATTTTACCAAAAAGATGCTAAAAAACTCAACAAAACCCTCCCACAACTTAAAATGTCACCTCTTTACTACTACTGTTTAGG
Organism: Neopelma chrysocephalum; assembly: GCF_003984885.1. Taxonomy (NCBI): domain Eukaryota; kingdom Metazoa; phylum Chordata; class Aves; order Passeriformes; family Pipridae; genus Neopelma; species Neopelma chrysocephalum. The sequence goes on along the minus strand of NW_020897691.1, from coordinate 4,602,525 downwards.
GAGGGAATAATGTTCCTTTATCTATGTATATACATGTATAAGAAACATAAAATTTCTATTTTTTTTCCCCTAAACCTTATCATGAGTATTCTTTGCCTACAAGCCTACTTTGCTCACTCTCTAAATTCTGATAAGCAGAAGTAGTTGATCAAGTAGCTTGTACTGAAAACAAGTGCAATGGAAGGACTTTTTAAATTATTTTAGGGCAATTTTAAAAATAAAGCTTTAAAAAATATATCTTTCAGAGTGACATTTGAAAATAGGATCATAAGAAGAAAATAAAACTGATTTTGAGATTCTCACTACCAGAGGATGATTTTTGTAGTCCTTATCTGAGACAGTAGGTCTGCTTATAGCTATGTGTGATCTTTATAGTAAGTTATGACCTAAACTTTTATATTTCATGGCAGTACATTTATCTGGGTCATATATTATGTGGTGATAATTAAGCTTCTTAAGAATATGAAAACCAAAATAAAAACCAGCCATATTTCAAAATATGCTGACATCATGAGCACATTCACGAACTCTGGATCAGCTAGAAATGGCAATGCATACTCTAGTGACATTTTTGTGGGTTCTTTTCTTTGATAATAGCAACTTGTTTTTTAATAACCGAGGAAGCTATTATTTTAGCTGTCAGCTGCAGTAGTCTATGATGTAATTAAAATACGTTCTACAGTCTTTCGAGAGAAAGGAGGAGTAATCAAGCCTTAAAACAGTGTTAAAATTTGTATACGGCTTTTGAAACATGAGTGTGTTTTCAAAGAGGTTCCTGTCCCACAGACCCATTCACACAGTTATATGCATGTGCTCTTCTGGGAGATGTGGGTTACAAGCACACGCTCCTCCCCTGGGAATGCCGGTGCCTTAGCTACACACAGCTCCTGGGTGCTCCAGCTTCCGTATTCCTGCGCTGCTTCCTGACATCTATTAACGCACATGCTGGTAGAAAGCACCTCTGAGGTCACACGTGCACACTGAGATGTGGAGCACATATGTTGCTCCTCACAATGTCTGTCCTTGCTGGGCACAGGCTCCCCTCAGCATCTGACCAGGAGGCAACTCTGACTGGCCAAGGCAAAAATGTGCTGCTGGTGGGGTGACTTTTGATAGCGTCAAACCAGGTTTTGCCTGCTGCTCTGGTACCCTCTTCTTTCTCCCCACAGTTATTGGTGTTTAGGTTTCTTTTGTGCTTCCCATCAAGTGGAGTGTCCTCCCACCCCTCCATTAATCTGGCAGAGGGGTCATCTTCCTCACTAGCCCTCCTCTCAGTCAGTTTTGGGTATTCCATTTAAACATAGCATTTATACAGGCACTGCTATTTTAGCAGCTGATTTTATCCGTGCCATTTTACTGAGGGAGATGTGTAGATTTTCCAGGAGTAGATGAACATACTTTTCTGCTTACCTGACAAGATAGGTGTAACATTCTGCTGTATCACACATTTAGAGTACTTTGAGTCATAATTCTCTCCCTGCTAGAGGATGTTTTGTTCTTCCTATATCATTTCCCAGAGGAATCCTGATATTTCAGCAGATCCTGGAGCTATAAGTATTGACCATATTAAATTGTAATCTACTTCCCCAGGTTTGACTTTGACAGCAGGCCAGAGAAATGGAGGAAAATATAGTAAAACTTGTTTCTGTGATGTTTCCAGATTGGCAGAATTGCAATTGCTGCTCAGATCTTTGTGGCCTTTTTTTCACCTTCGTGTTATTAAGTTTTCTTCTGGCGGTAACTATGACTTTTGCATTTTTGTGGAGTCCTGAAATACCATGGCAAAGGCATTACAGGTTTTAATTTTTTTTCTTCTTCAGTGAGTTTTATAAGAGTTTATAAGTATAGACAGCAGTTGTGACCAACTGTATGTTGCTGTTTTAATGAATTTTATGTTCCTGACCAACAGAATCATAGAATTTTTTAGCTTGGAGAAAACCTTTAAGATCATCAAGTCTGTCAACTTGGCCACCATGTTCACCATTAAACCATGTCCTCAAGTGCCATAACCACATGTTCTTTGAACAGTTCCAGGGATGATGACTCCACCACTTCACTGGGCAGTCTGTTCCAATGCTTTATGACCCTTTCTGCAAAGACATTTTTCCTAATATCCCATCTAAACCTCCTTGCCCACACTATTGCTGATACAGGCCAGGATGCCATTGGCCTTCTTGGCCACCTGGGCTCATGTTCAGCCACTGTCGACCAGCACTCCCAGGTCCTTTTCTACCAGGCTGTAGTGCTGGACGGGACTATTTGTGACCCAAGTGCAGGACCCGGCACTTGGCCTTGTTGAACCTCCTACAATTGGCCTTGGCCCATCAATCCAGCCTGTCCAGATCCCTCTGCAGAGCCTTCTGACCCTCCAGCAAATCAATACTTTCATCCAACTTGGTGTCATCTGTGATCTTGCTGAGGGTGCACTCAATTCCCTCATCCAGATCATTGATGAAGATATTAAACAGAACAACTCTGAGCCCTGGGGAACCCCAGTAGTGACCAATCAACAGTTGGATGTGCCTCCATTCACTGCCATTCTCTGGGCCCAGCCATCCAGCCAGTTTTCTACCCAGCAAAGAGTATACCCATCCACACCATGGGAAGCCAGTTTCACCAGGAGAATGTGAGAAATGGTGTCAAAGGCTTTACCAAAGTCTAGGTAGACAACATTCACAGCCTTTCCCTTATCCTCTTGTGGGTTACCTGGTCACAGAGGTAGATCAGGTTGGTCAAGCAGGACCTGCCTTTTGTAAATTCCCACTGGCTGGACCTGATCCTCTGGTTGTCCTGTACATGTTGCATGATGTCACTGAATACAATGTATCTGCTCCATGAAAGAAGAAGATCTGTTTATATTAAATTAGGCTGTTTTTCCTTCAAGAATGATAGATTGATCTCCAGGAATATCTACTTAGAGCACAAACAAACTCTTCAAATATGGGAAAGATGTCAATAACATTTTAGTGTCTATGAAGAAAAAGTGATTGCCATTTAGCAAAGGGAGAATGCATTCCCAAGATTCTTTTTAGCCTGAGAAGGCTTCAGTTAGGAAGCTTTGATTGTTTCCCTGTGTGTCACTGTATCCATCAGAGACTTCTGCTCTCTGCTGCCAGTAGAACTGTGTTGTAGCAAAACTGTTGTCTCTAACCATTGTTCAAACAGGTCCTGTGCACCAGCAGAACCTTAAGATAGCATCTGGAACTGCAGATGTCTCTTTGTCTTTCCTTGTTTTGTGAAAGCTCCAACTCAGTTTTCATGTCTGTTTAAGGTAAACTTGCAAGAACTTGAAGTTCTTGTTGATGTTTGCAAAGCTTCTGCTGTTGGGTCAGGAATTTGATACACCATAGCAGGTGTTACTTATAAGTGTTATTGGATGCCACAGCCTGTTCTAAAACTTGAAGGGTTTACTTTACTGCAGTGTGTAGATTCTTCTAAAAGAGGTCTGGTCTGTTGAGCGCTTCCCCTAGAAGGAAGAGATCTGTCCAGAGCCTGTCTAGAAAAGATGTGCGTGAAATCAAGCAGCTACATTTTATGACACCTTATAAGCCTGGTAGTGTATTTGCTCTGGTCATGATGATAATTGCCTGGAGATAATCATTGCAAACAGTCGGTACTGGGCAAAGAAGCCCTTTGATCCACATTTACTGCCAGGCTGATAAAGCTGAGATCTCTCTCCTTGGCTCAGAAGCTTGCTTCTGCAGTCAGACAGCTCAAGTGTGTAACTGTTACGGTTTATGTACTCCTGCATTACTCTTCAGGTACCAAGAAGTGTGTGTGTGTGTGTGACATTTCCCTAGCATATGAAGAGCCACCATGTACCTGTAATGATGAGCAGTGCCACCACTTTATTTTCCTTTAGCAAAGAGTGATGCCAAGTTTCCTCTTTATTCAGTGAAAGCTGATAGCTAATCCAAATTTTAATGAATATTTTTGAAGTGCCCTGGGCACGCCACCAGATGGGCTGTAATGCTTCAGGATACTGGATCATGAGTAGGAAGTGTCCTACAAGATGACTTCTGAGACGGGAGTCAACCTCTCCATTTTAAAAGTCAGTAGGAAGTGTCAGTATTAACCAGAGCCAGCTGGTTGCCAGAGCCCCACTTGGGCATATGCCTTCTTTTCTGCTTAATGAAATTGGGCCATATCTTCTACCGCTTCATTTCCATACAGTGTTTTGTCCTGGCTGCAAGAGATTTTACGTACGTGGGAGTATCCTTGTTCTCAGACTTCTGAGAGTTCAGCTTAAGTCAGGTTGATCAGTAGTCCACAGGTTTTTCCATTTCATGATATGCAATGCTGGATGACTCTTTGGATTAGGGTTTATCTGTTTAGTCCCCAGTTATGGAGACTGATTGCTAATAGGTGTGCGTTTGCATTAGTCCAAGTGCTGTACATTATTTGTTTGATATGTACATCCTGCTTGTACAGGATGCCCTAGTGTGAAAGTTAATGCAGGCAGTGTATTTCAGGGAAAATGAATTACAGTGATCTCTCTCCTTGAATCCACAATCATTTTGTCTGAAAATATGTTCCTATTGCAGTCCCCTTTCCTGTCCTTCATGACAGTTCCTGAAAAGGTAGATCAAATTAATAGAATGGAACTGAAAAAGAAACTCAGGCTGTGAAATGGTATTAAGTATATGTTAGATAATATATAAAAGCATGCATAGTACTTTGAAGTGATAGCAACAGGAGAGAGAAACCCTATGATCTTGTGATCAAAACAAAAATAGAAGAGTCTTGAGAGATAAATACACTATAATTTTCCTTTAAATAAAAGGGGCAAGGTAGCTAGTTCCCTTTGTGGTTTTTTTTTTTTCCTAGGGATAGAACTCACTCCTGCAAAGACAATGAGGAAGGAGATGCCAATAAAAGTGGTGACCTGAGAGGACAGAAATGGGCTAAGGAATGGGTATGGTGATAGAGAGACGCAAAGGGCTTGGCTGTGCCAGAGATAAATGGCACAACAGGAAGGATGTCTGTGGGCTATCTAGATTAGCTCTGGTGAGAGGGCTGAGGAGAGCAGAGGGAAAAAAGCAGCAGAACTATTGAGTGCATAGAGATGGTGATGACAAAATGGAGAGAATCAAGGTGATAGGAAAAAGGACATACAGCAGGACCTACAGTGAATTACAGATAGACAAGAGTACAAGGGTTTTTTCCAGAGCCCCAGGTAGAATCCTGAAGCTATTTGACTTAATTAAATGGAAAGTGATATACTTTGCAAATAAGAGATGTTATAGTTAAGGTGATGAAATTGTAATTTACTGTTTTAAGAAGTCATATTAAGAAAGAGTCACATAACATTTAAACCAGTCAAATGTTTGCAAGCTATGAAGAACTTCAAAAGGAAAATTCTTAAGAGAAGGTTACTGGATTAAAAATGTAGTGTATTGAAAATGCTTATTGAAAGTGAGAAGTACATACCAGATTTATATTCTCTACAAGTTTACCTTTCTGCTTGTTTTGTAATCATTGCACTCTGAACTCAGTCACTGCAAAACTAGACGGGAAATATTTTGAATGTAAATATGTACTTTCTACCCAGATCTTTCTTTAGGATATGAGAGTACTTCTGTAAGTATTAGAAATGTTAATGAATGAAACTAGCGCTGGAAATTTCCAGTTCTGATTTTTTATGAAAAGAAGTGAATATATGGTGCCCAAGCTATTCCATCTACTTGTAATAGGTCCATAGGATTCATGGTCTCTGTAAGAGACTTTTGAACTTCGTAGCATTATGGATTGCTAATTAGCCAGTTGATGTTTACATGCTGTTTTGAGAAGTTTTATTCACGTAAGTGACAGGTAATCATAGCTACCAACTTTTTTCCTGCTGTTTTCAGGCTGATCCTCCTATGAAATCTTCCATCTGCTCTGTGATACCATATCTATAACTTGTCTCTGCTACTTCATCCTGGATAATGTGTTTCCTTGCTAACTTTGATAGAAAATATCAATGCAATTGCATGGCAAGAAATTGTCATGCACCAAAGTTTTTTCAGTGCTCAAGAAAAAACAAGAAACTTCATAGAACTGTGTAGAACATACATCATTAGCTGGATATTTCTGTTGAATATTCAGTTTAAAAATTGTTACCAAGTTAGTATCAGAAATTTTAAAAGTTTGAGTTTGTATAAGAGTTCCAAGTGCTACAATTTGCATCTTGTGTCATTTGTGCGGATGGAAGGACAAGGTTGCTTTCTCTTAGAATTACAAGGGAATTATGCAAGTCAAATATGATGTAGCCATGACTATCCTGAGAATTCCTATGGGCCTTGGGCTGTGATAAGACTCCAGACACATTTGTTGTGTGATTTAGATAACTTTGTGTCTATCCATAGGTAGAAACTTAATTTTCTAGTGAAACTGAGTTCATAATGAGTTTGAAAACAAAAGAGCAGTTATTTTTAATAATGGCATTGACACTGTGCCATTTTAATTAATGTCACTAATTTTGATGTATTTGGAGAACTGGTGCCTCAGTTCTCATGGCATCTCGCAATGTGAACTCTTCTCTCAAATACTATAAAAGATACTTTGAAAGTCTTAGCTGGTCTCATTGAGTGGGAACAGTGATGTTTAAAATTAGCCTGTAGAATTGCCTTTTGACTACTTTCGTTCACAGTATTTTTTTAAAAAAGTAATAATTAGTACTTTTAAGGCTAGTCATTGTTACTACAACTTTTCATATTTCACCTTTTCCTGGCTCCTCTGTTCTAGGCATCCTAAAGGAGGATCATTTATCCGGCCAAACAAGGCAAATTTTGGAGTAGATTTTCTTACTGCAGTAAAGGATCGGTACGGATTGAATGATAAGCAAGATGTTCAATATGGGACAGAGAATACAGTAGTATTTGGAACGAAGACTGTGGAATTTGTTGGCATGGATTCTGTTGCAGAACAGCAAAGGCAAGTATAATATATGAAAATCTAAGATACATTATTAGTGATTGATTAGTCAAGTAGTATTTCAACTGAAAGGAAAGGAAGCTGACTGCCATGCATATAATATTGTCATATGTTAAAAGTAATCCAAAATTCCACTATGGTGGAAGAGACAAGAAATCTTCCTATTGTGGCTTCATAATTTTCAGCTTTTACAGATAGGAACTGGGATTATGTCATGCTCGAGTACTCACAATCCTCATTTTGATTTCATAAAGTAGAAGGTGAAGATATCTGGGGAGGAATGACAGATATCATGATATTGACAATTATCATACACATGTGCGGTCCTTTTTAAATAGATATATTTTAATGTTTTCTTAATATTATACAGTATTATTTAATCTTTGTTTACTTGTATCTCTGATGACTTTGTAACTGAGAGAGGGAAGGCAGAAAGTCACTGTACTGCTAGTGAAGAACTCTTTCAGTCAGTTCATGTCGTGTTCATGTACCTAGAAGGGTAAGAAAGGAAGTAACTTAATGATGTGTAGTAAATTGCAGTTTTAATGGCCTCTAGCAGTAGAGATGTATTAGTTCAGTAGGTGGCAGTCTCCTTCTGAGCTGATATTCCACAACTTTTCTCCCTTTGTCTCCCAGAACATACTAAGCAGTCAAAAATACATTTTTTTTTAATTATTTGCTAAGTGTTACAAAGGATGCCCAAATTACTCAGAACCTCTTGCAAAAAGTATTACAAGAAACCTGTTTAACTTGGAACCCCTAATTACATTCCAATTTGCATAGCTATATTTAATCTGCTTTATCACTCTTTTTTTCAGTTGGATAAGGGTTTTTGGGGGAGCGTGGGGGGTGGGAATTGTGGTTCAACCAGACCTATTTTGTCATAGCAATGTCAAGGCAAAAAACAGAGATGTTCAAGTAAGAATGACACTGCAATGTAGCAATCTTCAGAATGCTAATTGCAAAGGAGAGGGTATGTATAAAAAGGATGTTATTTATACAGGTATTTATACATACTTGTTTCTGTTTGAAGATTAATTAATAGGATGTTCTTTCTCATTTAGACAACTGAACAAACTGGTAGATATCTCGGTGCGTGAGTGTGCAGTGAGCCATGCTGGTGAGATAGAGGAAATCAGCAGAACGTGTGCCAGTATCCTTTTTTGCTACATTGCATGATACCACAACTAAAGTATATACTTTAGCATTCCAAGTGTTCACTTCAATGAATGATACTTGTATCCTTTTATTAAAAAATGATTAAAACTGTAGTTTATATTTAGAAGTTTAATGCAATAGTTACAGAGTTAAAAAGTTTTTGAGAGGAAATGCAAATTGTGGATAAAAATACAAGTATTGTCATAGATTGCTACTGTGACTGCAATTTCATAAGGCTTCAGCAATGGGGTTTTTTTTAAATTTAACCCTAGAATAGATAACTCCATAAAAGTAGAACTGATATGTTCTGTAGACACCAGAGGTTTCCAATATATAACAAATAATGTGTTCACACAGTATGCTGTGTGTTGTGACAATGTTACAGAAATACAGAGAAGGTATTATTTGTTCATTTGAAAGGACTGGTAAGAGTTCTTGTCAGTATAGAAATTAATCCATTTTAGGATTTGAAAAGTTAAGCTACTTTATAAAACTGTAAGCCATGTCCATACCACAAATCAAAATAAAATTTGCTGTAACTGAGCAGTAGTATCTCTTAATCCAAACAAGTGTAATCTGTTTATTTTATTCAAAACCAAACCCTAATTCTAATTTCTGAAAAAGGAAGTTGAGATTTGAGATAAGTTTCTTTTTCTTAACAGGACATTTCAGATATGAGGCATATAAACCTATCAAAAAATCTGATATCATCTTGGGAGACAGTAATAGATATTGCTTCTCAAGTTCAGAATCTGGAAACACTTAATGTCAGGTATAAATATTCATATTTGTGTTTCTCTTCCTTTGGGACAGGGACAAAAAACAAGAGGCTCAGGGTTTAGCTTTCCAAATATATTTGTACACATCTCTTTTCAAGAAAAGACTAGAACTCTAGGAGTTTAGCATCTGTGTAAAACTAAGTTCTGGAGAAGTGTTTGGGACAGATGAATGTTGACTGGAGTTTTGTAAAATTAGAAAAATCAGTTGCCTGAAAAATAGAATATATATATTTCAGCCATTGAACACTTACGGGACTTTAGGCATTTGTCAACATGTTCCACATAAGAGATTGCATCGTTTTTATGCAAATTGGCTTGTTGGCTAGGGATTATAGATTTAGGCAGTTAGACTGAAGGTAAAAAAAGTTACTCAAAGTACTTTTATAGAAAAGAAGAAACAGGGAGTATAGAAACGCAAGTTTGCAGTGTCATAAGATGCCCTTACACGCTTTTGTGACATCTAAGACAATTAATTCTATTGATTTTAAAGCTCAGTTTCCCCCAAGGCAGAACGGACTTAACATGTGTGTGCGCCCATGTTGCAGGGTGCACTGAGCCTGGTTTGAAGCGGGAGGCCAACTTCAGAGCAGACATAGCCAAGTTCAGTGTGTGCTCTCTGGGTACTTGTGCCTAGGGTCTGCACGGCACTGGCAGATGGGCCCCTCAGAAGCCAAGACCTTGCCATGACACTGCTGCAGGAGTTTGCAGATTGCCCGAGAAAGCTCTAGTAACACATCCTTACCTCTTAAACATCTTGCTTAGTGTTTTTTAATCAGGTTTAGCAGTAGCTGTCTGTTTGCCTTCTGGGTTTGCAAACCTGTTTGGGTTTTTTTCATGAGAATTTTTAGAAATTTTTTTCTGCATAGAAAAACTGTAAAGTAAATATATTTTCATTTTCTTTAAAGTCCTAATACTTTATCTCTGTTTTTTATTATTGTTGATATATTCTGACTGCCCAGGCAAGTCTTTACTTAGGCCCACTTTCATTTAAGAATGATGTTTATCAAGTGTCCTGACACTAAACTGAAATATCAGTAATGCTTTAACCAAATGTTACATATCCCAAACTCCAACCCCTTTCTGTCCTAAAATGATGCTGATAAGAACTGTGGATCATGGTGACAGATCTAGGGGGAAATCTCTTGTACAGTGATGACACTGGAAAAGGAGGGAGGCTGTTGTTAAATAAAGCTGCAATTCTATCAAAACAAGAAAGAATTCACAAAATAATTTAAAAATAAAGAACACTTCTAGTATACACCTATGCACCTATGAGCTAACACAATGGATTAAATCTGTAAATAGGTAGCAGCCTAAACCACCAGGGTTTTTTATTTATTTTTATAGTTAGTATTGCAAAAATGAGGCGTTCCATTTTCTTTGATATTTAGCACTGAACAGCTGTTTGCAACCTGGGTGCTATTTGTAAATCTAATTTTACTAGAGCATATAATGATTTATTGTTATCAGCATGCATGAGAATACAGAGAATTTATTCACCCAGAATATTTTTTTCAGTTTTTCATTATTGAGAAGTGTAGATTAGACTGAATGGTTTTCAGAAGTTATTTGTGAAAAGAAATAGAAAACAAAATGAGATTGATGCTGGAATATGATGCTTACAACTACAAACTGACACAGTCTGAATTAGTTTTTTATTGTTTTGACCTTCTGTTTGTTTAAAAAAGACAGACCTTTAGAAGGTAAGTCTGCGACTGATTTTTTTTTTTTGTACATGGAATGTTGGAAGAATAAAAGTGATAAACCATCCACCAGCTCTCTATGTGGAAATTTAACCCATAAGTAAGTATGAACTACACTGAGGGACTTTTATGAGAACAAGCAGGTGGATTAGACCTTAGGTAAGAAATAAAAACTTCTGTTTAGGGGTGAGTAATGAAAAATGATTTGAAGACTGCAGATTTGAGAATATTTTTTATCTTTTCTTTTTTCATAGTGATACTTGGCTATTGAGAGTGGATTTTACATATTTTTGTTTTACTGGCATCTGGATAGTCATCTAGGCTCTTTATTTTCAGTTGACACTAAGGAGTTAGATCCCAAAAATCTCACTTTGTTTCACTTAATATTAATGAAAAACATCCTTTTCATGTTCAAAACTTAGGGGAAGAAAAGGAGAGAAAGAGACCACAGATGAGTAAATATGCATTCTTGAAGTAGAAAAGTAAACTGGGAAAGAGTATGGTTGAATGTATCTAGAAGTATATTTTATTATATTTTAAAATCTATGACATCTTGGCAGTGATTTTTAAAATTTTTTTGGTGTAAACTGTTTTTCTCTTTAGTATGTAATTCCAAACTAGTGACTTAAGTAAATGCAATTATTCATTATGCAAATAATTATTCTTTTTATATAGTGAAAACAAAATGAAATTTCCATCTACATCAGCTTCTATATCCAGTGCATTTTCAAATTTGAAGATTCTGGCACTTAATCAAACTGAAATAACATGGACAGAGGTAATAACCTTTCCTGGGTTTGTTTTTATTTAATATCATTAGTTTTTTGAGGCAACAAAAGCACAATAAACATTTAAGCAGTATATTATTCTACTGAAATGTAATCATCCTTAGAAAAGGTGCTGTGGGGTAATTGTATTAGTTATGTAGTTAGTTACATCTGTAAACTGCCAAGTCAAGATTAAGCAGTTGGAGTATAATTGTCTAAATGAAAACTTTTTGGTTCCTTGTAGCTGTTAAAGGTTATCTGTACTTTTATGCGTGCAACAGAACAAAGGCAAATGGAAAGAGAATACATCAATATGACAAGACATACTTGTTTTGGCATCACTTTGCATCAACAGGAGATTGGCTTAGTATCTTTGCACATACTGATGGTTCTTGAAATACCTGATGCCTGGTTGTGTGCAACACAGAGCACAGAATAAACAAAGCTCTGCCTTTCAGGTGCTGAAACATGCAAACATTTAAATTACTCTCCCCTGATATGATTAAGAATGAAGTCTGGTTGTCAAATATGTTAGCAGTGGGCCTTTTTTCAGAGATGGGGCTTAGGAATTGCATCTCAGTAGTGTCACGTTACTTATAAAGGCTTGTAAGTTCCAGACTATTATTTGGATTTCTCAGGGGCAGTTTTTGTTGTACTGCATTGTAAAATGACATGAATTGTCATATTTTGGCTGCCAGTCACTATCCAGTAAAAGTGGGGTTTGAGTAGCAAGAAGCTTCTTCATTCTCCTGTCTTGCAGCAGAGCTTGAAGACGGTCACTGCTATATTTTTGTTTAGTGTCCATTCACTGAGCTCTTAAACCATCCACGGGGTTTATAGTAGGACAGTTGATAATCCTTCCATAACAGTGGCAATATGAAGGGTGAAGTGAATGGAAGAACTAAGTGGCTACAAACACTTTAAATGTCATCTAGTGCTCATCACAGTAAATCAGTGCATTGTACTGTTTATAATGTGAAAGCTGCTGCCAGCAGCTTTCCTCCATCCCGGGTGACCAAAAGGCTGGTTGGAGCCATTGCTGAAGGCAGATTAGACTTCTCTAGGGATAACTAAATTTCAGAGAGAAGCCCCGGGTTAATCAGAGCAATTTAAAATTATGTAGTTTTTGCATTTTTTGTTGAAACTCTGCTCTAGCTGACGATTCATCATTGCTGTAAAGACATTTTTGGTTCAGAAGTCTTCTTTATAAATTTGAAATTTATTCCAATTCATTCCCTTATAAGCTGGGAGACATAAGCCTGTGCCTAAAAGTGCTGTTTCAGGGTAGTCAAACAAAAGGGAAAAAATAAAGGGACCTACCTGACATCAATACTCTGTGAACAAACCACTTGAAAATGTTAGTGCTTAAGCTCTAAGGAGAGTTACTTGAAAAGTCAAAAATGGAAAATAATAATGAATATAATCCAGGAAAAAGAGAAGATATACACTGATTGTCAATGGGAATATAAGCAAAGTCTAAAAGTCCTAGAAATGTTTTAATTAAAGCTAAAACAATGTAAGGGTGAACAGCATTTCAAAATAGCTTACTGTCATATGTAAGAATATATGGCATTCTCCTTAAAAGAGATTTGGTTTTTGATTTTTTATCTGTTCCTTTGTTTTGAAATATTTTTTGCAGTAGAGGGACATGCTTAACTGTTATGCAATTATACATAGCTCCATGTTTACATGCCTTGAACATCAGTTTTCAAAAAAGTTCTTTCATTAGTGTGTTATTTGCATATATCTAAATACATCTGAGATTTCTATACCAGTAAAAGAGCTTATTACTGTATAATTGTTAATTGATTGTTCAAAACATAACATATAATCTTCAAGAAGGAAAAATGTCCTGTAAGATATCCTAAAATTAGCAACCATTGACTTAGAAATGGAATTCATGTATTTGAGTGTAAAGAATTCATATTTATGGTTCTAAAACCTTTTTCTTATTCGGGATTTAAATAATGTTATATTTGTCATTCAGTTTTCAAACTAAGATCTTACATTCATAATATAATCTACTATTATACAGGGTAAAAGAAAAATCTGGGTTAGAACAGAAGTGCAGGATCATGTTTCTGACACTAGCAAGTAGCAGGTAGTTGGGAAAAATTCTAGGCAAAGGGTAAGCATATGGTAAGAGCTTCTTGTAATCTGGAATTGTGTGTCTTTATGAGCTTGAGATTATGTATCTCTATTTAATTAATCTTTGTGCATTTGTTGTTTCATGATTTATCTAACTGTATTAAGAACCCATTTGAAAATTTTGCTATCCGCATCTTTTAACATTCAATTTAACCCTTTTTGGGTTTTGATATTGCTGCCTAAAAATTTCATGTAGTAAGTCCCAATCTTTTATATGGCAGTAACTGAGAACAACTATTCTCTGTTTCATAGCTTTGATTTTTGTTTAGCTTCTTTGTACCTTTCCCATTTATATTTTTTGTTTCCTGGGATAAAGAGGCTAAAAATACAGGAGCATTATGGACTTATGGAGACACTTGTTTCCTGTCATCTTTATTTCTTTTGTAATAGGTCTTGCATTTCCACTTTTCTGTTTTTGATGATCAGTGGCTACTCCACCGGCTATTTGTTACAGCCTCCCCACCAGCTCTCCACAATAAGCCTCCAGTCTTTCCTGAGTGTTAATTCAGTGTCAGATCTGTGAACTTTTGTTTCCGTGGAAGCTGAAAATTGGGCAAGTTGAGTTTCTTTGAATTGTGATGTGACCTGTCATTTGGTTTTGGCAATTTTCTAATAATTTGGTCAATCTATTGAAAAATCTTCTTTTACTTCAGTTTTGTGCAGTTTTTATATTCCATCCATCCATCACAACACAGGATGGTTGTGGAGGAATCCCCCAAAGGTTCTCTGTTGCTGAACATGCATCTCATTTCTCTTGACTCTGCAGGTTTCTTGTCATGCTTCTTCACTACCAGTAAATAACTATTTTGGTCTGTCTTGTTCACATAGAGAAACACTATTCACATTAGAGAGATAAAATATTGGTGTTTCCTGCTCTTGCTTTGGTGAAGGAAAAGTCATTTTATCTGAGTTTGTAAGTTTTTGTGTGTTGCGGATATGGCAGCAGGATGATGTTTCATCTTTTTGGGTGTGAAGCAGTTGAGCCCCAAGTCAGATGCTGCCTCTTGAAGAGATCTCAGTGTTAACACTTTGTGTTGTATGTATAATGAGACAGTTATATATACATCCAGCTGTATGACTTCATACAGCTCTAATGGCCAAGGACAGTAGACATTTGTAGGAGAATGGGTTAACTATGAACATAACAAATTTAATTGGATTGTCCAGATCTCTGAACTTCACTTCTTGTAATCTTTGTAACCTCCTGTAAGCTTTAGGTGATTGCACTGTGCATCTTTATGTCTATGTTCTTGCATCTCAAAAACTCTGAATCTGCTAGTCAGCTACAATCACTTTTTGAAAAGAGGTGGGGAGCTTAAAAATAATTTATTACGTACAAATTCGCAGCAAATAGGAATGTAGATGGATGAAAGAGCCCTTGTAAGTTTCCTAACCAAGGGAGGAGTAGCAGGATGAGCTCACACTTCATTTGACTCTGGAGAATACACACCAGAAGAAACTCACTGAAAAGAATATTTTTCCGCATGCCGGCACAAATCGATAGAAAAGCCATCAATTCCGGTGCTTATGGAATTCCTCGTGCTAAAACTGAACATTTTGACACTTTCACAATTGCATACAAGACTCTGTTTTATGCCATATACAGAGTTTGTACTGCCATTTCCTCACCTAGTCATAGGGAAAACCTGGTCACTCCAGCCCACTGAATGAAATTCACTCCATCTCCAGGTCACACAGTCTCAACTGCAAGGGCAGCCTCAAGCCTGGGACTGTAAGTCCTGTGACCGCAGAAACCTTTTGATATCATCTGTGTCAGTATGTTCAGGCACTGGCGAGCCATCTGGACAAAAGGGAAGACTAGGAAATCTTTAATAATTGTTTCTCTGTTTTTGAGAGCTACAACTTGTTCTGGTCACGTTTAGAGCAAATTTGCATAAAATATAATTTCTGGAATATTTTTTCCCAGTTTTTGTATATTAAATAAAGTTTTGCTCTCAGGTTCTTCTCTGTGCTCAAGGATGGCCAGCACTTGAAGAGTTGTACCTTTCTTCTAATAGTATTACAGTTTTGGAAAGGTGAGTAACATAAGTCAGTCAATCATTGGTGAGTGATGTACCACAAAGTTATGTTGTACATAAAGTTACAGTCCTGTAACACATCCCTGTGACATAACTGTAAAATAATTGATGCAAACTTCACGTGTTGTACTTCAAAACATTTATAAATGTACGCAATTATGTGCATGCAACTATATACTTAGGAAACTAGTGTTTTCATTAGCCGATGACTTTAAATGTTCTGTGTTTCTGTTTGGGATTTTTTTCCGATGTATCAGGCCTGATAATGTCCTGAAGACCCTGAAGTTGTTAGACCTTTCAGACAACCAGTTACTGGATGGAAATCAACTGCATCTAATAGCACATCTCCCCAGGTAGCTGTAAACAAATTTGCTGGAAATACTTTGTCCTGGATATTCATCTCCATAGTCTTTGTTGACTGAAATATGATAGTATTGATGTTGCATGAAAGATTTATGAGATCTTGAAGTAGTGGCATTTTGCCCTCTTGAGGAGAGTGACTGCATTATTTAGTTGAGCTATTTTAATATAATCCTACTTTTGCTGCATAACAACACATTCTTAAGCTGTGTGTTATTAGGTTTCCATTATATACTTACGAAACAAAACTATTTTACCACATTTTGCTACTTTGCAGGCTTATTATCTTTCACTGAGCATTTAAATGGCATCCATGATTGTAAATAGCCACAAGCTATTGAAATCACACATTTTAAATCCAGGAACCATTCTGAAAGCTTGAAATTGTTGCACTCACTCACTGAAAATTTTATTCCCTGAACACTGCTGAAATCTGGGTACTGTCTGTGAGGCTGCTGTTCATTTGTCCGTGATTATGCACCACGTCAGAAGTTGTAGGCCTTTATTTAAAAAAAAAATTTAGGTAGTATTTCTTTACAAAAAAACCTTCCTGTGCCATGTACAGTGATCACTATATCTATTAAATTTCAGATTAGAACAGCTAATACTTAGAAACACTGGCATATCTTCTATACACTTTCCTGATGCTGGATTTGGTATGTAAAAAAGGTGATTTATTTATAGTTTTATAATTCAGTTTATTTAAAGTTTTCACTCTTGTCTTGTAATTTACTCTTTTTCCTAGGCTGCAAGACTAAAATGTTTCCTTCACTAAAACGCCTTGCAATAAATGACAATAAAATATCACAGGTACGTTACATTGTGATAGTTTCTCATTTTGTAAAATCATATATCTTTGTTTAAAAATAACTTGCAGTTCGCTTTTTAAAATTTTGTCTGATTGTAAGATTCTGAGATAACTATTGAATACTTTGATCAACACAGAGGCGTAATTTAGAAGTGTAAAAACATTTCTTAGCATGTCAGTTAAACATGTTTATGGTAGCTAGCCATACCCCGCTGCTACCTTATAATTCTAATGATCTGAAATTCTGACTAGCTCCTTGTTTTGTTTTGTCTTTTTTTAATTAAATGTAGTGCAGTTCTTTCCTCAAGTGAATAAACAAAATCCAAGTACTTGGTTCTGATGATCAAAAGAATATTTTCAGTCATGTTTATTGTACAGAAAAAGTCAATGTTACCATGCATTATTCTGAAATGAAGTTATGTTTTATGTTTCCTCAAAAGACTGTTCCCTTCCATTTCAGTGGTCATCTATCAATGAGCTTGATAAACTGCCAAGTTTACGGTCTCTGCAGTGTAACAATAACCCTCTCATGGACACAGAGAAGAACCCAGAGACCCTGATACAGCTAATTATTGCCAAGATAAGTCAGTTGGAGGTTTTGAACAACTGTGAGGTATGTGATATTTCAACAAATTGCATGAGTCTGGGGAAAAACATTAAATCACTGCCTGAGGAATTGTCTTCAGTTTCTTTTAAGGTTACTGATTTTTTGCATGCAGGAAAAGTAAAATGCCAACTAGTTAGTTCATCACCCACATCAGTGGGGCAGCTGGTAAGGGTACAAGACCAAACCTTCTTTGTGAATGTTGTTAACTCAGTGGGGACTAGGATAAGGTGGGTCAATGGAGTTTTTTTTCAAGTGCCTGTGTTGTGTTGAAGTTGCAGGACTGTTAACAAAAACCATACTCTTAAAAAAAAAAAGAGCAGCATAGTTGGATCTGTTTCAGTGACAGTAATACAAACATTTGCTTTCCACAGTAGGAAAATATCATTATCTAAACCAAGTCAAATTTTCAGCAACTGTTTATCATAAAGAAGAGCAGAAGCATGTCTAACCCATAACTACAAAAAACATCCTTGTGTCATCATATACAGCAACATCTTTGCTTAGATGTTCATTTATGACTCAGTCAGTGCACAGATTTAGGGGTTGTAGGGTTCGTAATGGCTCTAAAATGTACTGAATATATGGATCAGTCAGTATTTGGAGATGCGGTTTGTAAGATTCTTGGTATCGTTAAACACACTGAACACCAAGTAATACCAAGGAGTGAGTGTCATTAATTTGATTTTATTCTCTGGAAAGTTATACAATTACATTATGTGCCATTCCTGTGTCAGTACAGATCCTTCCTGCTGAAAGAAGAGGAGCAGAGCTTGATTATCGCAAGATATTTGGAAATGACTGGTTAGAAGCTGGTGGGCATTGGGACCCAGAGAAAAACAAACCAAGCGAAGAATTTCTTGCTGCCCATCCCAGATACCCATCGCTCTGTCTTAGTAAGTACAAGTACAGTAAAAGTAGCATTTCCTCAATTTTGGCACCGTGGCAGCACCGGTTTGGTCTGTCTTCAACTTCTCTTCCCCTTGATGCTTTTTCCATGTGCTGCTACAGCCTTAGGAAAGCCCATGCATTGGCAGGCCTGTGTGTGAGTGGCTTTTGCTCCTGTGGGGCAGCTGCACAGCACTGCACCCTTCAGGGCACTGTGCCTCAGGAACTTGGGCTCACTGCCTCAGAGATCCCCATACCCATGAACATCTGCCCCATCACTGTTGGTGAGCACACAGTAGCTCTCTTCCCCTGCGGCTTTTTTAAAGGGGGAATGTTAAGCAACACCTCCATGTCCTGAATGCTCTGGCAGTTGATCAAGGCTCATGTCTGCAGCACTGTGTGCTGCAGGACCCCAACACCTTCTGTGCTGAGGGAACTGAGGCAGCAGGCTCATGCCTAATCCTACACCACAGTCCTCTTAGGTCTTCTCTTGTGTTTTAGTCTTGAAGGGTTCACGTCTACATGCGCTTTCCTTCACACAGAATATGGTGCACCTGAAGAAGGAGAACTGAAGGGACGACAGCCTTTGACTCTGAAAAATCAGCTTCTGAGTAAGAGGCCAGAAATGGTCAAAATTGTTCTTTCTGCATTTAGAATATTTTATAAGCTAGTGTTTCCTGGGTGTATATGGAGGACAAAAGGTTCAAAAGCCATTGAGATGTCACAGAGTTCCAGGTTGTATTTCTGCTTTCCTGAACTGTATCAGTGAGTTTGACTAGATCCCTGCTTTTGTGTACTCTCTATTTCCTCCTCAACCCAAGCCACATGATTTTATTAATTATGACAATAAAGAACAGAGGTAATTGATACTCCATTCTGATGTGCGAATGGCTTCTTTACAGAAAACATCTGAAGTTTTAACCTCAGCTGCACTGTTTTCTGGTATTATCTTTTTTATAAATTGTTAACTTTAGGACAGACAAGAAAAATAGGGGTAGCTTTGGTATTTGGGGTTGTCAACATACTTTATCTAGGTTATATCCAGGACTTGCAAAGTCATGTAGGTGTGTTTCCCAGATGACAGAAGAACAGAACCTTTTTTCACTCCATGAGCAAAACAGTATTTTAAGGCATTATATTCTAAGGCATTTAGGTGGAAGACTAAATGGAACAAGGAATCCAGTTGGCTATATGTAATATAAACCTTTTTTTAAGGATAAGTCTTTTAATCTCTGTAAAAGAATTGGGCTAATAATGTCCTTAAAATCTATTTGTATGGTGCTTTTGAAGGCCAAAAGCCTGTTTTAAACTGAATAAGCAGTTTCCATTCCACTGCAGGTTATTTAAAAAAACCAAAATAGAAATTAAGCATTTTTAGGTAAATACTCCTTTTGACCAAAAAAACATCTTAAGCATTAGGGAATCACTTCTAAAATATTTTCCCTAATTTACCAAAGATAAATAAAAACTTGATTATTTTAATAAAATTACTTTAAATTTTTCAGAGAATGACTAAATGCTAGTCAGATGCAGGCTACATCCTAATTTTTTTAGACGATCAGGCTGAGCTAAGGGAAACAATTTGTAATAAAAACAGACTGGAAAGACTGTGCTCCTGCCAGAACAGCCTTATTATTCTTCCACTAATGCCTCACCGTTCTTCCTTAAGCTTTGACAATTAAGTGTCCTGAGAAACCTGAACAGAAGCCAGTAGAGAAAAAGCTACCAGGTAAGAAATCTTGGCTTGTGTTCAAGCAGTTGTTTTGTAGCTCCTTTTCAAATAACTGTATTAAAGAGTGGCAGCTGCCTCGGGCTTTGTCAGCTGCTAAAGACTTTCCTCCGTCATATAAAGAAATGTCAAAGGTAGAAATGGTTTGAAGAAGTCACTGTTCTTCTGGCCTTCATACTTACTTTCAGTCCAGCATGAAGATTGAAAGTTGATGCTTGTCTTATGACCTCTGCTGCTGGTTTCATCATTAATGTGTTTGAGGCAATTAAAGGCTAATTAACTGGTATGAAATCTGGTGGATGTGTTAACCAAGTAACCAAAACGTGAAGTCCTAAGAGGCAATTATGTAGTCTGGGATCTAGATACTGAGGTCTAGGATGTAATACATTAAGTTAGAAATCTAGTTCTATCAAATTTGTATTTTGAAGTTTTAGTGCCTGTAGTGAGACTAGAATGAATAAGACTGTTCTAAATCAAGCTGATATTTTGGAAAGATGTGTCAGAACGGAGTCTGAGAGAAAAGACTTAAGCTTTATTCTAAAATAAAAATCACATTTATTATCACAAGTTGCATAAAATCAGATAGATACAGCTTTTACAAAAATGTTTGATAGAAAAATATTTGTCTAAGTACAACATGTGGTATTACAGGAACAACTCGCTATTGCTGTGCCTTTAGATAAAGCTTCAAAAGAAGTGAAAGTTCAACCAAAATATTGAGCATATCTATTGCAAACAGAGGTATCGCCTCAGGAACAAACTACATCTACGCATTCAAGATCCATTACAAAAAATATCCCTTACTGTTACTGACTTCATTATATGAACAACTCTGCTGACAATTTGTTTGGGACCAATAATATTACACCATTCCTAAGAATGGCACTAGTTCCACAGTGACATTCACTTACTTGTGCTGGGAAAGCCAATTCCTGGTAATGAAAACTTCAAGGAACAGTTGCCAGATACAAGTAGTCAGAACCTGACTGGTATGTGTCCCAAAGGTCACTTAGTTTAGCATGGAGAAATACAAACTAAAAAATGATAAGTTATGAAGCCGTAACACTTTAATTTGGTATAGGGGATCAAAGCACCTAAACTGCAGTAGCATATCCTGCTGTATCCATCACAGATTAAAGAATTTCCAATTTGATATTAGCAGTTACGATTTCAGGTACCAAAGATGTTATTGCAGTGTTAGAACTGAAGCAGCAATACAGCCTTTCACTGTTGCTATAAGCAAGTGAAACACTGGTACTTAGCTACAGCTCAGTGGCAGCAGCATTTTTCTAATAACTTTTCTTTCTTTCCTCTTGACAGAGTCTATGACTATTCAGAAGGTCAAAGGACTGCTGTATCGCCTATTTAAAATTCCTGGTTCAGAACTGAAACTGTCCTACGAAAGTTCTAAAGTAAGTTAAAAATGGGTAATTCAACAATAAAATACTTCATGCTGCTAAAGGTCAATAGCATGTTCTAAAATACTACCTAAAGAAATTCATTTCACTTCAGGAGGGCAGCCTTCATGCTGTAATTTAGGACCTAATTTCATTCCTGTAATATGACAGATTCTCCATGACTGCAGTTGCCTAATGTATATTTGGTTTACATGAAGTTGAAGTATGACAGGGTTTTTTTTCTCCTTTCTTATTCTAGCTGGAAGGAAAAGAAGTTGAACTAGACAATGACTTAAAGCCTTTGCAGTTTTACTCAATAGAAAGTGGAGACTGTGTGTTAGTACGGTGGTAAGAAGGGACTCTTGCTAGACTGAAGGAAAAGCCAACACAGGAGCTGCAGAAGAGTGACAGAGTGGCTGCAGGCAGTATGGACAGCCTGTGCCTGAACACACCTATGGGCGAATTCGAGTTTCACACGTGGCACCAGAGGGCTGTACAACTGTACTTTCAGCTCCTCAACTCAATCATCAACCTCCCTGAAAGCATCTGCTCATTTCTCTTACTTGAAAGATACCAAATAATACTTAAATGCTTCAATTAAATAAAACTCAAGGTAACCCTTCTGCCAAGATTTTATACTGCCTTCCCACTGCAGCAGTGAGAATTTGTTTTACTGAACCGAGTACAGGGTTTAGTTGTGATCTCTTTGCTTAGACAAGATTAGTGCTGCACTGAGAGGCTACTTTGCTCTTTGTTTTCACCTACGTCCAGCAACCTTAAAGCAAACGAAACCCAGCAGTAATTTTAGAAGTACCTACACAGCCTTAGACTATTGAAGTCAAAATCTGACAGACTTTTATTCTACCCTACAGTGCTAACATACCACAGTATAAATAAGTTCTCAGCACACTGCAAGGCAATGCTACTTATTTTACATTCTTTAGTGTGCTGGTCCTCAATCTTACTTTACTTTCCCTTGTGTAACCTCAGATTCATATCTAATAACACAGTGAGTTCTCAGAAATCCCTCCTAAGTTTGCAGTACTTGAAGATTTGGTATAAGCAAACTTTGATACTGTTTTTATCTAAAATGGCAATGGTATAAACAAAGTAAGCATAAATCCTAACTCCCATTGCTGTCCCAGCCCCTGCACAGATGAGGGCAACCCTTTAGACAGCACAGAACCTGCTGCAGCAAGACTTACCGGATGCCCTGGTGCTGAGCACAGCTCTCCACTGGATCCTGGTACTGCTCTATACTGAGTTAAATCAGTAATCCTTTAATTTACAAAAGACAGGCTAGTTGGCATTCTTAAGTGCATTTATTAATTACAAGTAGGTCTTTACCTTTATATAAAAAGGAAATTTTTTTTATCTTAAACATTTTGGTTTTTGTCAGATCAATCTATACTATAGAAAATGAATAGTATCAGTCCACTTCTAGTTATCAAAAGGGATGTGCAAATATTGTTATGCTTAAGTTGAAACCCAACATTAAAAGGTACCTTAATATTTCTTATTGTTCCAGGAATAAATCAAAATGTACACTTTTCCATGATCATTATACACTACCCTGTTTTCCAAGGCAAGTCCATCATCTCTCCTCACATCTACATGGATCTCCACACAGTTCCTTTAATCTCCACAGCTCTTTCAGTTCCTGGGGAGAGTACTGGGGGGAAGACAGCATGCCACTCTCACATGTCTTCTCACACAACCAAAGACCATCCTGTTAGAGAGAGAACCACTTCAATAATTTTTCTTACAAAGGATTTAGTCCCCAGCAATTTTCACTTTCAAGAATCAGGTGTTCTTTGTTTATAGCAACAAACTTTGCACACAAAGGTCCCCAAATGATCTGCTCAGCCTAATAAGAGAACGTCAAGGGTAGGAATGGGGTCTGCAGGTGGTTTGTGGGGGTTTTGTGGTTTTTCTTTGAAATACATCTTCAAATTTTGGGTTGTTTTTTTTTTTCTCTGGATTTGAATTCAATGGTTGTTTCAATTTCTTTTTAAAAAAAAACATTTCCCCTATTTTATGCTACTTGGAACAGGCATGTTTTCTTTCTGTAAGATCAGACAATTCCTTCAGACTTACTTGATATCGCTTGGGTCCTACAGCTGCCATCCAGATGCCCATGCTTACATCTTCACCCTGAGATGACACATTAAAATAAAAAATACAGATATTAGCACCAGGAAAGCATAAAGCATGACTTGGTGACCTGGAATAAGTTGCATCATTTACCAGCAGTAATGAATGGTAGCTACAAAAACCTACGTCTGACTATTTTAGGGCTATTAAATTAATCCTCCCAGCTTTCTTGTGTTAATACATTGTTCTTAGAAGAACAGAGTACAAAAACAAAGATTACAGCTCCCAAGGTTCTCAGTCCAAAACATCTAACATCTGTGCTTTGACCTAGAACAGACACTAAACGTAGAGACCACAAACATTCCCAGGAGAACCCAACACTAACACTTGAGCAATGTTCTTTCCAACTCATTCAATCACTAAAAAAATCACTAAACTGTGTCAAGACCAGTTTAAGATAGTCAACCTGAACCAACTCTTTATTACCTGGTACGTTTTTAACCTTTCAGAGTTGCTTGCCAGCCACTGAACAATGTCTTTGGAGATGACATAGCCGGACCCACAAGCAAAGGCTGGATATGCAGGACTTGGATACTCCAGCTCTTGCCATTTCCCAGTTCGATCAACTGCCCAATTTAGTCTGAAACTGAAGACCATGTTAGGTATGAGATGATTATAGAGAGCCCTCTGTGGAACCTATCAACACTGCTAACGATTGTAAGTAACACTGATAACAAACAGTACTAAGAGGAAGAAGTAGAAGGTGATCCTAATTATAGTTTCTAGCCTCATTTCTCTAGGGCACACATCTAATTGAACACAAGTGCTAAAATCATAACTATTGTTTGGTCTCAATCTTGGGTAATAAGAGAAAGTTCTCAGAACAGAAACCAACATTGACACAGTCAGGTCCTCAGCATGCTGCACCTTGCTGCTGGGTTTTGATCCAGGAAAGCACATGCATCCTTACCTATTTTCTGTAACAGGCACATCTGTGTCCTGTTAATTAACCCCTTTCATTAATCAACATGACACAAAGTCAGTGCCTCCAGCAGGCATGGTGATACAGCGATGTTACACAACCCATTTTCCTGATAAAACTAGTGGCTGCTTAAAAACCAGGAAGCAATATGTACCTTCTCTAAGCTGTTTTCCAAATGAAACTCCACAAAGCGGATGTTCAAAGGCTGCCATCGCTGAATTACAAAAAAACCTTCCTGGCAGTGGTGTCCTCTAAGGAAGACTTTATTCACTACCAGAGGCCTGCAGAAAGCCAGTAGTGCTCTGTCTGCAGTCTCTCCAGACAAACTCCCAGCCCCAGGCAGTGAGGCAGAGCTTGCTGCCACACCGTGTGGCACTATGGACCCTGTCAAACAGCTGTGTGAGGCAGGGAGAAGCATCCTGCTTTTTCTTTTCAGGAACAGGCTGGTATTGCACTCCCCTGGCCTTACAAATACTTCATGCACTCACAGCTAAGTGGCATAACTGTGTCAATGCAGCAGGTTCTCCCCATTTTACAAACAGGTTCAGCATTGCTGAGTTCAGTCATGAGCACAAGCAGCTGAAAGCTTTAGTGAGCTACTAAGAATTGTCACCTCAGACAACAGCCCTGAAAGGGAGAAATTACAGCTGAGTGGCAGATCTGTTATCAGACTCAGCACATTCTCAGCAGAAGCTGACATGTTAAAGCACCAAAGAGATAGAAGTCACATCTGATACCTCAATTCACTTTAGACTCAGTATTTTCCACTCTTTTGAATCACAGCAGGAAGGGTGCAACCCTCCAGACTGAGAAGCACGTGCTTTGATAATAATTTTATACTTCCATAGTTATTTCAGCATTGTTCCCTACACTTCATACTTGCCCTAGCTGAAGACTATTAGAGAATTTACACGTGATGTCACCCTTACAGATCTTTGAGATAACCACAAGATAGCCAGCTATTTCACACACACTTGACCACACACCTTATTAAATCACTTTATGAGTAAGCAACAGTCAGTACCAAATTTGTGAAGCAAAGCAGCAAAGGCCTGTTTTTCGTCAGTAAGCAACAGGAAGGCCCATTTTGCCACTATGCTACATTGACTGTTATAGTAGTGTAGAGTTTCTGCTATATTGGATGCTATACCAGAGCTGCAATGCATTCCATGAATGGAAGGGAACATGTGGACTATTTTGATCCTCCTAGTTATTCACAAGTGTAATACAGGCTGGGAATGTTCACTCAAAAATTCATTGATCAGATCTACCATTTCAAACAGCAGCAAAAATGGGTAGCAATGCCTGTCACTCACAGACATCAAAATAAAGTGCAGACCATAAAGGAAGTTTTGTTTCTCCTGTTCACCCCATCTCCTCAAGCTCACCAGAAAAATCACAAAAAGTAATGTTTACAGTTCTTTAGTATGTACTTGCCTTTTAACCTCACTGTGTTGCTGGAATACTTTTATTTACTTAAGTATCATGACAAAGATGTCTATAACACATTTTGAAACTAGATATGATAATCAGCAAGTTTAACTCACTGTAAAGGCACACTCTGGAAAGTTACTGTAAATGACTAGTTTCTGTCTTCTGAGATTCAAAGTTCTCATATATACAGAAGTCCTGCCTTTTATAACTGGCTTCCTTAGGCAGAAAAGGGGAACCCACACGAAAATAGACTTAAATCACTAAACTGTTCACTAACGACATGCTATCTCCTAAAGACAAGTTAGGAAAATAACTCACTTTCCCCACCAAATGTTTGGCCTGTCCAATTTTTTCTGCATTATCCTGTTAAAAACAGCCTCCAAATCAATGTAACAGTCGTCATCCGTCTTCAGCAACAAGTCAAAACTCGTTGATTCAACTGTCCTGCAGCCAAAAAAGAAAAGTGATGAGATGCTGAGCAACACACCAAAATTTACAGATACGCAATACAATTAAGGGGCTGAAGCATCTCTCCAATGAGGAAAGGTGAGAGAGCTGAGACTCTTCAGCCTGAAGAAAAAAAGGCTTGGAGAGAGCTCATTAATGTATAAATACCTGAAGGGAGGGTGTAAAGAGGTGGAGCCAAGCTCTTTTCAGTGGTATCCAGTGACAGGACAAGAGGCAATGGCCACAAACTGAAACACTGAGTTAAGTATACAAACTGGCCAAAAGCCATCCTTTGAAAGACTAAAACTGCTAGTTTTCAGTTAGATACAAATTAAAAGAAATTACAAGGAGACATGACAATTTTCACACCTGGACTCTTAGGGCAGAAGCCTGTCTTGCCAGCTCATGCTTACTTGAGGCACCAATGGTCAGCATTCAAGACTACAGGTGTTGTTATTTTACTCACTACATGCACCCAAAACTGTGAGAGAGAAATATAACTTGATAAAGTAAATCACATAAGGCATATATTTCATGGAACCTGTCAAATAACAGCTTGCTGGATCATCTTGCACTACAGACAGCAACATTCCAAACAGAAAACACTTTATTTTCAACTTACCATCGGTAGAAGTTCAGCAGTTTGGTGGGAACATTTCTGTAAGTGTCAATAACATCTACAAAAACAATATCATCATAGGTACTGCTTTCTTCCTTCAATAAAGTATCTTCTTTTTCAAGGTTTTTTATGTGACTTGTAAACCTTTGTGGGCGAGTATGGAGGTTTTGTAAAAGAGCATCACCTTCTGAAAGAAACAACACCCATCACTAAATAAAGATGCATATCTACACACTATTTCACGTTTCTCTTGGATCATACACGATCTATTGACAAAATTAATCTGAAAAAACATTCAAAGTAATGGGGTTATGAAATTCCTGCAATTAATTTTAAATTTTTTATGAAATGGTAAAAGTTGCAGAACAACAAAGAAATGTATTTTTGTATAAGGTCTTGCACAGAAAGTTTCAACTAAAAAGTATTCTTTTCCTTTTCAGTAATAAAATAATTCAACTTTTTAAGGTTCTTTAATATAAAGAGCGGTCAGGGACTTCACTATTACTTTTACCATAAAAAGGCTACTGTTATACACTTACTTGTATTATACAGTATTATAATGTTAATTATATACTTAATTACTCCTAAGTATATGTATCTAGCATAAAAATAAAACAAAACAACAAACAAACCAACCAAAAATCCTATGCTAAATATAATCAAATAGACATTGCTTTGATGTAGCACAGATGGTCCCTGCTGAACCAAATCTCATAACTGACTGCAGGTTAAAGCTAGAAAAATATTGCAGGTAAGGAGATAGTTTGTGGTACTGAAGAACTATTTGACAAACAAGATGGAAGACCTTTAGCACACACCTCAATTTAGGCTCCTACACAGATGACAGGACAACAGGACTGACCAATTATGTCTGCGAGGCCTAGCTATAAAAACACAAGAATAGCACTCTGAAAGTCACTGCTTATGTTGGGTATGATGGACCAGTAAGAACACATCAATGCCAGTGCTAGACCTTAGACATTAGTAAAGGCTCCTATAGAGTCTCTGGACATTCTGCTGAAATCGGTGTAAAACAGAAACAAGGGATGGAAAAGCTGGCTTTGTTAGGTATTTGTTTGTCAAAACATCATGATATAGTATATCTAACAGCAGCAGCACTGGAAAAAATGTGAAAAATATCAGGGAAGGATTTCATTGCACAACATTTTTTAACTTAATTTTGGATAACAAAAAAACAAGAAGAGAAGTCTAGATAAAAAGACAATGGGATGCAAGTCAAATGGAGTGGCTGACAAAAGGCAAGCAAAGAAACCACATCAGGACATTGACCTTAAGCATTAAAAATACAGAAAGAAATTAATTGTTCTTACTAAAAGAAAACCTAGGGTGACCAAGTTCACAGAGACAGCACAAACTATACCTCAGAAATGTAATTTAAATTACCTGTTTTATCATAACATCAAATGTGATGCTACATTTTGCAGACTTACCTTGAATAGTGTAGATAAAACCACCTGCTATTCCCTCCACTCCTTCTGTGAGTTCATGTGGCAGTGACCCTTCCCCTGCCTGCTCGGAACAAATTAATAGAAAGAAATAGATTAGTTCATCTTGCATTACTGATGTGTTTTTCCCTATGTTTTTAAGGTGTGAAGTTTTCTGGCAGCCAAGAACAAAACAAATTTAAGGCTCTTCTGGTTTAGGTACCTGCACAATCGTAAAATCACAGAATATCCTGAGTTGGAAGGGACCCACAAGGATCACCGAAGTCCAGTTCCTGGCCCTGCACAGGACCACCCCAAGAATCACACCATGCGCCATGAAAGACTAAGATTAAGATTTTTAACTGTACAGTTTTGTGGCATTTTTTTGTTTTACCTAAAACTAGTGGAACCTGAAACTTCCAGAAAACTAGTTTCAAAGTTGACAGCAAAATATAAAGTTATTCTGGCTAAATTACAACGGCACAGCATGTTTAAGCAAGCAATATTGACAGGAAAAGAAACATGCTGTCAAAAAAACCCCCAACTAGACTTAATTCCATCAACTGGGATTTTAGCACAGCATTTTTGACCCACATTTTGTCATCTCTGATATTGACACTGCTTCACACCTGAGAAAGACAAGGTGAGATTTACTCCCTCCAAAATAAAAGAAAATGGCACTTACAGGCATAATTTTTTGCTAGAAGGCAAACTTCCCCTCTGAGACAACAGAAAAACTACTGAATTAATGATTTACACAAAGAAACATAGAAAAATAAAATGCTAAATAATCAAGACTTATAGGAAAAACAAAAACATGGTGGAAGGGAATGTGAAGGGACTCACTGTAATGACTCTGAAAACACCTCCTCCATCGTTCACCATCACTTTATGAAGGTTTCTTGAAATAAGGCCTTGAAGATCCTGGCTCTCCCACACAATAGTACCTTCAAAACTCTGGTAAAAGAGCAAAACGCTGTTTTGCAGGTATTCAAAGATTTCAAAGGATGAAAATCAAACAGTTTGGGTCTTCTTTTATTTTAAAACAGTCAACTTCATAAAAGATTTAGCTTGAATGCATGACATCAATGTTTTACTTACGCTTCAATAGAAAAAAGTTACTCATAAAAGAAATACACCCATGAAACTCAGTAACACATAATCATGCTTTTAAGACTAATCACAAATCTCTGTACTAGGAACATTACACTTTTAACAGAAGCCTAGTGTAAAAAGCTTTGGCTTTCTAAAATCATCAAGATTGCATTTAAAAGTGATCTAATGAATTTTTAAAAATCAAATATAAAATCCTGCATTACAAAGAGAATACGTTAAAACAGATTTGGAAGTAAGTGCAGCTTTTTAGTTATCTGCTAAACAGAGATCAGAGACTCGATCCTGACACCAGTAAAACTCAAAGGAAAATACAGCCACCTTTATCCTGGTAAAGGTGTCACAAGCTACTGTAAGAGAGTCACAGAACTCTGGCCTCACATTTTGGCTGATAAGGAAGAAAAAGACAAGTGACTATCTTTAAAATTTTCTGGGTTTACCTGTCAAATTAAGCTATCTCACTCCATGGTTTTTATATATATATATATATATGTGTGTGTGTGTAAATTCTTGCATTTAAAAGTACTTCATCTCATCTTTAAACTGAAGACCCCTGAGAGCACGCAAAGGAACAGGTGGCATGTTGTACAGTAAGAGTACTGGTAGCATTATACTTTTTTATATTTTTTAAGCAATTTTACCCTTATGATAGAGGAGTAAAGAGTAGTTGTAGGGTTATTATACTCCTGACTGCTAGATAAGCACATTCTGTTTCATCTCTCTCAGTTTCATAGGAAACACACTGATAGTTATTACAGGCCTTGAAAGAAAGAAAAAACTTGTTTGTAGGTGCATCTCTGTTGCTTTAGGAAGTCTGTTTACCTGTACTAACCTCTCATCTCTTCCCCATTTTAGCTTCCTTGTACACTAGAAACTTTCTCCAGAAATTCTCCAGTTATTGACACACTGTTAAAGTCTAGATTAGAGTTCTGCTTAATTCTTTGCTTTCCTCTAGAAGTAGGTCTTAAATCTGCAGCAGTCTCAGTATTTAATCACAGCTGTGTATTTCAGTAGTCTCTCATCTATTTTTTATAATGCCAGCTTTATAATCTAATAATGGAGCTAGCCAGTTTTCATCAAGCCTGACTTTCATGCTCAATACCTTCCCCTTGTTTGTTTAATTATCTCTCAGTTATCAAAAAAATGGACCATTATTAAAGACTTTTTTTAGCAGCAGGACCTCTGAACACCCTGCACAGTAAAACCTACATGCTCAATTTCTCTGTTTGCAATGACTCTCATTTCCCATTCCGATGTTTTTTGCTGTAGGGGCTAGGCTCTAACCACTCTTCAGTGGCTTGTTTACAGACACAACCTTCGGGAAGTTGTTAGTGAACAGGAAAGTCCTTTCACGCCTCAGCAACCAGAAACATTTAAATTCTCAGCACTGACTCTTACTGATACTGACTTCAAACATGTACCAAGAGTCTTACTCAGTTATTACCAGTGAACCTCAGTGCAAGGTGTCCTAAAGCTGCGAACTATCATTATTCTCCAAGTCAAGAGACTTGTAAGCAAATTTTCTAATGACTTTAGCCTTCAGCTATCCTTACTCCAAGCCACTTAATGAAAGCTGAGGCCTGAAAATGCTTAAAGCAAAAACAGTAGCGGCACACCTGAGACTACATCATCTGTTTTTCCCTATTTAAATTCCAGCCTTGTTGCTGCCAGAGCACAGTGGCATTTGCAGTGAATACCGAACAGCTGTACTCACATAATGCAGCCCTGCCAAACTCCTTTCCTAATGTTAAACAGTGCCGTGGTTTTTGTTCCTCTAACTACTCCACATTAGTAACAGAGAGTATGTCTAGTACAGAGTCCCATTTTCATGTAAGCAGCCTGTGGCTTTTTGACAAAATAAGTGCATTGCTAAGACTTGGCTATAAGAGCTCCTGTGTGAGTTTTAGTTATCTGCTAGTGGTTCTGCTCTTCTGTGCTTTCAGTCGTTCCAAAGCTGAATGATCGATTCTGTCTTTCACAATCTGGCCTGCCAGATGCTTATTCGAATGCTGCATTTCCCTTCCTTTCCCCAAGACGAGCAGAAAGAGCGGCACTTCAGCTGGAAGATGAATGAAGCTCTTCAGCAGTCTGTACAATCCATTACTTCTTCAAGGTGGAAAGGCAGAGAATAGATGCTGCCTCAGAAACCATTTTATGACAATTAAACAGCTTATTAAATTTACTGCTCACAAACAAGAAGACAGGAACACATGGGCATTCTCATCTCTTCTGAATCACTGTGTATGGTTCAGCATCCTGAGTATCACAGGAGACTACATGCTGTGCATAAGCCCCATTAATCTACATTACAAACATCACGTTATCCTGTAAGCATTCAGCACGTGACACATATCAGATTAAGGAAGCCCACACAAAGAAATATATGAATACTAATATCTTCTCTCCAAAGGAAATACTTGCCATCTGTCTCTCAGGAAAAATGCAATCATTTATAGCAAAATTACAACTGCCTAGAATTTTAGTATCTCAGAAGTAAGTCTTACAGGGAAAAGGCTCACATGATATACTACCAAATTACTGGGTAACTAATACACTTTTTTAAAAAGTAAAATAAACCCTTAATCATTTCAGTATGAAATTAGATTGTCAAAACATATGCACAAAGTACTGCAAGTCATCTGCTCACCTGAAAGGTCTCCTGCCAGCATAAAAACTTGCACAGTATTTTTTAGTTAACACTGTCTAAGATGATACACCAATCAATCAGCTGCAGATTCCCCTTAAAATGAACAGGTTTCCAAATGCATTCATTCTTATGGAGCCAGGGGAATAAATCAGGGAATAAACTGGCCCAAATTGTCCATTTTATCCGTCGATCTGTCCAGATGACTTAAAAGAACTGAAAGCAGTTCTGATACTGCACATACCTCTGGCAAAATAAACTGCTCTACTGGCTTGTACCACAATCGGTTCACTTGCACTCCACAGCTTGGTGGACTAAAGCGAGCACTGAAGATTGCTTCCTATGAAAAACAAACAAACAAAAAAATAAAAAACCCCCAAACACCCATTAAAAGTGTTACTATATTACACAGGCCATCAAATGGCTCTTAGATAATAACAAATTACATAAAGATGCTCCATTGCCAAATTCCCAATCTTCAGAAAACAGTCTCCAAGCTCTCTTTTGTTACTGATTTTTATCCTTCACTGGAAGTAAAAAGCTAATGCAGATAAAATTATTAGACTTTGAACATTTAGAATTCTACCATTTAGCACACATAAACCAGATTACAGTGTAATTTTATTTTTTTACAGCTATTATAAACCAAATTCTTTAAAAGTTCATCATAAAAGTCATACTTAAAATTCTTTCTACTGTAGCACAGCCAGAAGTCTTGAAATTCACCTATTAACTTACTGGTAGAGATAAATGCAATATATCAAATGCAACAATCATACTTAATGATTTTCTTCTCCTCCAGGTTAGCACTAAGCTATTCTATCAAACCCATAACAGCTTGGGAGTAGGGGAAATTATCAACAAAGTTTGATTATTACCTGTAAATAATATCAGTTTCTAGAAATCTTAAAATGTTTTGCCAGAAGATAGACTAGAAAAAATTCCAGCTGTCATGCATCTCTCTGCTTGAAGGCACCAAATGTATGTTTCTGCACGTGTGTTTTAAATATATTAGTTTATTTTTTATTCCTTAATACATATCAATACTTTAGAACCTCAAATACAATCAAAAAACTGTGCACTGGAATTAGATGTAAGTGCTCTTTCATAAGAGCATTTAGATTAACTCATAGCACTTCATGAATTCCATCTTTTCCTCATCCAGGATGTGTCTCTGCATGTGTGTATATATATACATATATATGAATGAAATAAGAATTGACAATGCAACAGAACAAAAATGTATTTTATACACTTGTCAGTTAAGTACTTCTAAATCACCAACCCAGTATGTCACTTTCTGTAAGAATTAAATCCACAATAAGGGACAACATGCCTTAGTCCACTTTCAAAAGATAACTACAATACTCTACCTCATGTTCTGCCTGGTACAGTTTTACAGTGATGTTCCTCTGGAATCCCACCCCATCAGCCTCATAAAATACCCCAAGACTGGTAATGACAATGGGGTAAAGTACACGAAAATTCACGCTGACAATTCTCTCTTCAGATAGCACAGAAGGTACATCCTCAGGGAGACTGAATGCTTCGATTTCCTGATTCAAAACTGTATGAAAAGGAAAGGACAGAGGTAAGGAGAGAAGACTTCTCAGTTTCTGAACTGGATACACACATAGCACACCGCATATATGCAAAGCATTCTGATTAATTAGCACAGCTCACAAGTGCGCAATGTTAATCAAACACTGGAGTAAAAGAAAATACAACAGGCTGCAGACTGCAGCAAGGAGAAATTCAGTGATACAGCAATCTGCAGGCTAACAACAATTGCAACTCAATGCCTACATATCCACAAGGAAAAGATTAGAAACACAATAAATCCACAGAGTGAAGGCAAAAAATGCTATTTGACTGCATGAATACCTGTATATCAGCATATTAAAATAATTATTCATGCCATCAAAATGACATACACCTCCACTTCATTCAGCTACTTGCTTTTTGGCATTATTGTCTTCCCTAAGCCCTGAGGTACTATTTACACTTGGGAGCAGCAGATGTTACCATTCAAAGAGAAAGCAACAGAAGTTGCATTTTGTGTTCAATCATGGCTCAAGTGCCAAGCAGTCCTTAGCTAACTTGTAATTAAAGAGCAAAAATAAAATAGAAAATAAAAGGTGACAGGACAAATTTACAATTTTTGTCAGGAATTCTGGTATGGCAGCATTTAACTTTTTTCCCCATAGTACATTTCTTAGTTTTTCTCTCTCTAAAGCGGAATCTCAAAAACCTATCATCCAGACTTGCTTGGAATTCACGTTGTCACCAGAGAAGTCCATCTGACACTCAAGACTCAGTCACCTTGGCTACTTTCTTCACATTTGACACCATACTGGGTCATTCTGGCTCTCTCCAACTTCATTTGACATATGAATCAAGTAAAAATGTATGTTATATGGGAGAGACTGTCCCTAACACAAGGAAAACGCAAGTCCATTAGAAGTCAATGACCCCCCCCTTCACACACCCCAATATCTCTCCCTTTTCTGCCTGCACATGGTACTTGCAGGAAGGTTATGCAACTGTTAAGACAGCAAGTTCTAAGCAGCATTTGTTTTCAAGACTGGCTGTCCCAGTTTAACTCCCCAAACTACTCTCAGAATTCAGATCATAGATTTTTTAAAAGTTAACTTCTATACCTGGGTTACTGATGTTCAGAAGTTTGCAGGAGTAGGGATCTTCTCTGTCCTTCACTGGCACAGCACAACCATGCGCACCTATTATAAACTTCACAAGGACACTAAAATAATTTGGTTTTATTAACACCAGTTCTCTTCCCTCCTCCCTCCATCTTCAATCACCTTATTTTATCACAACGGCCTGTCTTTCAGAGGTTTAAGGCTTTGCTTAAAAATCAGCAATGACAGTCTGTATGTAGAGCAATCACGTGAATCCTCTCATAGGAGCTCAATTCCAAACCCACATTAACATTTACATCTCATTATGAGGATGCAGGAAGATTGGCAGCTAGGAATGAGATTAAAGGCAGCCAGCACACTGAACAGAAAAAGTACCTAGGGTAACACTGAAGAATCCTGAAGACCTGCCTTTCCCAGCCTGGCTTTCTTACTTAATTCAAGATTGTTTAAATACTCTACATTCAAAAGGCAGTGAAAAAAAATAAGAAAAAAAAAGACGTAGCATAAAAGGAGGAACAAGGACTCTAGACTATCTGTTACAAAGAAATGTTTCAACTTTGGGTTGTAGCAAAACAAGAGGTTCCTCTCTCCAGCCCCAATCATAGTTGTTCCACAGTCAGGAGACAAGCAGTACAAAGAGCAAGAGAATCCACTAAGCTAGCTCTTCACCTAGCAGCTGAATGCCCTCCCAGAACTCCATATAAGCTACGAAAGGTCACATTTTTAGATGACTGAAGTAGCTCCAGACTGCACGTTGACACCAAATCTGTGAACAGTGAAGCGCTTTCGGTGCAAGGTGTGAGGCCTATCAAGATGGCAACGTTTCCAGGAATGAACTGCAGCAGAACTTCTCAGCAAAAACAGCCCTGTCTGTAGACTGACAGGTCTATGCAAGCAATCAGGAAGGGTCACTCACACTGCAGCAGTTCGGTGCACCTGGTTCAGTGGGACACAAACCTGAACTTTACAGTTGAGGCTGTTGCAAGAGATTTTTGTGTTTCTCTCACCAAATGCAATCCTGCCCACTTTCGAGTGTCCTGGATTACTAAGCATTTCAAGTTGCATACCGTACAAAGCAGATATTGCAACACAAAAAAGAGAAGGGCTTATATTATACATCATTAATGAACAGTGGTGACTAATTGCAAAAACTAACAGCAGTGTAAAAAAAATAGTTACAGCCCAAGACAAGAAATATTCTTTTATATTACTAAACATATTAAAAAAAGCTATCAGAGTACAAGATGTCCAAAAATAGAGAGAGAAAAAAAAAGGAAATACTTAAAAAAATTATTAAATCAAGATATTTCAGCATTACAGTCCTCACCCCCTCCCCCCAGACCCAAATTACAAAACACTAGAGATTACCGTTGGCTCAGTGCAGGATGTTGTTTCAGGTGCTTGAACCAAGTGTTCCTTATAACACTGCGTAGTTCATGATTGTGTCGAGCAGACAAAACACCTACAATAACATCATAATGTTTCAGCTTCCACTGAGGAAATAAGGACAGTGGACCTAGAAACAGAAAGTGACAAAGATTTATTATATGCACATATCACCACAATCCTGAGCTGCAACAAGAATTAAAATTCCAGCCTTCCACTACTTAAAGAGGGCTTATAAAAAGGAGGGAGAGCAACTTTTTACACGAGCATATAGCAATAAGATGAGGGGGAATGGTTTTAAACTAAAATAGGGGAGAGATTTACATTAGATGTTAGGAAGAAATTCTTTACTCAGGGAGTGGTGAGACACTGGCACAATTTGCCCAGAGAAGTTGTGGCTTCCCCATCCCTGTAAGTGTTCAAGGCCAGGTTAAATGGGGCTTTGAGTAACCTGGTCTAGTGGAAGGTGTCCCTGTCCATGGTAGGGGATTTGGAACTAGATGATCTTTATGGTCCCTTTCAATTCAAATCATTCTGTAATTCTGTGATTCAAATGCATCTCAAAAGCAAGAGAAATGACACACTAAAAACAAGCAGCAGAATTACTATTGCATTCTTAGTTCAGAATCTGGGAAACATTTTCAACACGCCAAAACCTGCACTAACATGCCTATTTTCTCTTTCTTTTTAAAGCTGATGGACCACCTTTCTAACTTAACATTTCAATGTGGTACATCAAGGCCTATCTTTTCTAACCTTTTGAAGGTGAACACTACTCTGCCTTCAGACAGGGTGCTACATCCCTTCACAGGGGAATGCTCTGGCTTTGTTCAAAACTGGATGTCACCACCAATACTTGTAACCCAGGATTTAGCTTGTGCTGTTTTAATTTAGAGATCATGAAACCTGGACTTGATTTCAAGTCAGATTACGAGCAGATAGAGACCTGAGAAGCTCTGATTTAGAGCCTTCAAACAGTCAGGCAAGTAGCTAAAGCAAATTTCCTTAGTTTAATCTATCAGACATTCTAGAGTTAAGACAGATTTGTATTTAGTTTTAGCAATGGATTGCTCCCCTCTCATCTCACTATTTTTTTCATTAGGCTGCAGACAAAGAAAACAATTGTGAGTGCACTCTAAACTACTGCATACTACTTCATAGACAACATTCTTTGCAATATAATCTTTAGGAGACCAAAAATAAGGCCAAATCTGTATTGTGTACTCTCACTAGAAAGAGAATTCTTCTTATTATAATAATATTATAATTATATTATTATCTAGATTCTACCTCCTGTAAGAGCATACCTTTTCTCCACTTTGAAGCTGATAGATGTTATTTTTAAACTGCTCACTAACCTAGGACCTCACAGTACCTGCTACAAGAACTGCTGTGCCAAATCACACCAGACATCTATCTAAGCCTTATATCCCACCATCAGTGTGCAGCATGCACTGGAGAGGACTTGGCCTTAGCCTTGTTCTGCTCTGTGCTGAATCAGCATCAAGAGATTTCAGAACTTTTTTTTTGCTTTAGGGCTATTTAGCCCTGACTCCCTAGTCCCAAAGCCAAATAAAACTGATCTGCAATTGATTCT
Organism: Neopelma chrysocephalum; assembly: GCF_003984885.1. Classification (NCBI taxonomy): domain Eukaryota; kingdom Metazoa; phylum Chordata; class Aves; order Passeriformes; family Pipridae; genus Neopelma; species Neopelma chrysocephalum. Next base: position 4,564,809 of record NW_020897691.1, on the reverse strand, counting down.
CAAAACAATACAAGAGCAGAAAAAGTACAGCTATGTTTCCACAGGTAGACCTTTCCCTGTCTATTTCTCACTAATGTAAGCATGCAAACAGTGGTTTTCTAGAAGAAGATTAAGTTCCACAGTTATTTAAATGAATCTGTACTGGAATGTCTTCACAGGTCATTACATAACCAAGAATCACCAGCTCTCCAAGACAGCAGAGATACACGATATAGACTCGTGTTTATAAGACTACAACAATATAGCAAATTCCTGTGTGGTCACATAATTGCTTTTCACACATCCCTTTTTTTATCTTATTCTTCTTTCATCCTTAGATTATTCTTCAACCTCAAATGCAAGCCTTCCAATACAAAGCTCATAGGACTAATGTGCTTGTAGATCATATATAAGATATCGTTTACACAGATTTGTTTTTTAAGATATCACTTTTAATTAGAAGCAGAACCATTTCATTTCATCAAAAAAAGAAAAATAAAACTAAGCATAAATCTATGGGGTGACTTGACTCAGAATAGCATAAGTTGGCTGAAATCAATTAAAAAACCCCCAATCTAAAAGTAAGCTATTCGAATCAAATATACATACTTTTAATTAGTTTATATTTTAAAATGAGTGAAGCTTTTCCTTATGAACCATTCACATGGGAACAATGTTCATGTAACAGATGTTACAGAATTAATATCCTATTGCTTTCAGAACAGCATTACAGTGGTCTATATTCAGAAGATTGTCTTCTCTGTCCCAAAGGTTATGTCATTTTACTTTTAAAACTACTGAAAATGGAAAAAAAATAAAGGTTAATTTCACAAAAATCTAATGAATCAGGTTTCTGCTTATTAGCAAATGTTTCTACTTCCTATGGCAAAGTAGGAATAACACTAAACTTTCAGAAAAATAGATTCATGTGTCTCTCTGAACTAGCACTATTTAAAAAAAAAAAGAGAGATAAAGAGAGAGATACAAGGAAAAAATACTAAGGCTATTATTAATTTATAAGGATAATTCAGATATTTGCATAAATATTCCCTGATGCAGCATAATTTAAGAGAAAACATTGCTGACCTCAAAGTCAATGATGACAATTTAGACAACCAATCAATACTTGGCACTGGGGACCAAACCTATTTATTTTGCATTCTATTTTTGTGCACTATTAGGCCAAAATTTTAAGAGTTGGTAATAGGCTTAAAAAATACATACCATATTGCTCTTACCTTGAACTAGTTGTGCAAGACAATTAAGCCTCTACATTTTCTGATTTCAAAGGCAAAAAAAAGTGTAAATTGTGTGGTTTGTGAAGGGGGTGAAAAAATAAAAAGAAGAAAGCTATACATCACACTCCACAATAAACCCTAAAAGTGTTGCGAACCAAAGGGAAGCAAAAGGAGAAGCCTTTCCAATTCAAAGGTCACACTACTACTAGCTGCCTTGCTCTTGAATTCTTACTGACTTAAAGCTGCATCTCTGTTGCATTACTTAGCTCAATACTTCTCAGTGGAACATAAGACAAATACACAATGTCTACCCTACACTCTTTTAGCATCAGGAACAAAATTGATTTCACTTTGCTGTTTTGCTGGAGGCTGTTAATCCAGAGCAAAAGCCACAAAAACATGAAAGGAAGTGGCCCTCTCTCAGCTGCTGAGATTCATTTAACGCTGTACAGCAACTGCAAGGAGTACTTCTGTCAGCCTTAAGACTACTGAAGTCCAGTTTTCCAGAGCCTTGTGTCACAATGTTAATAGGCTCCTACTGAAGCTTTCTTGGGCTGTGATATTTGTAAGGCTCACACACAATTCTCTGCCATCTGACCATACGTGTACTTTTATTAGTACAGGTTTTCACCTCAGTAGGAGCTTCAGTAAGCTTTCACAAGATTCTCAGTCACCAAGTTTCATGGAAGTTGGTGAAAATGCTGGTCTTTGGGACCTCCACCTGTCTGTCAAGCTTCACTGAGAACAGATCAAAGTTTGGGAAAGATGAAGGAAAAAGTAAACAAGCTCCTACGTAAAGCACAAAGTTCTGCCTTTAGAAGACAAGGGTAAAGACGCAGAGGTGTATCTCCTGCGGAGTTGGCCATGGAAAGAGGTCACTGCTGACATAGAGTCTGCTGACCCTACTCAAATTTTAACCACCTCAGCAGCAGTCAACAGCTCTTGAGATTTTACAAAATCCCAAACTACAAAGATGAACATGCATCTCTTCTTCCCATGAGACTGATTCTCAAGTAAAATGTCAAGTTAAGCTGTTAATTATGTTTACTTCATTACAAGGAGATGAAAAGAGTGAGAGATCATTTAGCTAGATTTTGTCAACAAACACAGTCTTGCTGCACATCTCTGTATTGATGAGTCCTCTACCAACTACTGAATTTGCCAGTCATTTTTTGTTAAGTGTGACATAATATGCAGCTCACAAAGTGACTAAGTGTCCACATTTCATGCAACTGGACTGGACAGAGAAAAGACTCGTTAGTGCCTGCACTGAGAAACGCAGGAGTGTAGGCTCCCCTGCACTATCAGGCACCACAGCACTTCCACTGGAAACTGCTAAAATAAGTGAGGTCCACAGAAGGCTGGGCTTTGTATCTTCTGCTACCCATGCAGCCTTTTTTGTGTGTGTGTGTGAATAAATCAATGAATGGAACTAAGTAGGCCAGGCAGAAGTTATTTAGAATATCGTCAACTAATCCACTTCATAAGATAAGATTAAAAAGGAAAACTCCCTCTCCAAAATAAAAAAGCCCATACATTCCAGGGTTTTATCTCTGCCTATTCTTAAGACTTTGCAACCATAGTCCTGGTTTTTAATGTCTTTTTCTTCTCTGCTGCTTTGTGAAAGATCCAAACAAAGAAAGGAATTAACCAAATATAAAGATTTGTATTCACAGAATTCTGACACAGACAGAAAAAGAACAAACCAAAGAGCAAAAGCAGCTCTTTCCCCTTACTAATCTACTTCACTTTGAGTAATTTTCTATAGCTCATCTGCATTACATGTTTTGCCGCAAGCCAAGTGATATGACTCCCCTGCAGTACGTACTTTATACCAGAGCCAAAAATCGCCAAGATATGCAGCCCTGGTTTCTGCAGGAGCACAGTACTCCTCGAGGCAGACAAGCTTTTAAACAAGCTTTACAGATTCAAAGAAGAAAACCTCTGCAGGCAGAGGTTTTCTGTTTTGTTTGTTTGTTTTACATCAACAGCATTCCCTTAAAAAAATAGGACAGCAGGGTCCTTCTGAACTGCCAAGTGACTGTAGTGATAATGCTGGGGTGATAGTACCCTGAACTCCATTAACGATACAGCACGTGTACATTTCTAGGCAAAACTGGGAACAATGGCCAAAGCATCAGAAACAGAGACACAAAAGGAACAAAGCAAATCCTTTTTGCAACACTGAACCTGATGCCTTCTTTTTTTTCTGGAAAGGAGGGGTGGGGGTGTGTCAGGGCAGGGGAAGCAGAGCACAGCACCTTTATCTGTTGAAAACTGGTTACCAATCCCTGATGCCATGGAATAAAAGCCTGATCCCAGGGAAGGCTATTTGCTCTCTTTTGGCTGTTCTGCTCAGTGGCCAGTTTAGAGGATAACTGTTGAAAACCTTTATTCAGCCAACCCTGGAAGAACTCGTTCTCTTTGCCCCAGTGCCGAACTACAAAAATACAGCTCCGTTGCTGCTCATTAGTAGTTTGCAATGTCTCAGACATCAGTCCACAGAATAACTGCAAACTCTAAAAAAATTCCAATTCAGTTGGAAAATACCATCAGCTTTGTTGTGGATTATTTGTCAATTATTTCAAAGCCATCAAAGGTTAGAGGATTGTTTTATGGTGGGGATGGCCCATACATGAAAAACAATGTTATAGTAAAATCTTATAGATGAAGACAGGGCAACAACTGACACTTCAGGCAGAACTGCACATCCACTGCCAATGAACACATGACCTGTTGACGGAAGGTTTCAATTTCCAAGGCCCCCAGCCTGTAAGTCTTTACATGCCTACAAAGGATGAAATAACTTCATGACCAAGCATACTGTTCCCTGACGGACAGGATTAACAGATTTCAGACAACATCTTTTCTTAAGAAAATCTCACATTTTGGCAAAATTTCTCCCTACAGAGCACAACATCACTCAGGGGTTGTTTCTACATTTTGGTTCCATTAGGCTAGTGCCTAAAGGATTACATGCTCAGCCATGGGACAACAGATGGCATACAAGCAGACTCTAGAAAACTGTGGGGTTTAATCTGTTGCAGGGTTTAATTCACTAGTAAAAGATTGACTCTAACAAAACCAAAAGGGCCAAGTCTTAGCTGCCACACACCCCCAGAAATGTAACAGGAATAACGTCTTAAAGGGCATTAGCATCAGCAAAGTAGCAGCAGATTACACAGAATGTGTGGGGCTTTCTGATTAGGCACTGTAACTGAAGTCCTACAGTGAGTAATTTCCTACTCAATAAGATTTGTGCCATCAATTAAAACACACAATTAGCAATGAATCCACCTGGAGTGCTAAAAGCAGGTCTATCTGTTCCTTCTCAAGTTTATGAGGTCATTTTATAATTAGCATTTATCTAAGACTTTTACAGAAAATTAAGTAAAGCTTCCTACCCAATAACTTCTTTTGGATAGCACTTGTAACCAGATAGACAAGTACTTCAGTTAAACCTAAAAGCATGTTCTTGCACCAATCTTGCTCAGCAGTGTGAAATACAATCCCATTAACTGATAAACAAAAAGAAAGCAGGAAGCCATCAAAGTCAGGACACTAAAACAAAGGCCTTTGGTTTCAGAACTTGATCCTATTTATTTTTTTTCCAATTAGTGAGTACTGCCTAGAAGAAGTGTACTCTATCTTCTGTGACACCACGGTGAAAGTGATCATGAACACAGAGAAAGTCAGAATATTGTAGAGGAAGAGACACAACTGAGGGCCAAAGGATGCAGGCAGACTACAGGCCTTTCACAAGGGGTAATAAAGAGAAAGTATTTATTACTTCCAATAGAGGAAGAAAACTAGATGAAATGAGTGAAGATTGGAACACTGTTTACATTTAAAGTCATCTGACCTATAGATAACAAAAATTAATTGTTTTCCAGAAATGGAAAGCCTATTTTACCAGTAGAAGTTAGAAGTACCTGAACTGCTCATCGTAAGAAAACAAAGATTTAAAACAAAGACACCTTTGATCTCTGTCTCTATGGTTACATGCTGGAAGTGTACCTGAATGAGAAGAAAGACCCCTTTAACTGAGAAGCTTAAGAACTAAAGGGCATAAACCTGTTGCTAGTAAGCTTAGGCTAGAAATGAGAAAAGGTTTTTAATCAGGGCAACAAGCTTCTGGAACAGCCTCTTCCTACGACTGCCAGGAATCCAAGTGAACAAACAAAAGCCACCCCAACCCTTCACTAAGTAAATGTAGGCTGCCCAGCTGCCATTTTAAGACAGAGATCAAGAGCTTAACAGAAACAGTAAGCAGAATTGATGGCTGGAGATGTCTATTCCAATCTTACGTTATTGAGTCAATGAAGTCAAAGTAAATAATCACTAAAACAGGTTATCCACTTTTCAGTAGATTTCCATTTTTGTGTGTGATGATTATTGAGAGAGGAATTAAACTCCTCAAAAAACACAACTGCTGTTCACTCTGCCTTTGACCTCTCCTGGTAGCTAATTTCATAACTGTTGAGACAGTACACAACTACTGAGACACATGGATGCTGCACAGAAATACCACAGAACACACAAATAACTCATTTTTATGTCACAGCTATTGTAAAACACTGCCCCATGAGAAGATTTATTTTTTATTCATACCAGGGATTCCAGGTGATAGTTAATACAGAGCAGCTGGAGTAGTAAACAAGGGGGGGGGAAGATTACTCAATCAAGTGGAACAAGACTGGCTTTATCAGCCACTACCAGATCCTCTTTAACAGTTTCAGATTCAAGAAGCCTTTTAATAAAGAGACATTTCTTTCTCTTGTACATAAATTCACTAATGTTCCTAAAACACTCTGAATAATAAAAAAAATACAACACAGAAGACATCAGAGATAAAAGAGGTCCCTTAGCTCATCCTTCTTTCCTCTGCAAAGGCAGCCATACCTACAGCTTGTACATTTTGCAGTTCTTTGAAGGTTAAGAGACAGACTCTTCCTTAAATTATCATGCAAGGCTCAAGCCTTCAAAGAGACAGCACATGTACCATATGGAGCATTTTCCTACAGATGCTGTAAGTTCTCTTGTTATAGGAGGCATAGGTTTTTCTCTCCTCAGTGTGAATACATTATTCAATAGGTTACAACTAAATAATTCCTGCACAAATAAAACATACACTTGCCCTTTCGGTATTAAAAAAAACCTTTTTAAAAATCCTAGTTATCCTAATGCTATCCAATGCAACACAATTTTACAGGACTAAACATAAACTCCGATAATAACTGCTCTAAACAGGGAAACTCTGAAAAGCAAACTCCTCTCTTTCCTCAGCTGTGGTGGTGCATTTCTCTCCCTCCTTGGGGCTGCTGTATGATCTCAGACATTCCATTAGGCCTTGGCCTTTGTGTAATGAGTTGGGCAGTGAAGCGACCCTTGACTAGACCAGGAATCAATCCCACAATAGTTAAGGTGGGGGCGGCACTGACCATACCAGGAACTCCTGTTGCCTGACCAAGGAGGGAACGAGAGCAGGAATAATCAGTTATCCCCTGACAGACCTGGAACATTCCTTACCTGAATTGTAGTGTGAGTGGAATGGTACCATTATTACTGGATTTTTGAAAATACCAGCAATTACCAACCCAGACTGCATCCAGGATGGAAATTTACAGATGACTAAACCCAAATAGCTAACAACCCTAAAAACAGTGGTCCTGAGTGAGGCCCTTTGGCTCTCCTGGATCGCAGCAGGCTGCCACCAGCATCTCCCTGAGTAGAACTCCTCTCAGAGCTCACAGACTCTCAAGTTTGCGAAGTTCTGAGGATCGGCACTAAAAGCTGATGATGGGGCCTGGGCCAAAACCCTCCACTCCCAAAGGCCCAACCCTCACCCACTGAGAAATGCCAAGATATTTGAAGTGAGTATTTCACTGAGCTCCAGGGGAATTTTTAACAGGTATACTTCTATAGATGTATACACATATTTCCCTGTATATAAATATATCTCTTTGTGTCAGTGTGTCTGTATGTGTGAACTGAATTAGATATTCCCTAGCCAGTATAGCATGAATGTTGCCATCTTGGATGTATAATTAAGTCACTATTGCAATTATAGTAAATCCTATCACTTTGTAAATGTTCAATAAGTCAATGATTAAGTGCTGATAAATCCTTTAGATATTGATCCTTGATCAAGTCAGAGACTAAGATTGGACCTAGCTGCACCTCAGTTCCATCAGGAGCTTAAAAAAGCAAGGGGGTCCACTCTGAATCTTATGACTCAACAGGAAGGTCTCCCTTATCCTTTTGTGTCTTTGGTCTCCACATAAATCATTCTAAATTAATTCTAAATTGGTTCTCCTCTGTATGTTTCATCCATGTAGTAAGCAACAGAGTGAACCTTGCCATGGAACTTCGTTAAGCTGCACTTTTACAAATTCATATTAAGCCTACTGTCCTGGTTTTGGCTGAAATAGAGTTTGTTTGCTGTCTTCCTAGTAGCTGGTACAGTGCTGTGTTTTGGATTCAGTATGAGAATAATATTGATAATACACTGGTGTTTTAGTTGTTGCTCAGTAGTGCTTACCCAAAGTGAAGGACTTCAGTTTCTCATGCTCTGCCAGTAAGCAGGTGCACAAAAAGCTGGGAAGGAGCACAGCCAGGACAGCTGACTTGAGCTGGCCAAAGTGATATTCCATAACATAGAATGTCATGCCCAGTATATAAACTGGGGGAATTGGTCAAGAGGGGCCGATCACTGCTCAAGGATGGGATGCGCATTTGTCAGCAGGTGGTGAGCAACTGTATTGTGCATCACTTGTCTTTCTTGGTTTGTTTGGGTTTGCTTTCTTCTTTTTATTACAATTAGCATTATTATTATAACTTTGTTTCAATTGTTGAACTGTTCTTATCTGAATTCATGAGGTTTTTTCCTTTTTATTTTTCTTCCTGATCCCTCTCCCCATCCCACTGCAGGGATGGGGGGCAGTGGAATGAGCAAGTTGGCTGCATGGTGCTTAGTTGCCAGCTGGGATTAAACCCAAGTGACACCTATTCTTGCTACTACCTTTGACGGTGATTCTTCAAGTAAGCAAAACTACTCATTTGTGACAAACTAGCATAGTTGGCAGGATGGTAGATTGTAGCATGGATAACTTAGGAAAGCATGGAATAAGTCTGAGTCCCCAGTTCTCAGAAGAACAGGCTCATGATAACTGGTATGATTGTAAAGCTGTGGAAGGACAGCTAAAGGTGGCTGGGGCCATACAAAGGATGGAAAAGGAATTATTTGCAAAATGCTAACTATCTGGTTAAAAGCTGCTTATCAAGATAGGAAGAATAACAATAAAAAGGAACCTAAAGAAAGGAATAAAACTCACAAAGGCAACTGAATTCAGACTATCTCTGAAAATAGAATGGCTGCAAAATCAGTTAAGGAAGAAAAGAAAAGGTTGGAGCTAAAGATCAAAATGATGCTTATGTGGGCTCCCCATCCTCCTGACATTGTACAGATTCCTTGTTTCCCCCAGATTCCTCTAAATATGAGCCTAGACCCATTATTAAAGCAAACTACATTCTGATTCCCGTCGGCCCTCAGCAACTGATAAAATTCCAAATAGATAAAGGAGCACAAATTTTCATATTAACACAACAGGATGCTGAGAAGCTGAGTGAACCTGGACAGTAAAGAGTTAAAATCACTGCAGTGAATGGAGCAAGTGTTATTGGCCAAGCAGCAAAAGTTAATTTATGGCTCCTGGGTGGGAAGTGCATGTCACCTACTTGCTTTGGAGTTAAAGACCACAATGGAACTATTCGGGGTTTTGACATTTTGAACATCCGAACCTGGCGCCTGACAGGTGGCAGTGTGTGGTCCCTTGGTTCACATGTTGACTTGACAGAAATCAGGGGGCTACAGTGTGTGTACTTTGTGCAATCCCCGCACTCCCTGATTCAAAGTTACTGACATACCACCCAATTTCTACTGCAGCATGAAATGGAACTTCTGAGGTAACAGCAGACTTGGAAAAATGGCACATTATTTCTAGAACTCACTTCCCATACAACTCACCCCTCTGGCCAGTCAGAAAACTGGGTGGGAAGTGGCATCTAACAACTGATTATCAACTCTTAAATGCCAGCACGGTCCCACTAACAGCTGCAGTACCCAATACTGCAACTTTGACAGCTACACTACAAGCAGCCGCACACCCATGGATGACAGTGTTAGGTGTGAAAGAGATATTTTTTATGATCCCCTTACAGGAGGATAAAAAGAAATTTGTTTTTACTTAAGAAGGTACACAATATACCTTTACCAGACTTCCATAGGGTTAGGGTCAACATTCATCCATGACTGCTCATCCCATGCTTGCTGAACTTTCATAGTCTCACTCCCTCAGAATGTGAAACTGTACGAATACATAAATGATATTCTAATTGGAGGAAATTCCCTTGAAAAGATGGGGGAAAACACAGCAGCAGCTCAGCAAGCACTGCAAAAAGCAGAAGTTCAGATGGCACCTGAAAAATGTGAGGGACCAAGTAGAGAATTAAAGTTTTTAGGTACCTGATGGGCATTGCATAGTGTGGTGGGACACTTAAGTGGGAAAAGGGACTTCTCTCTTTAGTCCGAGCAGTAAAACAAGTTGAGAAAATACACCAGGAACAGCCTGTGCAAACCAGAGGACCAGTGAATTTGCTAGAAGCAATCCTAAATGGGACTGCTCCCCCACAAGGAGTTGCAAAAAAACCTATGGTCAGAAAATGGTATGCCTGCTTGACAGGAATTGCAGAGAAAATTAAATTAACCAAAGGACATACTAAACTTTCCAAATTACAGATGCCTGCAAGTGCAGATTCATTAGTGTTACAAGAACATTTTAAATCCTCACCTCTATAAAAAGACCAAAGAGAGATGTGACAGACATCCTGGGAACAGGATTAAGAGTATTACGTAGCACAGGTGCCGAAGTTTTAGCAAACAAAATAAGCTCAGCAACAAGTAATTTACACAAATTAGAACATACATTGCAATCTTATCTATCAGCATTGGGAACTAACCAATGGCTCTTATTAGATATATCACCCCTCCCATTAATTGTGAATGCACTAGGTGCAGCCCAAACCAATGTCTCTCGTGCTCTTTGTTTTATTGAGGCTCAACTGTGGGTTCAATAGACTGTGGCAACAATTGCAAGAGAAGGTGAGGAAGGCACCTTATTTACTGAAAAATCAAAAAATAATCTGGGATAATGCAACTAAATTGGAAAGAAAATTTCAATCTAAACTAGATGCCATTTCACTTATGACCCCACTAACAGTAAAACCACATCTTCTGTTTTGACAACAGGCAATGCTACCATATACAGTATATATGCAATCACTGCATATATTGGGATTAAATCACAATGGAAGTATCCTCTATCATGGGCACAGCAAAATGGGAACAAATAGCAAATTGTCCATGTTGATTGCATGTGTTGTACAAGAACAACAGGATTTATTTGTGAAAGTAATACCATTAAGGCCAAGAAATTTGTTTTGACATTAAACAGAATGATTGTTATTTTGAAATATAGCCCAGTGAAACCCCTGGAACTGTACTTGTTGGAAATGGATGTGTTTGTATAAGAATCCTTTTTGATTCTGTATTTACAGACAACACCACTGTAAAAACATATAATCACTCAAATATCTGTATTCATAATTTTATCAAGATTACAGGATGAAACTTTAACTAGTCAACTCCTGTCACAACCCAACAATTGCTACAATCTAACACATCATATCAAGATTTACTACCTACCCCCATTGGAATGAATCTTACCTTGGAGAAAAAACTAGAACACACAATGACCTGTGTCTCCTGCTAGAATGCATCCAAAACAACAGACACAAAACTCTAATCACCATTCATCATGACACAGAAGACATACGATGTCCCGGAAAGAGTGAAGAAGGATGCAGAACACCACAAGTGGAAAACCTTATTCAGATGGTTACTGACAGCAACAGAAAGTTTGAATCTAATGCTGCATCCAATTTCTGTTCTATTATGCTTGTTACTCAACGTTATTCTACTTGCTAGAGTGTAGAGGATAGTTAGATGGGTTGCACTGTTACAAAGACCTCTTTGCAAATACGTACTGCTTAATTACATTTAACAAAACCTTAATAATTAAATAGTCCAACCAAAAATTTCCCTCAAATTACAACTGAAATACAGCATTAACATGTTTATAGGCACAGAGGCAAGAGGCAACCACACCATCACTCTTTGAGAGAAAGATGAATTGACTTTAGTCGTGGGGTGGATTGTAGTGGTGCATTATCCCTGTCCTCCTCAATGTCCCTCTACACTCTACAGTCTCAGAATTCTCATTAGCGCTCAGCCTTTGTGTAGTGAGTTGGGCAGAGAAGTGTGCCTTGACTCGACCAGGAACTCTCACATGGCCAAGGTGGGGGTGGCACTAACTGTACCAGAAATTACTGTTACCTGACCAAGGTGGGGGACAAGAGCAAATCAGTCATCCCCTGACAGCTTTGGAACATGCCTTACCTCAACCACAGCCTGAGTGGAACACTACCATTGTTATTGAATTTTTGAAAATTCCAGCAATTACTGACCCAGACTGTGTTCAGGATGGGAATTCATGAATTACTAAAGCCAAACACCTTGTGACCTTATAAACAGCAGTCCTGAGTGAGGCTCTTTGGCTCCCCTGGACTGCAGCAGGCCATCATCTCCCTGAGTGGGACACCTCTCAGAGCTCACAAACTCTCCAACTTGCAAAGTTCAGAGGACCATCAATGAAAGCTGATGAAGGGGCCTGGGCCAAACCCTCCACTCCCCAAGGCTCAAACCTCACCCATTAAGAAATGCGAAGATATTTAACAGGTATACCTTTCTACATTTATATACATATATCTCTATATATTTCTACACATATATCCATATATGTATCTTTGTGTCAGCATGCATGCATGTGTGAATTCAGTTAGATAGCTTCTGGTAAGTAAAGCACTAATGTTGCCACATCAGATCTACAATTAAGTCACTGTTGTAATTACAGTAAATTCCATTGAAGCACTCTGTAAATGTTAAATTAGTCAATGATTAAGTGCTGCTACATCATTTAGATATAAGTTGGAGACCAGGATTGGACTTAGCTGCACCTCAGCTCCACTGGGAGTCTAGAAAGCAAGGGGCCCGCTCTGAACCTTGTGACTCAACCAGTGGGTCTCCCTTACCCTTTTGAGTCTCTGGTCTCTGTGTAAATAATTTTAAGTCAATTCTATTTTCCTTTGGATGTTTCATCCATGTAGTAAGCAGCAGCGCAAACCTTGCCATCGAAGTTTGTTAAGTTGCACTTTTACAAATTTGTGTTACACCTACTTTTGCTAACACCTTTAACTGATTCTTTAAGTGACCTAAACCACTCGTTCACAATACCAACTGAGAAACTTCTGGATTTTCTTTAGAAATGTTTGTTAATTGAAAACACATTTATGCAGAAAAGGTCATCATGAGATTCCATACTGCCACTTCCAACTCCACCTTAATGCTCCAAAGTTACAGAACCACACCGGACTATTCAAACACATTTCAGGCTAGAAGTTCAACAACTAGAACTCCTGTTCTTTTATAATTCCAGTGTGACCACTGCTCATTTGATATGCAAGAGTCAGAATATAGACACAGAGACACCCATACAACTCTGCGGCCTTCAGACTCTGCAAATGCACTGACCTTGCTTCTCTCACATTTGCATTAATTGCCACTGGAAATCAGCAGACTCTTCTCCTGACAGCTGTGTACAGCCTGCACAGGGAACAGGTACCAGTTGCAGAGTGTGGCTTCATTAGCGAACAGGCTACTGGGTCACTAAACAGAGTTCTAAGCAGATCTTAAGTAAAAAGACACCATCACATGTCACATAGAGGATTTCTTAATGTTGTCAAAGAGCACCTATGGGTAGCTGACAAAAGTTTCTATTCCAACAGGTGACTGTTTCCTCCAGGCATGAAGATTTGCTGCCTGAAAAGTACAACTTATTTTATGAGGAGCACAACGTAAGCCCTCAGGGGTCTGATTTCACTTGCGTTGGATCACACCCGGTCCTATGAATAGCTTTGTGCAGCACAGGGGTTTTAAAGACCGCTGAGGCAAACATAGTGCGGTGCAAAGAGCTATTCCTAGGACCAGGAATGAAGCGACGCAGGCGAAACCGGTGGGAATTTCTTCCCCACGTGCCTCTGTGGGAGCCTCTGCACCCCTGGCGCAGGAGGCTGTTCGGGAGCGAGGGGTGCTGCCCCGCAGAGAGCGCACGGCAGCCTCGGCAGCCCCGCACCGCCACCGCGCTCGGCATCTCCGCTTCGGGCGGCGGAGACAGTGCTGCTCCCGCCGCCGCCCCACGGTACGAGCCGCTCCCTCCCGATGAGCCCCCGCAGGCACTCCGGGCGCTGCTCCCCGAGGGATGCCCCCGCCACGGCATCCCTCCCCTCGCCCTCCTGCCCCGCCAGTCCCGCCGCCTCGACCTCTCTTCGCCAGGCTCCTGGGGAGGGTGGGGAAGCCCTGCCCGCCCGGGGTGCCCCGGCATCCCCCGCCGCCCGCTCCTCTCCTACCTGCCGGGTGGCTCCCGCGGCAGCTCAGCAGCAGCCAGAGGTGCAGCGCGACCCCGACCGCACAGGGGCACAGCAGCACCAGCCAGTTTCGCATTGGCCGCCGCAGCCGCCGGCCCCTTCCCCTCCGCGCCGGCCTCTCTCAGCGGCGCCGAGGCGACGGCCCGGCTCGGCCGCCCGCGGCTCCTCCCCGCTCGGCCGGGCCGGGCTCGGCTGCCCCGCGGCCGCCGGGAGCTGCAGTCCCGCCCCGGCCCGGGCGGGCGGCGGCGGCGCGGGTGGCGGCGGCGGCCGCCTACAGCCCCCACAATGCCGCGGGGCGCCGGGGGAGCGCGGCCGCACCGCGCGTCTCACATGGCGGGGGAGCGCGGGGGCCGAGGAACAGTGGCGGGGGCGGTTGCACCGCGTCACTCTCACGGACTGGGCCCCGCCGGGGGCCGTGGGGTGCTCCCGAAACCGTCCGGCTGCCCTGGGGCCCCCGCCGCGAAAGGCCTTCCCTGTTAAACGCTACTGGATAATCCGCTGAATGCCCCTTCAAGGAAGTCGTTGTATCAGAAACAACATAGTTTTCCAGAACAATCCTTCATTAATCCAATAAAGAGAGGAGAGAGTGCTTCGCCTCGGCAAAGACCTGCTGTGGCTCTTGTGAATTGTTTCTGAAGTATTTTATTCCAGAAAGGAACATGTTCTTTGACTGAAATTCCAGGGAGGATTTTAGACAAAGTGTCCTTAACTGCGACTGGATCACGGCCAAGAATTCTTGTTCTTGTGAAAGTACGTTGTGGTATGTTAATAATCCGAGCTTAGCTTCATATTTTACCTACAGCCACCACTCTGAGGAGTTGGGTACCTACAGACTGACACCACAGAGAGCACCGTCTGCAGAACACTGTCCTGGCTAGAAAGGTTTAAATATGATCAGATGAAACAGAGCATAATATTACTAGCAACTTGAGACATTACTTGTTTCTGGTCTCCCTGCACGCAGGTAACAAGGAGAAATGTTTCCTTGGACTGCCCCGGGGTAAAAAGAAGTGATGTGGTTAAAGAAGCAAAGGCTTCTCAGAATCACAGAATGGGTCAAGTTGAAAGGGACTATAGTGGGTCATCTGGTCCAACCTCCCTGCTCAAGCAGAGTTGTCCTAGAGCACATGGCACAGGATTGTGTCTTGAATATCTGATTGTGTCTTGAAATAGTGAGGGAGACTCTACAACCCGCCTGGGTAGCCTGTTCCAGTGCTTGGTCACTCACACCGTAAAGAACTTCTTCTTCATGTTCAGGTGGAACTTCCTGTGCATCAGTTTCTGCCCATTGCCTCTTGTTAACGTATCAACTAGAAGTTTATGTGTAATAGCTGTAAGGCCTAAATGGATGACTGCTAATACTAGTCTATCAGAAAGTTTAATTTAGTAACAGAACCTGATATGAAGTATAATTGAAAGAAAGGATTGAGTTTTTACCCAGAGAAGACTAAATTTAATTTTTTTAAAAATCCCCAAGCCATGAAAAGTATTTGGACAATGCTTACAGTCCTTTCAAATTGCTTAGTTAAGATTAATTTTTCATCAACTGGAGTGAGATACTAGAAGGTAAACCAATGACTTTAACTTTTATATATTGGGTTTAAACAGCAGAATGAAAATGTTGTGGAAATACATCAACTTTAATTTTCTGCATACTTAAAACATTTAATAAGCAATTGAGTAGTTGACAGCAAATAATAGTACTAGGGAAAGCATTTACACAAAAAAAAGCCATTATTAATCACTATTTACATTTGACTTGCCTTTCAGCAGGTTCAGCTGCAGAAATAAAAACTGGTCTAACTACTAATATTTATCTGTATTTGCCTACATTCCTTGTAGCCAATATGTTAGGCTCTCTCCCCAGGCCAGGTGGTCTGATGGAGACTGATCTTATAAACACCTAGGAGTGATTACTTTTTTGCAAACAAAACAGAGGACCCAATTTCTTAATATCTTACTTTCCATATGGTATTACCTACCATGCACAAGGATAAAGGACTGGATAACATACAAAACAGGAGAAACCTGTTTTTCCACATTACAGAAACAGGATATCCTGGTCAAGAGCATGATACATATGCATTTCTGTTAGTCATGTAGGAAATTGTTACAAATACAGTTTAGTTGCAGAGGATTGGCCTTTCCTACTCCATTTTTCTATTACATTCTCTACAAGATTTTTAAAGCCAAAGATTTTACCTAAGCCTCCCAACTTCATCATCTGTATACACTGAAAGTGTGCACCTGTACATAAATCATAAGATGATTAGACCCAACCATTAACCCAATTTTCAGAAGTTCCCATGAGTAAGGCAGTTTCAGTTTGCATTCTTAGGGCTTTTATGAGGACTAGTATTTTGGGGAAGCAAGCTGATATCGGAGTATCTAAAAATGATTTCAAGGCACAAAGTTTTAGGCATACTTTTTGAAAAGTGCCTATATAAAAATTAGATTTTTCCAGAGTTTTAAGAATCATGAATATATATACTATGAAAAGACAAATGGATCTCTCATATAACTTCTAGATAATGTTGAATTATTTTTCTAAAGAAAAAAAATTTTGATTTGGGTTATAACAATTCTAGGTATCATTTACTCAAAAATATACCATTTGCATTATGCTCTTTCTGAGCAGATTTACAGTACAGACTCAGGCACACACTGGCACACAAAGGATATAATAGGCACAGCATGTTGGGCACAAGAGCTGAAGAAAGAAGAGAGAAATTTTAGTCCCCAGGCTGCTTGCAAACTTAAGATGCTTCTGTTAAATTTGCATAGTGCCTCTGGATAAGTATCTCCTGTCTGACATAGAGAAGACATGATGGATACCAGAGCTATACTCATGTACCACAGCTAGCCAGTCCATAGCATTCAGATTTTTTTAATGTTTGTTTGCCTAATTATTGCCCCGAGTGGGCGACTGGGATATTTATAGGACAGTAGCTGATGAAAAGAGTGAGAATCTGGGTGGAGCTGCATATGTTTTAGCAGAGTTTGTCCCCAGGGAGTCGCATGTTTTATTGATCTCTCTGTGCTTCATGTAAAAGCAGAGGAAGGTCTGGTGAGAGGTTCCAGTTTAGGGATTTGGGAGACCTTCTCCCCACCTTGAAGAAACACTGATATATTACATTTCACGAAATCTTTGTGCCTTCAGTTTTTTAAAGAAAAAATATTAAAAGATATTAGAGAACAGGGTATGAAGGACTTTCTTAGTTTAAAGGGTTGTAAATTTGCATCCCAAGAATGTGGTTTTAGTGTTCGTAACCTAAACAGATTCACTGTCCATACTGAGGATTTGTCAATCCTTTCCTTACCTTTCTTAGGATCTTTAGAATAAATAGATTTTGCTTATTTTCCCAAACAGAAGAAATGTTTCACTGCCTCCCCTTTTGGCTTTCTGATCCAATGAAGTGCAGATGCAGAGGAGTTCCCAGACTCCTTTGGGAGTGCCTGGTATTAGTCCATCCTAGGTGCAGAATCTGACATTTCACTTGTTAAATTTCATCCCTTTAATCACTGCGCAATGCTCCAATCTGTCTAGTTCCCTCTGCAAAACCTCCTGACCCTCAAAAGACTCAACAGCACCTCCCATTTTGGTGTCTTTGGCAAATTTGCTAATGGTGCATTCAGCTCCTGCATCCAGACCGTTGATAAATATATTGAACAGAACTGGCCCTAGAACTGAGTCCTCAGGAACTCCACTGGTGAAAGGTCACCAGCCAGATGTAGCGCCTTTCACTAAAGCTCTTTGAGCTCTGCCTGCCCTTCAGCCAGTTCTTCACTCAGTGCATCATGAAGCTGCTCATCCCACAGCTGGACAACTTGTCCAGATGGGTGCTGAGAGGGACAGTATAAAAAGCCTCACTAAAATCCAGATAAACTACATCTACCTCCTTCCCTTTGTCCACTAGACAGTGACCCTATCATAGAAGGATATCAAATTAGTTAAACGGGATTTTCCTTTTGAGAACCAAAGTTGACTGTGCCTCATGACTGCATTATTCTTTAAATGCCTTTCAGTAGGACACAGTATAACCTTATCCTTAATTATTCCAGTTAATTGTTTCCAAATTAACTTCCAGTTAAGGAAGTTTTGTCTAAAATTATGTGGCAATTATTTTGCTGCCGCCTTTTTTCAAATGAAGTTTTTACATCATCTTGTCTGTTTGGAGGAGTAGCTTTAAGTTTTGCTGAATAGGTCAGCAAATCAGTGTTGTAATTGGCTCTTCTTCTCTCATGTTTTCTGTGCAGAAGCTTTAACAGTTTTGGCACACGGCTTTGATTTGTGGCAGAAGCCACAGTTTTGACTGAATTCTCTGGGGTCCAACAATATTCTGTAGGGTCTTCCTTTCACTGGCATTGCAACAACCTGGCAACCAGAACAGCTCTGACATCATATTCAGACAAAGATAACTCAACTTTCCTCAGCTCACTTTCCTTTAGAGAAAGGTAGAGCTTCAAGTTTTACATTCTCTGACAAAGGGGTCACGTGAGCATCCTGGTGGATGACCAAGCCACCATCCCTTATTCTAGAGAGGAATTAATTAGAATAACCTTGTCATCCTCTGGAAAGAAGGTGTTGTTCAGTTGGATCTTTTTTGCTTTTTAAATAAGACCCAGCCTAACCTGTGTAAGAGTTGGTAACAACCACACAAAATTGGCTTGCAAGACTTCACAGTTATCCAAACATACCAATGCAGCAATAATAATTTTTACAGTCTTAGTTGACTCCTCGTCATCTTCATGACAATGAAAAAATAGAAATGGACTCTAGACTGCCTGTATGGTAGCAGCTAAATCTTGACAAGCACATCTCAGAGAGCAAACGGGAACATCTTGCAGAGATGTGGAGCACCAAATATCCAATAATCAGTCAGAAGCCAGCTGGTGGGGTTAGCTACTTCATGTGCAGCTAGAATGCAGTTATTTTTAACAAGTGGCACAAAGACTTCAGGATGCACATACAGAAGAGAATAAGGTTTACAGAAAGTCCTGCTGAGACCTACAACAGCCACTATGCTTTTTAATCACATGCTGGTAAAGAGAAAAGCAGATTGGCCACATATTGTTTATCATTTCATTATTATCTATCACTGGATAGATAATATTCAGGCTATATTTCACTTAAAATAATTTACATGACCTGGTGCTCTTTTCCCCTCATGGCGCCTACCTTGCTCTAGGACAGACGTGCTCTGCTGGAGAATGCACCAGGTGACTGCTTCACTTGTTGCAGAAGATGCAAGCTGAATGAGATGGGACTATGAAATAGGGTTACAAGGCTAGGGGTCATACCTGCTTGAGAGAACAAGAAAATCATTAAACTAAACATTTCACATTGCTTTTTTTCCCATAGTTTCCCTGCGTTTGACTTGTAAAAGTCATTCCAGTTTGTAGAGTTGAGGACTCATAGCTGAAGGCTGAACAAATGTTTGAGATGTTGAAAGAGCTAACTATTCTGCAGTGGCAGCTACTCACAATCTCACCCCTTCTGTTTAGCTTCTGCCTCAGCTTCCCACTGTAAGATGAGAATAGTTCCACCCTCATATTCCTCAAGGATATTGTGGAGATACTTTGTGAAGGAATCTATGATGAGCACCATGGAGAAGGTCATCAGGGAACACTTCTACAGTAGAAGCAGAATTTGTGAGTAAATCAGGCCCAGGGCTACACAATGAATAATGACACCAAACTACCAAGTAACTGCTCATTAACTGAGCATTCCCTATACTGTGCGTTGCAGGAATTCCTGCAATGGCAGTTTGGAATAGTAGTACATACAAATAAGGGAGGCAAACAAAAGATGCATAAGCAAATTTAACTCTGACATTTCTTAAATGAGTGCTTAAATTGGCTTCTCTAATGATATTTTAATGTGGATTTTTTTCATTTATCCAGATTCTGTTTAAATGTCCTCAAATGTATTCACATCCTTGATGCAAGTATTTGTTTAGCTGGTATGGGCAGAACTGTAAAGAAATATAATCACTTTTATGGCCTTTTAATTTCTTATGAATAGATATTTCACAGTTGCTCTCTATAGTAATTTTCCAAAGTCTGAAGCAAACTCCTAGAACAAAAAGAGCATGTGAACTTTGAGAAAGAAGAGAAGATCTCAGAGAGGCTGTTAGCTATAGCATTCTTTGCATTCTCAGAGTTTCTGTTGAGGTATTTTTTCACGAGAATCTTAGCATCTGAAGTTTTCTCACTTGATCTTTTAAGGGTATGATTAACATGTTTATATCAGCACTGCAGATATATATATTGGAAATCTTTATATTGTGTTCTGATGAGCAGGATAAAAGCTGATGTGCTCTCCGGGGGTGGGGGGGAAGATTCTCAGACAAGAATCCTTGGTAGTGAACAGTCTTTGCAACAAGAAAGTTAAGGATGAAAAGTCATGTGAGCCACACTTGCCAGAGACAGGCTGTTACACTGCAAAGATCTTTAAAGTCATTGCCATTTGGAAGTTTTTTAAAAGTCACAATGATTCTTTTCTATCAAGTTTGGCTCATTCCTTCCTTTCACTGAAAAAAATTTGTGCATCTCTTTAAAGTATGCAATAGAGAGAATGAAGGGCTCAAGGATGCCACCTAAAGCTCAAAGGCACAACAGGGTATGGTACAGTGAGAAGCTACACAACAAATAAATTGTGGAATGGGTGGTCTATTGAAACACATCCTTATGCCATGCCTAGTGTATATTCCATAAAATGCCATTCTAAGCATAAGCAGTGGCCTAAGCTCTGTTCTGGTTGTATTATTGTGCTGTGGCAGATGAGGAAGTATTTAGCCTAGACTATGGTAATTGGAAAAAAAGACCCATCCTGAAATAAAAGACCCAACAGTCAGGAGCGCAGTTTGAGTGCAAAGAACAGTGCAGCACTCAGTCACAGGAGAGCTGTTGCACAGTTCTGAGGAGAGGAAGGCAAACAGGAGAGATCATTAGCAGCTCACTGGGCTGGGGGCTAGCTCGGGCCTTAGAGCCAAGCCTTACTGCCATTTGCAGCCACCTCACCTGCTCAAGGGAGCAAAGGGCACACCTGGTGTCAGTGAGACAATGAGGAACAGGCACCCAAGTTAGTTACCTGTGAAACTAGAAAATGAAATTCAGGAAGGGAATACGCAGCAACTCCAACTGATACTCTCAAAGATTTCCACAACTTTTGAAGGGGTTTTTAACTAGACACCTGACCTATTTAACCAAAAATTTATTTGACTTTTGTGTCTTCTTAAACCAAGCAGTCTGGAACTGAAGCATGAGGTTCCATGGGGTCCACTGATGTGCACCCCAGCAGTGCCACAGCCCCAGGAAATACTTCATACAATGCAGCCCATGAAAACAGAACTCCTGGCTCTCTATGACAGTATATGTATTAATTTAAAATCCCCCTTTTGGTCATTACTAGTTGGCATTGGGGTTTTTTTTCTGTCTCAGTCGGGTGTTCATCACTTTATCAGTAGGTGGCAGTAACAGACAAGCCTGTGCAATTTCTACTTGTAATAGGAATTGGGGAAAGAGAAGACCCTATTTTAGGGTAGGGCTGCTCATTTTGTTTGTTCACAAGCGTGAGTGGTGTAAATGTACTTGACAAACTCAGACACACATCTTTCTTTAATGGACAGAAAAGTTGTTCCCGTACCAGTTCTGGTATTTATGGCTGTACCTAATTTGACAGTGCTATAAAGCTGAATTCAATTAGATGCAAATGTACAATATTTATTCCAAATAGTCTCCCTAAAGATTAAATATGGAGATGCCTGTAAAATTCTCATAATTTTCCTTACTATTTTTCACACACTTTTTTGCACATTAATATTTAAGTCAGTCTAATGACTTTAAGTAATAGTTTTCAGTACAAAGAACATGTATTTCTTACGAACCATTCTTCCCCCAAGTTTTCTTTAGTCTTCTTGAAGAAACAAATCCAGATTCTAACGCAGTCCCAAGGAGAGCCACAACTATGGCATTTTCTAGGACAATTATGTATACAGATTTTTATCCCTATTATAATGAAGAGATAGGAAAAACTCTATATAATCAGGTCCTCTTAAAGTACATATTTTGTTACTCCTTTGACATCAGAAATTCAACTGGATAAATGACTGCCATATTGAAGTTCCAGGCTTTAATATGCACCTTTACAGACTTGTTCTTCGAGTGTTCTTTCCTTCTGCTGGAGCTGATCCTATTTTAAGTCACTGCAAAAATGCTTGGTTATGATGTCCTTATGAATCAGTTGGCAACAACTCCTGTGTTTACCCTGTGTCACTGACAGAAAAGCTCATATTTATTTTAACCTGTGCTGTAATGTAGAATAGCTTAAAGTCCCCTCCCTATTTTTCCCCTCCTTTGATCGTAATTTCTTACAGGCTAGCTTAAAAATCTTGCCTATCAGTACCAGCGAAGCACCCTGCTACTAACTTAACACATCGTGTAGGAAGTAAAGAAGGGGAATTTAGTACATAATAGAGAGGAAGAAGAACAACATTAGGATGCTAGCAGGCCTGGTCTTGTTTTCATTTAAGTTAGTAGGAATCAAGTCAGACTATTTGATGAAAATAAAAACGCATTGCTTCAGCCTACAGAAAACCTTACCATTAGACAAATCCACATTTTGGAGAGCTTTTTTTACATATTATGCTATACTTCATGATATAATACATATTTATTATTTAGAAGAAGGAACAAAAACATTCAGATGTTTTTGTGTAGAGGTGAGGCAAGACGTTTCAGCATGAAACTCAAGTATCAGTGGCCAATTATCTAAACCATCTCAAAGGCCAAAGCAGCACAAAATATAATAATCACAAAGACTTAGAGGGATTGGAGGAAAAGATGTTTTTTTAAATGTTGATTCATGGATCAAGCTGGCATTCAAATTAAAAACAAAACAAAACAAAACAAAACAAACCCAAAACCAAACAACAAACCAGACGATGCCATTCTCTTTCAGAGTCAGTATTTAGATGGTGTTCTTGAATAAAGTATTATATTCATATGTGATCCAAAGCATTGAATTGCTGATCTTCCAAGTGTGCCTCACCCTCTTCCCCTTCAAATTAGTAATTTGCCAGTAGTATGTATTCATTCAAGGAACTGCTAAATAAGGCCCAATGATACTAGAGAAAGCTGACCTGTTTTCTACTAAGGAATTACACTTCTACATATTAACCTCTTCAAACATATTATAGATATCTGCTAAAATAAATATACAATTTATTGTACTCCTACAATTTATTGTAGGTTTTTTTAAATTAGAAGCATGAAATCATCTTAATAGATATGAATTTTTTTACCTACTGAAAGTTATGAATGAATGAAAGAAACCACAAACAAGTCCAACACACTCACAACTATTTCAAGAAAAATTTAAGAGAAAAAAGGGAGTTCAAAATAATGACACTCTCCTCTTCAGAGTAATAATTCTGGATTTTTGTAAATGCAGCTCTTGTAACTAGTGATGCTCAAAACCATTGTGAAATGTTTCAATCTCAGGACATCAGACACTAACTGTAATTGGAAACAGAAAGCAAGCTGTTTGCAATACTGTAATAAGCTGTGGCAATTTTGTTATTTTAGACGGGAATGTAAATGATGATCCACAAATGTGAGTTGCTACAAAGCCTTTGAGAATAAACCTGCATGCCCTATATTCCCCTCCCATGCTGTTCCAGTTAAAGTCATACATGCGGAAGGACAAATGAAAATGTTGCCATGGTGATCAGAGCAGTTACCAAATCATGTACACTGTAGGAAGGATTCCCTAAAGAACATCATTAAGCATTTTGTTGCTCCCTTTTAACAAATATTTTCAGAAAGGCAATCTTATTTCACTGTCAATAAAACAGCTACTCAGTTAGCTAAAGCCTATTTCTCTACCCCCAAAATGAAAACACACCACGCATTAAGAAATGTTCTTATTAAAAGTTAGGAATGGGAATCTTCAGCTGAAAACTTTGAAATAGGAACCAAGGATCAACCACCCCAAGATAAGACCTGTTCAAGACATGTGAATGTTCTTCAGCAAAGGTACTGTGAAGAAGCTCTATGCCTATCAAACTGCTGATGTCTTCAGCTGCCAAACTAAAAAACAGATATTTAAATGAAAGACATCCCAAAAGCCTACTGGTTAAAAGGAATGTTGTTGTATCATTTTTTACAAGAATATAGCAAGGTGGTTCTGTGTGAGATGCGAGGTGAGTTCTGCCAGCAGCAGAACCACAGTTCCAAAGCCACCTGTCTCATGTGACCAGACTGGTACCTGAATGCAGTTGGGTGCAGCACATTATCCAAGTTGGTAGGCAAAGAAAACAAAACCTGTACAATGCAGTCATCTTGTATTTCATTGCACAAAACAGTACAACAGACATTGATGGAAACTGCTAAAAATAAGCTGGAGAAGGTACATGCACTTTGGGGAAATGCACATGACTTTGTTCACCAAACTGCCCTTTTTAACCATCTACATTGAACGTTTAAGTACATCTCAAAGCCCTCAGTTCCTCAGCTGGTCTTTGCCTTGCAGGTATTTAAGATGCTTATGGAATACAACTTTGTGCAGAGGAAGGGAGGAAGCATGATCCATTACAGGTGGCTGTTCAGAGTCTCAAGTCAGTCGAACTAGCGCAGGCGTCCAACAAAATTGTCAGTCAGCCCCAGACATAAGGCAGAAGACACACTGTACGTAAGAAGTACTGCAATGAGTGAACTGTCCTAATACATCAGATCAGAGAGGAGCTTTCAATTATTCTTTAAGAGGAATAAAAAAACCCAATCTGTAATGTAACAGTTGCTTCCATCAGATGCCTTGTGTGAGCTTAATTTTACTAACTGAAGAAGGCAATCATATTCCACACCTCATTCTTTTCCTCTCACTGCACTTTCAACAAAGTCAAAACAAAAAAAATCTCCCTGAACCTCCGTAAATTACTCGCTGACAACTGAACTAATCTGCAGCTACAAAACATACCAACGTAGTGGCCGTCAATGGCACAGTGGTCTTGCTGCATATTCTAGAACACCATTCATTTACCATTACTGTCCATCCCCATAAAGTCTTACCCTTGTGGGCAAAAGCATGTAGAGAGCTGCTCAGAAAATATAATCCTCCTCCCTTTGCTGTTCAGGGCAGTTTTACACCCTCCACTAAGACCCTCAGGAACAGTTATATTACAGTTCCATTTACTTTCTAAAATAATTTAAAGTATTATAATTCAAAATAAGATACAAGCAGACGTCTTTTTCTACAGTTTTATTGATTCAATCCTGGTGTGTAACTATACATCTTCATTCTGCTTGTAGTTACAATGTTGCTTTACTATTATTTTGTAGTTAAGTTTCTTACAGTCTTCAGAAAACACCACTTACTGTGTAAGATTAATCATTCCACACATTGTAAATTACTGGGATCTTTCCCTAAATAGTGCTACTTGAGGCAGAGGTCACACTGCTCTCTTTAGATAGAAATTTGTAAAGGCAAATGAATTAAATTCACCTTCCAAGGAAAATAAGAATGTTAAAAATAGCTTCAAGAATTGGTATGACTCATTTAGGTCTCAGAAAAAATCTATGACTGGCAAAGATATCTACAATTTGATACTGTACTCGATACTTTCATTAAGACCAAAAGAATATTTATGAAGAACTGAAGTTAAACTTGTACATTGTTCTCAAAGATAAGTATCACCTTGAGTTTTTTAGGATTTTTTTTAATTTTAATTTTTTTTAGCAGAAAATGCACTACCTTTGAAAAATATTATAAGGTAAGAATAGATATCTGAAGAAAAAAATGCTAAAAGCATGCAACACTGATACCAAATTTTAGCAGGAGACATTTTTAATTGAAAACGGACTCAAAGGATAGTACAAAAGAGTTTCTTCTCCCTAAAGGGATTTTCAGATGCAGGCACAGGAATAATAAGGGGATCTTCTCCAATGTGCGCATCACAATATGCCAATAAATCTGCTGCAGCCTTGGACACCTAATAGAAGAGAAGAGAGAACTACTGTAACACGTAATTCTGAACCAATCTGCATTGCATAAATATTTTTCATAAAAACAAATATAATGGGAGCTATCATAAAATAGGGAGTAGATTGCTTTATCCTTTAAATTATTAGAGACCACAACTCTCCATTTGCTCTTACTAGGCCTAGTAACCCTTACATAAATTTATCTAACATAGTGACATAAAATGGTATCAATTTATATGATTCATGTTCAGCTGTTCCTCTCCATCAGAAGGAGGTCAAGAGCACATACTCGTTAAAACATGTATATGCTAACCATCCATAAACAATATGGATTCTCCTTGAAGTGTCTGTTTTTGTAGAGGCACCTGCTTCAGCTCTTATTCCCAGTCATTCGTTGTAGGGTTTTCCACAAACACTTTCTACCCTTTGCTCCTCTGGATGCAAAACAAACAAAAAGTTCTTTAGGCACATAACCATGGGATTAAAAAGAAATAACAAATCAAGAACACAACTTGAACATAGTGGGTCATAGCTGTCATTTAAGCTAAATACGGTTCTTTTCAATGAAGTAAGACCAATTAGCTTCTGCTTAGTAAGTTACTTTATTCATAGCATGCATTAAAACTTGAGCATTACCTTAAAATTTTTATATTTCTAAAATAAACAATTCTCAAGTCTCCAAATTCAAGACATTGGTTTATGCTTACTATAAAGTCATACAAAAATGCAGCAGTGTGTTTGCCTACAAGATATTTTGCATTAAATGAAAAAATGAAATATTAAACTTTGTAACCTTTGCAGCTTTGTGCCATATGAATATCTGTGACATTAGGCCACTGTGATTCATTTATTTTTTCAAGTATTCAGAATGCACACACAAAATATTTTTGTTCTGCTCGGTCAGCAAGATATTCACAGCTATCTGTATCTCTTTGCTTTGGTGAATTAATGTGTTTTCAATAGTCTGAGAAAATGAAATCTGAAATCTTTACAAAAAAGTCTTTTCTCTGAGCAACATGACAGCTTCTCCTGAGTCAAACACTGAGGTCAGCACGTTTGCTTAATTATGGTGAAGAGGAAAAACAAATTAGATTTCTGGTATTTTTCTAGCAGATGTGTCATCAACGTTAGCTTTAAGCTTCCCCACACCCTACTTGCTTTGACATGAGCCTGGCCAGTAGTAGGCTTCAGATGAGACCTATGAAGTCAACAGGTATTGAATCAGAATTCACATAAAATTTAAATTAACTCCTGGAAGAAAATAACAGACTTTTAACTTCTTAAATATGCACTAAAACATATCTTTGTAGAATGTTTAAACCCACAAAGTACCCGTGTTCCGGCATCACAGTATAGACTATCCTCCTAGTGGAAGAGGCAAGGGTGTTTAGGTTATTTAAAATTAGTTTGTCTTTGAGTTATCCTGTAAGTCAAAAGGGTGGGCAGAGACACTACATATGAACAACAGACTGCTGGGCACACACAAAGCAGAAAACGAAGCACTAAACTGAGCAAATCAGAAGAGATATTCAGAAGGACAAAATCTTCTCAAGAAAGAAGCAGGTAAAACATTTATGTGTGGAAAATTACAAAGTACAAAGGATTGTAATCACTTTCAGACATACTTCAATTAGCTACTTGCTAAGCAATGACAAAAAAATGAGGCTTAGGGTATGAGGGCACTGTCTAGAACAGAGAGATAGATCTGTAATCAACAGATCAAACAGATCTGTAATCAAACAGAAAACTTAGGAATCCTAACATATTCCCAAGTTTCATTTAAATTTACTTATGAATTTTTAAAAAGATTATTCAAAGAAAGGCACAGTGTAGACAGAGTATGAAATTCCTATCAAGCCCTCAAAAGATCAAATGGCAGAAACATACTTTTCTTTGCTAACTACGTACGCTGTACCTCAGCAAAATATAAACTAGCATAGAATTTATCCACTGAAGAGGAGTTTAGCACATTTCAAGTAATGTTAGGAGGAATGTATCACCCCAGCATTTTGGAGAAGTATTTTCAAGTAATGATAACCATAAACATCAGTACATTCATAATTATTTAACATACGGTTTTTCACTTTTCTATTGTCCTTCAAGCTTATCTAAGCTTGTCTCAAATTAAGAGAGATCTATGCTCTAATTAATTAGCTGGTCCTGAACTCTTACATTCAAACTGAGCAAATCAAACTCAGAGCCACAGGTGCCCACAAAAGCTCAATGTCATAATAAACATTAGTGCCATAAAACCTAATGGAGAGCTAGTCTGATTCTCTTGGTCCCAGAGACAGGGTTTATTAAAGATGCCCAGCACATTTCACCTTCAATAAGCTAATGAGTAAATTATTTTATTCATGAAACCAACAGTCTTTTTAAGCAAACTGAGCCTACAGTAGCAGAGAACCAACTCTGGACTTAAACAGACCAACTTTCCCACAATGATCTTGTTTGTTCCATGCACTGATAAGCAATATCAGCCCAAGTATATTGCTTTTCTTTCAATGGAAGTACAATTTCAATCATCATTCTTTGAAGGGATAAGCCCAGTAATATAATTTCCTATTTCTCTACATTTTACTGTGCTTTGATATCATGTAACAATGATTTTCACTAGCAAAATCTCACCGTACATTTTTGTGTCTAACTTGTCCTCTAATGCTAGTAGCAATGCCATAAAGCAGAGCAACACTTTCTTCAATGTCAGAGTGTTTAAATCCCAACTTAGTTTGCTTTTAAACAAACCATAGTACAGTTTAGTAAAAAAACAAACCTGCAACAAGGAACTGAGGAACACGATCACATTGTCACAAACAAAACCTGTACGAGGACATATATTTTCGTCCTTTAAGCAAATAGAAAGTTTGGGAGGAGATATCCTCCCACTGGGATTACAGCAGTTATAAAAGTAAATTACGGCCATGTCTTCACTAAAAGCGGAGTCACTTAGGCTTGCACAGCGGAATAATGACCACTCACTACAGGGAGTTAAATTAGCTGATCACAATCCAGGAGCAATGAAAACACGGGTTCCTGCGGCTGTGAGCAGTGTTGGCAAAGTCAGGACTGTGGCCAAAAAAAGAGCAAAATACAATGTTGCCTCCAGCAAGTTTTCTGCTCAGTGTCATTATTCGGAACAACAGTGGCGGAAGGCCCCTGCATTGAGTGTGGCATTAAGGCTCCAGCAGAGATGCTGCTTTAGCACACATCAGCAGGCAGAGGTGCCTCATAGCCAGGGCTACACCCTGCTAGTGTACAAAATAATGTGCTGATCAGCCTATTTGTGCCACAGAAGGAGTTAAATGGAGGCCGCTCTGTCAGAGCTTTTACTCACCTTTAGGGTTATTTGTAGTCGAATGCTGCTGAACAGTTTCAGAATAGCTTTTATTAAGAATTAAAATAAATGCATGTAACTTGAATATTCAAATGAAACTAACACATTTATCATGTCAACTCTCCTACACAATACAGCTTGGTCTGCAGATTCAAAGTAATTTACACATATTGCAGAAGTGGCTAAAGAAAAAAAAATCAGACTCCAGTTTGATTGATGAATTCTTTTAAAGTGTATGGATAGAAGGGATTGAGTATATAGGGATCACACTGATCTAACATTTAATACAATTATTTTTAGCCTCTCTAGTGAAAAATACATCTTGTTGTCAAACTACCAAAAGGAAACAAAAAAATCCAACAAAATATTCAACCCTGATGCTTTAAAGAATTAGTCTCAGGAGGACTGTGAAATTTGACCATTATATTTCAGAATAACAGAGGTGATAAGAACAGCCAAAGTTAGAACATAATCCTGTTAGCTGCACTAATAATTATAAGCTTCAATGACAGGGCAAAATGCTGCAATTACTATGTCATCTGTCTTGTCATGGATTGTGACTAATTACCATCCTTACTATGACACCCACTCTGCTTATCCTTTACATCTAAAACAAAGAGATTCACACACATTTATTGGCAATTCCACTGTTTATCTCCCAATACTATTCAGGACCAGTTAGGAATACTTCCTGTCTTCTAAGGAAAAAGAAAATGGAATAATAATTGATATACCAAGATTCTTAAATGTCAGAGCACTCTTTCTTGCTCTTCTGCTTGCAAAGAGAAGATTAAATAGTGCCTTATTCTGAGGACAACTCTGATGAACACCAGGATTATCTTTGCTTTCTCAACTTTACTGCTAGATCTTTAGAAGACACATTCTTCTACTAGCAGATCTTCTTCTACTAGTCATGAGGCCACTTCATCTGATTTCACTTGATGTTTCCTAGCTTGGAATCTGCATTTCCTGCTTTCTACTTACTTCTCCATTATAACTCTAGCTGTTCCTTTGGCAGGTAAGTAAGGCAGGTTCAATTTACAATCCTTCTGGGATTCCTACAGTTTACAAAAAGAACCACAGTAATACTCCTTCCAACTAACAATCAATACACCAATAACTTCATCCTGCTCTTTTAAGTTGTCCTGTTTCTTTCACACCTTAACAGCGAGTTGTCTTTGTGGAATCTCAGAACACAGCTTGCTCAGAACACAGCTTGCTGCTCTGACTGGTTGAAGGACTTGATTTTTAAATCAGTTGAAAAATCCAGAACACAGCAGGGAATGTGCAACTATCATTATACTTTTAACTACAAGATTTTAATTGAGCAGACCCAACTCTTGCTGCTTACAGCAGCTACTGTCCATGGAAAACAAACTGCCTCTGTAGTAGAAAAATGAGCTAGAACTTCTGATTTCCCTGGCCAATAATGCAGGCACATTTTTAATGTTTGCAATGTGGTCTTGCCTATTATGGGAATAACTCTTTGGCTACAGCTATTTGCAAAACAGTATTTAATTAAATTATTTGGAAAGCAGTGATCTTTTGTTAAATGTCTAACTAGTTTAATCAGATGCAAAATGCCAGAAAAAAGGAAGGAAATTCATTTCTCTGCCCTTTACAGTGATGATCCGAGAACTCAAAATCTCCTGTTGAAACCACTGGAAAGTCTCTTGGTAAAATCTGGCTATGCTGAAACACACATTTAGCTGATTCAAGGTTAAAAAGCAAAGCAAAGATCTTGAAGAAATAAAAATCCTATCAACCTCTTCTCACAATCCTTCATATGCTTGTTCAAAGAAATTCTAGAAATCAAGACATTTTGAAAGGTTATATTCAGTTTATGTTAGTATAGGAACCCTCAGAATTCTGGAACATGTCAGATTTTCTGTGGTGCATTTTTGGTCCCAAGCTGTCTTGAAAGGTGAAGTCACTGCACTTTCAAGCTATCTTGTTTTTTAGGTCTGCCACACTTGCTAATAACTGTGTTCTTTTTAATTAAACTGACTGTAAAAATAACCTATGTCTTTCTTGCATATGTAATTAAGAAAGTTATACATCTAACTAATGAACCTATCTGCATAACTGAGCTAATGACGTGGTTAGTGACAGTTACCACTGAATATATAGAAGCAACTTTAAGACAATCTACTAAGTGTTAACGATTTCAAATTCCAATAAACTGGGCCACATTTTTCCAACCCTTTCCTCTGCCACTCCTGCACACCCACTCCTTCTGGTCACTTCTGTTCATGCAACTGCAATATGACCTGAGTAAGGGGATGGTTTAACTGCATTGAACACTGAAAAGATAAAACTTCCCTTACTGCAGAAAATAGAAACACCTGTCCCTGTGAACAGATTATGGAATGAATTTGTAAGATACAAGATAGAAACTACACTTTTGCAAACTCAGTGATCTTACAACACATTGCTAAAAACTGCCACAAAATAGAGAGACTGAAATTTCTGTTTTCATATAAGCAAGACTGACCACTCACGTGACTGTACTAATATTTCTGAATTAGAAACACATTTCCCATTAGTGAGTTTGTGATCTGATACTATTTTAAAAATCATAATTATATGCTACTGTCCCCATGCTCACTACATGCAAAATTTCAGCACACAGGACGGATGGACAAACAGACTGAGTTAAGATTACATGATAATTTTAATGTACAACATTTCTAAATTGTCTTACCAAGTTAGTAATCTCAGTTACAAACAGTTAAAGTTTGTAACAACTCAGGTACAATTGTGTGCAGAAAATCGGATAATTTAAATGTATTCCTTTTCAGAGATGGACAGACTAGAAACTGTTCTTACTTGGAGAGACTGGATTTTTTAATGCAAATAATTATTCTCTATTTTCAGAGGCAAAGAGCAAAAGAAATGAGCATTGTTTTCTTAAAACTTTCTATGACATCATTAGGTTTTAGGTGCTTGATTTATTCACAAAATTTTAGCCTAGTGGAAGGCACAATGACAGGCAAGAATAATCCACAGACTTTGCTGGTTAAAAATGTTGAGAATCTCTGTTTAATAGTGCCTTTAGTAAAAATATTTAATCCACACATATTTAGAGGCATGATAAAATGAAATCTTCACATATAACAAGTTATCGTGTGAAAAATCATAACTGCACACTGCAATAATACAATTTTTTTGTGCAATGATGTCTGCACTAAAACAAAACAAATCAAAGCAATTAATCCTGTCTCATCACTGTTCAAAAGTATTGCAATATCTTATAGACTTATTCCAGGTCTTAAAGGAGAAAAAACTGAGAAACCTAAGCTGCTACAGGTGACAAGGAAGAGCACCCCTGCATCTGCCAGTTGATTTTAAGTATTTCACAAAATATAACTTTTGACAGATGTAAAAGACACTCACACAGGAGCAAACTATAAGCTAGACTTTGGAAATCGCTTCACTAGAACCCACCAGTTAGTGGCTCATTTACAGTAGTTAGCAGGAGTAGTTAGTAGTTAGTTATTTATAGTTAGTAGGAGTTAGTGACTCATTTACAGTACTGAATATTGATTTATAGTTCAACAAGGATTTTTGATTTCAGCTGGTTGAGTCTTTCTACAATATTAAAGAGACACTGTAACACAAGCTAGTCAGTGAATTCAAATATCAACAGTAAGTCTAAGTTTACCTTCATTCTATCCATGTATGCTTCCATTTTTAATTGCTCCACAGCTTTCCTGGCTTGAGATATATTGGTTGTACTGTTTGATACTAGTTCCTTCATTTTGTTTTTCCTAGAAGAGACAAAGTTGAGAACATTTAAAAGTACAGGTAGCAAATACAGCAATCGCTGAAAATACAGTTCTCTGAACCTTAACCAACCCTCACCCACCATATCAACACTGCCAAGCTGCAGGTCACAAATACAGACCAGACACCATTTATTTCTGTCCTCTTGCTCAATAGCACCTTATTGCATTACATATTTGCACTCTCCATCATCAGTACTCAAACTGAATCCTGCAAACAACATACAAACACAAAGCACAGGACCATTACTTCAGTGTAGAAATGGGTGCCCTGGTTCAGACTGCCAACTCAGAACAGCTGTTCACAAACAGACCTTGCAGCCATTGCACAGTTTGGCTCCATGCCCCAGTTACACCTTGTAATATCACAAGTTCAGAAATGTGCACAGTGGAAATGAATGTCACACCGCTCTCACTGAGCATCAAAGAGAAATTTTAAGATAGAGAACGAGTCAAAATTCTGACTATCAATATAAGGGGTTTAGAAATTAAGTAACAGATTAAGAAAAATAATGCAGTGTTTTCCAACTTTTTGCTTACACATGCCTAGCAAATTTAAAGATGATTAAAACCTGGTACAGTACACTATGCAGGATAGGAATGCATTATTTTTTAAGAGACCTGCAGCTCTTGGGAAGGGACATCTAATTAAGGTATGACAGTGTTTGGTTTTCTTGCATTGCTACTCCCTGAGGGATTAAATCAACTCATTATCACACAGTCCTCAGCACTGTTACCAGATTAGTCAAGATGACCACATTCACACCTTGAATAACTTACAATATATATGCCAGAGGTGGTCTGTATGTTAGACCACCTTGTGCTGACACCATTACGTAGCGCTGGTCCAGCACAAGTAACAGTTCCTATTTAAAAGCCATTGGAAGTTGGACTAAAGCCGCATGGAAAAATGATAGGATTACAGACGACCTAGACCACGTCCTGGGCTAGTTATACTATCCAGTAAGATGAGGTGCTGAGGTTTCAATCAGCCAAAACACTCCCCTATGGCCTTCACAAGTGCCACCTGAAGCAAGATTAGTCAAGCACCAAGCGTCAGAAACCAATACCAAGTTTGGCAATGCAAAGGACACTTTGGGGTGTGAGAGGCAGATGGGACATGGGAGTAAAACACACAAAAGCATGCATTTTGTATTGCTGCCAGAAGAGTTTTTGGCTCAGGTCTTTCAAAATGAATACTTCCAGCTTATTTCTGGATAAGAAGCAAACACCTAGAACCATACAAATTTCCCTTCTTGAACCTTGATAGCTTACTTGATCCAGACACTGGGGGATAAGATACAAACAGGAAATTAAGTAGGACGCAGGAAATGCTCTTGTAAAAAAAAAATTGTATATACAAAGTCTTAACCCTGTTAGACTCAACAGAAGTACATAATCTAGAGCACAAAAAGAATGAAGGAAAAACTTTTTGACTGCTTTGATTTCACAAAATACATGCTCCAAGACAAGGCAAAAAACATCTGTTTCTTCTCCTTTCTAAAGATCAGTAACCTATGCTGTAAAACAGGATGGTGGAATACAAATGCATTGGTGAGCCATGCTCAACACTCATTTGAAGAAACAAAAGAATCTTATTCTTTCAAGTCTAGTGTAAGTCTAGGCAGGGGAAACAATACCTTAAAATACACTAATTGTGCCAAATAAACAAGAGCTTTAGCCAAGACAAAGAACAGGGTTTTAGGGGTTTTTTGAGTGTCATTTGAATGGAACACAAGTTTCCCCCTTGCATGCTCTGATGAAATAAAACCGTGTCAGAACACAGCAGCTTCTTATTTTTTTTGACTTAGTTTACAGGATTGAATACATGTGGAGGAACTGGCTTTGCATAAAATGCCATGTACGATACAAAAACCCACAACCAACCAACAGCCTCCAATCAATTTTCAGATGTGTTTTGACTTGCAGAGGAAAGTCAAACAGTAGAAAGGATATGAGATGTTCACAAGAGGAGGAGGCTCTGAATTACAGCTCATCTCTGGACTTTTTGTTCGACAACTCCCTACCTTTTAAGCATTGACCTATCCATAAAAATGAGAATAAACACATTTAGCTTTGTTTACAAAATGATACCCCCACAAGTATGAATCATTTAAATTTTGTTATCATCTCCACAGCTAAACTCTAATGATCACAAAGCCAAAAAAAGTCAAAGCTAAATCAATTAACAGGGCCCTTTCTACACTTGCCACAGCCCAAGTCCAGAGGCAAATTGGAAATTTAATATTGAATAAGAGATGTAAATTAAACTGAATTAAGCAACTGAAAATGCTTGAACAGTCCAGAGAATTCCAGATCTCCCAAGCTTTTCTGGCAGTTCATTCATTCAAATCATGCTTAAATATTTAACTACCATATTTGTGGAAGAGCTTCGCATCCATTTAAGTATCTAATCTCTACTTTTCATACACACTGCTCTGGTTCCAGAACTTTTTGTAAGAGTGATTTCCCCTACCAAGCTACATATACCTCTACTTTCTCTGCAAATACAGTACATATCTGTGCATCAGTTACATATGATGTGTCTTTTGCAGACAAAACTTTGGATGACACCTGGTTCTGCTCTCCTTAGGACCTATGATATTCTCTACATTCTTTAATGAAATAAAATATTTGCTTAGAAATAAAGCTCTAGAGAGAAGGACATTTTAATAACAAATCAGGCTGTGCTAAAGGTCATTTTTGCAGACAAAGCTTAGGATGACATCTGATTCTGTTCTCCTTAGGACCTATGATATTCTTTAACCTTAATAATATTAACCTTAAGCTTAATATTCTTTAAAGAAATAAAATTCTTACTTAGAAATAAAGCTCCGGAGAGAAAAGAAATTTCAATAACAAGAGAATCTATTACACACCCATCCCCTGGAATGTGAGGAAGCCTCCTCCTTCAAACACCCTCTTGTAGGACCTGTTTCCTCTGAAGTGCTTCCTCTGAGGCTGCAGCTTGACAAACAGCTCTGATTCTTTCTCTTAAGACGTCTCCTCAGAAACAGTTCAAGTACTCTCAAGGCCTTTAGTCCCACAGGAAGGCACATCTAGCTTTACTGTACCTGAGGGGTAGTCTGCAGGATCACAGAATGGTTTGTGTTGGAAGGCACCTTTAAAGGTCATCTAGTCCAAGGCCCCTGCAATGAGCAGTAGCAACTTCTACTACAACAAGTTGCTCAGGGCATCCAACCAGATCTTGAATGTTTCCAGGGATGGGGCATCCACCACCTCTCTGGGCAACCTGTTACAGTGCTTCACCACACACAATACAATTTTTCCCCATATATCTAGTCTATATCAACCCTCTTTTAGTTTAAAACCATTACCCTTTGCCCTATTGCAACAGGCCCTGCTAAAAAGTCTGTCCCATCTTTCTTACAAGCCCCTTTCAACTACTGAAAGGCTGCAATAAGGTCTCCCTGGAGAGTTTGCTTCTCCAGGCTGAACAATTCAAACTCTCTCAGACATTCCTCATAGGAGAGGTGCTCCAGCCCCTTGATACGTGTGTGGTGCTCCTCTGCACTCGCTCTGACAGGTTGATGTCCATCCTGTGCTGGTGGGGTAGCAGCTGGGAGCTGCAGCACTGCAGGTGGGGTATCAACGGAGCAGAGTAGAGGGGCGGAATCACTTCCCTTGCCCTGCTGGCCACACTGCTTTTGATACTCAAAAGGAATAACTTCTCCCTATTTTAAAATTATCTAAACTCCCTTGAACCAGAAATTACTCAGCTGGGTTTGCTAATATTCATTCCTGGCTGTGTTTCCAGCAGCCCCCCATTAAGTTAGATCGATATAGACATACAGAAGTCCTGAAAATCACCGTAGTTACAGTAACCATGTTAATGATCAGACTACATGCAGTCTACGTGTCACTGATGCACACCAGTGGACCTAGATTACATAGGAGCTCACTTATCCAGTATATTTTTGTGCAGCATACAGAATTCATTAACCTAGTCTCTATTGATTCTTTTCTATTAGGGGAACACCGATCACACTACCAAAGAATAGTGACAGCAGCTACACAGCCTTTTTCAGCCAAGTAGTTTCTGCTGACTGGCACATCATACTAGACAATCATTTCCTAAAGCATCACTCCTGAAAGCTTTGTATTGACAGCCTCCCAGCCAGATGAATTTTCTGGGGTTTTGTGGCTTTTTAGCTCACTTGAACTTCATCCTTTCTCTGGGTGCAGTTAATGCATGTGTGCTGAAGTTCATCATCTCCAGAGCTCCTCAAAATGCCCTGTGAAGAGCAACTTTTCTTTATTTGTTTTTACAATTGATTAGATTGTACCCAACAGCACTTCAAAGGCAAACTTATCTTATGATAACCCAGGAAGCTGCACAAATATTTGCAGGTATAGCTTGACCCTGCACCAGGGTAAGGAGTGCAACTAACATTTACTAAACATTATAAATACTTGTTAGTAAAATGCAGGAGAAGTTTGAAAATTTGAGTAACAGAGAAGCAAAATATAATTTTCAAACTTTTTGGTAGGATTTCAACAAGCAACAGGAATGAAAAGCTGCATAGCAATTTCCTCCCCTCTAGTTCCAAGTACAACCTTAAAATGCAAAACCAGAAGAGTGACCTGAAGAATTCAATCTAAAAAGCCCTAAACCAAATTTCTTTCACCAATCTAATGTGATGAACCTGAAATTACTAAATGAGAAAATCTGGGGTTGACAACTCTGTAGAACACCTTCCACACAAGCTCTGCACTTCTTGGACATATAGCACAATAGAAAAGTCAACCCAATCATGCAACAAAGTCCCAGTGACATTAGCAGGAATCATCTCTGGACAATGACCTGCAAATAACATTCTAAATTGTGGAAGATCCTCACATTTCATTATCCACTTGTAAGAACACAAACAGCAAAATTTAGACCCTCACAGCTGTTTGATAAAAAACTAGCATAACAAAGAAATTAAAAAAAAAAAAAAAGAAAAAAAAGAATAAAAATAGAAGAGTTTTACAGTTGCTGTTTAGGCAAGAGAAACTTAACAACTAACCCTGCACTAAGAGCACTAGTTATCTGTGCTAGCATCACTGTCCATACAATATGGGTAATTTTCCCCTTTATCTGCAGGTCACAAAGAGGAGAGGAATAACTTCCTCTGCCGTGTCAGTTCTTACTCCAAGATTCACCACAACTGATGTAGCTCTGTAAACAGAGAGGGCGGGTAAGGAATCCTTTTACTTTCTCTATCTCATGGCTGCACAAAGAAATACTAGAAAATTACTACAGCTTTTCATTCCATCTGCTAAGGAGAGGCTTAGTAGTACGAGCAGAAATTAGTAGATTAAAGGCAAGACTACGGTTCATGATAAGGAAAGAATGTAATTTTCATACCATAAACATGGTGACTTTGAAAATAACTGCTAATCATGTCACTGCAAACCAGCCAAACTCCAACAGCTCAGTTCTTATCCAACATATTCAGTACTATATCCAGTCCACCAGTCAAGTTCCAAAAATTCTTGCCACTATGCCCAAATTTTTATTCAAAAATATCATCTTGCTTCTCGGCATTTAAAAAAATCAAAGACAACAATGGTTGAACTAATGTGACATTTCACAAGGACAATCTTTTCATTCAATATTATTTATCATACAAGGTTATGTGCACGTACAGCCCAGCAAACTACCAGAGATCCAGAAAGTCTGAGGCAGGAAGATGATTCCTGTCTACTGTTTTACCTCTTTGGTTAACTTTTTAAAGACAGTTGTTAGCTTCTAAGAAATATACGAGGAAATTTAATTATTCCACTTAAACCTTGCTTAAAATGTATTAAACTGAATTGTAACACACAAGGTAGGAAGAGCGCCTCCGGGAATCTCGGCACTGCATCACCTGCAGTGTTTTTCAAGTTGTTATTCTGAGTTTTCTGTCTCTCTGAGCTGCCCTAATGGCTCTGCTGTGCAGCAGCTCCCAGCACAGCACATCAACACACTCCCAGCACAGCAGCCGACGGGCAGTGTTATTTCTCCGGCAGCGCGAGCCAGTCAGCAGGAAAAGCGGCCGCTTCCCTTGCGCCTTCGCACCAGGCAGCTGGCGGCGGAGGAACGAGCACGTAGAACAGAGCGCCCCCCCCCCTCGCCGCCCGCGGGGTACCTGGACTTGGGGGCAGCTTTTCCACGGAAGGACGTCCCCTGCCGATGCAGCGACAGCAGAGCCCAAAGCCCGGCGCCGACTATTGCGGGTACCCGGGAAACTCCGACTGGCGCGGCCGCCGCCGGGCACTGTTTACCCGCAGCCCACGGAACCACCGGGATGCCGGGCAGAGCAGCCGCGGGTTTCCCAGGACACCAGCGCCGATAGCAGCGAGGGAGAACCCCCCGCGCAGCAGGCCCGCCCCGCCCTGCCCGGGCCGCCACCGCCACCGCCCCAATCCCTGATCCCGCCCCACCCGGCACCTTCTCCCGCCCGGCGCCTGCGGCTCCCCCTCACCGTGCGGGGCGGTGGGCGGGAGCACGGGAAGCTCCGAGCAGCCCGGGGCGGCGCCCGGCAGCAGCATGGGCACATGGTCCGCAGGGTGGGGTGGCCGCGGCCCCGACTGCCACCGCCCTCCCGCTCCGCCCCCTTCCGACCTCTTTCTTTACTGCTGCAGCCTCCTCCTGTCCCGCCTCCAGCAGGATTTAGGGATCATGCGGTAGTCCAGGTATTTCTCAAACAGGATCACAGATCAATTACGTTGGAAAAGACCTCTGAGACCATCGAGTCCAACCTATAACCGAACACCACCATGTCAACTAGACCATGACATGTCCAGTCTTTCCTTAAACACTTTCAGGGACAGTGATGCCCCCATCTCCCAAGGCAATCCATTCCAATATTTAATAATTTCTTTCCTGAATTGAGAGGCCCAGAACCAGACACAGTACTGGAGGTGCAGCCTCACCAGTGCTGAGTACAGAAGGACAATCACTTCCCTGGTCCTGCTGACCACACTATTGCTGATACAGGCCAGGATGTCACTAGCCTTGTTGGTCACCCAGACACACACTGGCTCATGTTCAGCCAGCTGTTGACCATCACTCCCAGGGCCTTTTCCCACTGGGCTGCCTTCCAGTCTCCACCCCCAGCCTGCAGCACTGTACCTCAAACTGGAAAACTTGCATGACCCAGGGGTTTGGGATGAGAGCCCACACTGCCTGTCCCACTGAACAAAGGAAGGATGAAGGAAAAAACTGCCCTGAGGAAAGGAACTGCTGTGGGAAAGGGGCACTTAGACTCACCTTGTTGGGGTTAGTACATCAGAAAACTTCAGCTTCATAGATCAATATTTATATACTTTTCCATATAAAACCCGTACAGGTCAGCAGCAGTTAAAAGTGCCAATTAACAATTTTAACTGAAAAAATTGTCATCCCAAATAATTAATATGTTGGTAGGACAACCATCACCACAGTCTGATTTATTTTATTCCCCAGTAAGGTGCTGTTCCTTCTGGAGGGGTGTATGCTGGTCACCCTTTTCTCCTACCCGGCCATCAGCACTTCTTCTCATTCCGTCATAATAGAGCAGAAGCATTTCCAAGTCACATTTGTTTTCTATACAAAAGAGAACAGGGAAGAGCACCATTTTCAAAGGTGACTTGGAGCAAGGGCAGCTTCTTTTGAGACTGAGTCAATGGTTCTTGGGGTGGTGGCTTGGTAGAAGGAAATGCAGCAGGCAGAAGGTAAACATTACTAAATAGGTAAGTTCAAAAGCTTCCCCTAACTAGAGTTCCAGAAACTGATTGGAAACCTCATTGGCTCATGCTGCTGCTCTTTCATTCATGTTCAACAAAAGATTCCGTTTACCAGACAAAGAATTTACGAGCTGTTAGACGAAGAGCACAGGCTCAATGGTTCTAGCAATCAGACAGTTGTCACTCATTTACACAAAATTTTTACCTCTAGATTCTAACAATTTTATTATTAAAGCTAAAATATGAGGGTGGGGAATGGCTGTTTTAAAATGTATTTTCATAATTACAGAGAAATGCCTTCTTTTAATCTGCAAACTCTTACCTTCCACCGCAACCAGGAGTCTCCTATCAGAGTTGGCCCATAGGTTCTGAAGGCAATATCCATACAGCTAACGTGAACTTCTATTCCTTGAATTTACATGAACTAGCCCCTAATGAAGATTATATAGACTTCAGTAATTTGCATTAGAGAATAAAGATTTAATTTTTTTTTTCTGGGAATGCTAGCTCAAAGCTGGGAACAATGAGCAAACTCCTGTTTTTACTCAACTACTTTCTGCTGCGTAGTCTAGAATAGCTTAGAAGTCTAATTAATTGGAGCAGTCACATTTAATTTTTAATCCTTGTTCAAAATTGTGAAATGCACAACACAGCCTATTACAGGGATCCAGATGCAAAATCAGTGGCTTTCTGACCCCATTCCAGAGCAGTAATGGCAAATAATTTTCTACACAGAGGTCATTTGTCAGTAGTTTGTAACTTACTACAGTGGCAAAGGAAATAGTACTGTCTGTACATATGGAGACTTAAAAAATATCCACTGGAATATTAGGTAAGGCAAGCAGAAATTTTAAGTAGTAATTGGTTGGGGGGGGTTAGGGGTTTTTTGGCTTTGTTGTTTGTTTTTGTGATAGAGTAGCAGCATAGTGTGATTTCTGTTTCCATATTCAAGGAGAAAAAAAAATAACCCAATACAGCTTTAAAAAAAAGAAAGTGTGAAGAAACTAAAAGGTAAACTAAAAGTTTGTTAGTAGCAAGCCAGGTGATAATTCCCCCACTGCTCTCTAAAATTATCTCTGCAAAATGCATAGTAAATCCTGCAAGTGTAGTCAAGAAATCCTGGAAGTAGGGAGGGAGAGGACTCTTGCTCAGTATAAAAAACTCTTTCAACTCTTTCTTCAAAGATCAATGTAGTTTAAATGCAAAAATGATCTTTAAAGTTGATGTTTCAGAGTAAAAGTTGAAAAGTATTTTTAATTTCTCACAGAAACTGTTCGTCCTGCAGAAAATTGTCTCAATTCACTTCACAGATAGTTCTCTACTGTTTTTTTTTTTTGTTTCTCCTATTTGTTGTCATGGGTTTGCCTAAACATCTCTAAATGCAAGATCAGGGTTCCCTTTTTCAGTAATGGTTTAGAGACTCCCTCCCTCCACCACAAGTAACAATCTGACTATTGCCTCCCCTTCCCTTTCTCACCAGGTCTCTCCACAATCAGAACATAAAAGGTCTGGGTTTACCCCAGAGTCCTGCAAGTGGTGTCAGGTAGACAGGCCTTGCTACATGAACCTCTCCCCAAACCCTGGCTTCCAACAGAGAGAGCCTTGCATCCTATCAGATGCCTAACAGATCCCAGGCTCCTGCTTTCCACCCATCTCTCAGAGAAGCCAGAGAGGAATTCCTTTTCTGCCTTTTCAGTTCAGACAGGTTTTCAGGGACGAGGCAGCGGGAAAGAAGGGGAATGTCTCTGCTTTGAGAGACATCACTTCATCCAAATTCTAGTCATGCATCCTATGGGAAGGAAGGACAAATGCACATGTGTGCAAAGTGATATGCCTAGAGTTTCCCACTTTCCATCTTACACTCACCACCTTCAGTTCGACAAGCACATGACATAGTCCATAAATAGAACTTCTCCACCTCATGAATTTTAAAATAAGAAAGAATTTCTGAGAATCACAGAAATTGACCTGGACAAAGGTGTGAAAGATCTCTAAAAGAGAAAGGTGCAACTAAGCCAGAAACATGTTTCTAATAATCTCAAAATTATTTGGTACAAAGATCTGTTTATTACCCGACAATGTGACAGTGTATATACAAAGACAACGTGGAATGTGACATTTACAGGAAATTTCAGTACATCATGCACAGACACTATTGCAATGTTATTTTAATAGTTCCAGAATGTTAAGCTGAATAAATATTCCTTGCTTCAAAAAATCACTTTTTTTACTTTTACATAAAAATATATAATATTGCACTCTTTACAAGGCCAGCAATTTTGCATATTGGTTTGTAACAAGTGGAATTCTACTTTATAAAAAATAAGCCTTTGTGAGCAACACCCCAAACCAGGGAGCACAAAAGCACCCCAAAACCACAATGTTTGTCTTTTTTATCTTAAACAAAGCACATCACTTCAACATGAGCCAGGAAGCTTTTAGCTTTTCGGTCTGTATTAGGACCTTACGTTACATTTAGACAGAGAAAAACATGACTAAAGCCATCTCATACGAGGCTGCTACAATATACACAGTTTAAAAGTCAATTCATACAGTATGTAGCCACTTGCTTAACTGAACTGAAGAGGAGACTTTATGTCATGAACTATGGGAACACTTTTCTTAAGTGTTTCTAGTTTGCAAAGTTCTTCAGCTGGGAAGTTGCAAGAATTTCAGAAGATTGACTGGAATATTCAAAAGCGTGAAGATTTTTTGTGTGTGTGACCTTCGTCACAACTTGACAATTTCATATACAGTGTTTTGAAAAGAGATGAACTTTAAAAGGAGATGAACTTTAAACGTGAGAAGGTACAGCAGCAGTTTGACTGTATGGAAATTGCAGAATATGTCAGGGATGAAAAAGCAAAGCAATTTAAAAGAAAAATGTAACTACATCAGACTTGCGTACCATTCTTGTTTTACCATTTGCATGACTAGTAGGCACTCATTCATGGTGTCAGGTTTAGAGGTCTTCAAATCCATCGCATGAAACACTAATTTTTCATCTGGCCTAAGAATTCAAATTTGTTAAGCCTTTTACAATGGAGGCTTATTTCCCCCCCCAAAAAATAGCACCTAGGAATAAATAACAAATTTGCACAGTGTATCTGTGTAAACCTTTCCAAGTCATCCGATGCCTATGAACATTGATTATTCAAGCAGTTAGATTCAAACATTTTGCAGTGTATTGAATCTCAATGACACTAGAACAGAAGAACATCTGTGCCTTTAACACCTCTTTTTAGAGCTCTGGAAGATAAGCTGTGTGTGTTCATAATAGATATTCTGCCACATAATTGCAATAGCTAACTATTAAAGTTAGGGAGTTAACTCTGCATTGTGATCTAACAATTGTTTCATGATGCTATGAGCTGTTGACCCATCACTAAGACATATTTTATTTTGTCTGTTGCAAAGACTATTACATTAACAGAGAAGCTGTCAAAAGTTACAAATATAAAGATAACAGAAATTCAATTTTTAGCATTACAATACCATAAGATGGTGCAAAAAGCACCTACTAAGTTCTTTGCTTCTCAAAAAAAGCAATTTTAAGTGGTCTTTGATTTTTAAGTTTTGGATTGCTTATTCCAGAGCTAACCATACGATGCTCAACTAATCAGATATACACATGCTGACATTTGAATAGATATTTACAGAACTTGATGCTGCTGATATTTTACAACCTAAGAGAGGGAATAAGCATAATCAATTTTTTTAAATCGCTTCTGTCCAAGAAGCGATTTAAAAAATACTGCTGTGTTTTACATTGCAGCATTTTGACTTGTATGTTAGAGCATTTATGAGCCACTTTGCTGGTATTGGAGAATATGATCAGAGCTTCCTGCTGACCTGAATATGCTTCAAGTTTGTGCATGCACATATGCAATTTTACAGCCACTTTAGACTGTTCTTTAA
Organism: Neopelma chrysocephalum; assembly: GCF_003984885.1. Lineage (NCBI taxonomy): Eukaryota > Metazoa > Chordata > Aves > Passeriformes > Pipridae > Neopelma > Neopelma chrysocephalum. The sequence goes on along the minus strand of NW_020897691.1, from coordinate 4,520,260 downwards.
AAAAAAAATCTGTTCAGTTATTCTAGAGACATTCAAAGTACTCCAAAGTCCAGTTAAATAAGAGATTCTATAATCTATTTTGGATTTAAAGTGCATCAGAGACATAAGTTAGCAGCAAAAGTAGTCATCACCCAGCCGCGTAGCTGCTAAGGAATGAATAGAACATGGGGAGCTTCAAGCGCTGCTGGTCCTTGCGACACCAGGCTATGACATTTCCATCACTATTGGCTGTGAACAAGTGATGGCCATCACAGGAAAACGTAAGGCTGAAAAACAAGAAGATAACCACATTTGATATAAAAGTAGGCTATTTAAAATGCTAGAAGACATTAAAAACCCATGAGGGTTTAGCCAACAAAGATCAACTGTCCAGGGAGACCCACACCTGCTTACTCATTTTTGTAACCAAACAGGCTGAACTACAGCTTTGGCCAGCACTTCAACATCCCCCACAGCTTACTGTGTATTTCTTTGCAGTGTCAAAGAAAAGGACAGGATCAGTAGCAGCATCCTACTCTCCTTGGGCTGTACCCCTTCTGCTTCTGAAAGGAAGGCTTTTCAGCAACAGAGCTCAAGGCCCTCTGAACTTGCTTGCTGACAATTGCAGAAACTAAATCAATCAGATTTCATGGCACAGCACTGGACTTTTGTTCAGATAAGCATTTCTTGACCTATGACAGGGCTAGTAAAGCCCTTCAGTCATGCCATGGATAATGTTAGAGAGCATGAAGGTCAGCATTCATCCTGCATTTAAGCAGGGAACTTTAAATTATTCATTAGCTACTAATTCATTATCAACAAGCTTTGTGAATTATGCTTCTTAAAGAAGGCAACAAAAACAATAACTGCTATAAGACAATCTTTTTCATTTCTAAAAAAATGGTAGTTTAGATTTTAAATATTTCAGCAAGGGTCAAACCAAATTTTTTCATAGTGATTTGTTACTGCACTAGCATTAAGATGATAAAATTCTGCCATGACTCTAAAACCTCTGTGCAGACTACTGTACCACTGGGGATATCAAAGATTCAATCCTTTGGCTGTGTTCTGAAAACACTTTGGCATGAGAATAATTCTGCTTATATAAACCAAGGGGACTCAGAAAACGAACTACACAAGCACTCCAAAATGGCAGCTTCCAGGCTCCTCTGAGTTTACCCCTTTCTCCACCATTTCCCTCCAGCTTCAGAAAAAAATGGTGAGGGAAAATGCAGTGTTTTCATTTAATTTGAGGAAGTAACATTCTGTTTATTTAAGTCCAGCAAAGTTAAGATCATCTCATTTTAACACAGATTCTGGGGAAAAATATTAAATTTAAGAATAAGAAGAGTAGCTATTGTTCAGTTCTCAAGGGAATCCTGCTAATTTCCATCTGCCAGCAGCAGAACCTAGTTATTACTGTCATTACAAATACAGTACACTTGTGCTCATTTTGCTTTCATGAATAATTAGTAGGTTTGCATCGCTCTTTTTAGACATGGGTGTTTACCTCCTGTTTGCACATCAAATTGATGTTCAACATTCAAGACTATTTTGTTGTGGTTTTGGTTCCCCCCCCCCCCGAAAAAAAAAATCTGTTTATTATATGCTTAAAATCTTTTTACCTTACAATAGGTTTGGCTGACTTTGAAAATGTTATTTCTCGTACTGGCTTCAAGTCCCACGTACTCCACAGTCTGAAAGAAAGTCATTTTTCTTCACACTTAATTTTACAAATATCTCAGTGATAAACATAACCTATTTAACAAGATTGCAAGCTGAGTAACAGCTTGTCCATCTTCTTTAAAGCCAAATATCAGCATGATGTTTGGTTATATGCTCTCAAACTGTAAGCCTAAGTTATAGAGCATTTTAATAAATAAACATTTCCAATACTTACCTTACAACTCCATTCTCAAGGCCCCCTGCAATCACATTGACAGACACACCTTCAGGCTGGTTAGAGAAAGCAACAGAGCAAATACTTTCCCTGCAGTGCACGTGTCCAACAAGATCACCATTAACTGTCCAAAGTCTCAAATCACTACCTCCTCCAACTGCAACAGAACATAGCATGGGAGTATTAAAAAAAAGTCTAGACCACAGATAAGCCTATAATACTTAAATGTTCTGCTGCAAAGAATTTAACTTCTTGAAAGATCATAAGGTTTAAATGACTGAATGATGTGTGCTACAGCAAACTATTACTTCATCCCTCTTTCTGTCACAGGGAACACACAAATTACCAGCCACTGCAGTGATTTAGAAGACATCACATCATACTTATGGAACATTTTACTTACAAAATGCTATGTGAATTTACTTTGTAAATGACCAATTTTCATGTACTAATAGGGAAGGCACTAACATGGAATTCATACTAGTAACTTTAAGCATCTGTTTCTTGTACCTTGGCTTGCATTTTAAGCAAAATACTTAAAAGTAGCAAGCACAGTTCTCTTACCTGGTTATCTGCCATGATTTGATTCTGTCAAAGAACTAATAACCCAATTACTGCTTTGTCTTAAAAGGAATTGAAATTCACGTCCTTTACTAATTAAAGAAGGACACAATCTTTTGCAGAAAAAAAATGGTTTGTAAGCTACAGAAATGGAGTTAATAGTCTCCATGTAAGTTTAAAAACCTAAATATTACATTTCTGAAAATGTCAGAATAATTTTCCCTTGTCCTTTAATACCCTTTGCCTGTGCTCTGTAATACACTGTACTCCACTGAAGACCTGTTCCTTTGACAACAAACCTCTGTTAAAATGAAAGCAGTCAACTTCACAGAATGTGGGTCTCCCAGGAATCTGTTGAAATTTCAAGTCTTCTATTAAGAGATCAAGCTATTAGCTAGCCTTTGTATCTCTACATTGTACTCAAACTCCTGCCTAATCATTTGTGAAGCAATTTCTATGTTACTATGTAAAAAAAGCAAAACATTGCTTCTATTTGACCCAATGCATCCATGATTAATACACGCTCAGTAGCTAATTTAATAACAAAAGTGTCACGGTTTATTTGGTTTGTAAGTCAAAATAGCTTTCTTGACTGACAAATATACCTGAATCACAAACTGTTGCAATATCACCAGTTGTTTCACTAGCTGAAACTGCAGTCACAGGACTCTTGTGTCCAGCCAGACTCTGGACATAGCACAGCCTGAAGAAAACAAAGGGAACAAGCCTGAAGTTCAGACTCACACACAAAATAGGTTCTTAGAGGAGAATATTAAAAAAAGCTATATTAATTTCAATCAACATTTTGTGCAATTCTGGTATTTTTCATATTCACTGTAGAATTTCAGCCCTCCATGGGAAAAAACAGTAAGGGTTTGACTTCAGAGAACAAATTCAATTAGCTTTAAAAGGGCAAAGATACCCAAAAGTTGGAAAGCCAGTACTTATAAGAAAGCTAGTGGAAAGAGTTACATATATACTTGTACCTGTTCAAATCCCATATTATGCAAGTTCCATCTTTGCTGACACTTATCATTATACTGTATGGTTTGCACACAAACAAGCTTGTTATTTCTGCTGTGTGTCCATACAGATGGACTTGTGACTCCATTTCTATCTCTGAAGGCTGAAAAACAGTAAGACAAAACAGGAACTCTCATGAAAAAGAAAATTAATGTCTCTTTCTGAAAAAGATAAGCCTAGGGACAAGTTTAATTCTTGGATTTCAAAAAGTGGATATCATCAGTTTAGCAACTGATGTTAATGTTTTATTATGTTTAATGCTTTACAATATGGTAAGACAGATATCATTAATGTTCAGCTTTTTGCTTCAAGTGCTGTAGTCTAAGCAAACATTTTTATGTGATCCAATGAAATGAAGACTACAGTACTTCTGTCTCTATTACACACCTTGAAATTGGCTGATTTGTTTTCTGCAAGACTGCTATTTCCACACGACAGTGAAAGAACAGTTCTCAGTATTTTAGCATCTCATGGAAGCACTTAGAAATGTAAAGGAAAACCTAGCTCAGAAGTCATCATTCTCCATACAGTAAATTACTAGGAACTTCTCAAGTTGGTGCCAAGTTCTTCAGTGACAACAAGTTGGAAAAACATGCAGGAAGTCAAGTGTAAATCTAGAAAGTGTTAACACTTCAATAAAAATCAAAGCAGCAAAATTTAACACCAAACAACACTTTTTATTTGAGTTATATAATTTTAAATTATTCAGACTTCCTGAAAACTGGCTAAGTTGAAGGAGCTGCTTAATCAGAATACTAATGCTTTATTTAAGACAACTTGCTGTACAGGGATTAGAATAATCTTTGTAAAAGAACAGAACATTTTTCTACTTGTTTTCTCATGTGTCAGAGCACATCATCTGCATTTTTGTATGAGGGTACAGGATGCATACAGCAGTTCTACAAAAAAAAAAACCTTGAAACAGGAGAGAAAAATATACATATGCTCAACTCACAGGTTGTAGAAAATCGGCATGTCTTTCTGCACTAACAGGGACAATATAATCTATGTAACACTGCAAAAGGTAATAAACTTTGACAACAGGAAGACCTGCTAGTTTGCTCTTGTTACTGAGCATCTCATCTAAGTAAGACATTTATGAAAGTACCCAGCTGTCATTCTCAGAACAGTGTGGCACCTCACATAAAAATCCTTCTTAAATCCTTGCTCAGTTTAGAGAAAAAAAATTATACCAAAATTTTCCATAACAGCAACAAATAAGACTTGTGATTTTATGAAGAACTGATTTTGATAACCCTTCTACTGTGCTCCTCCCATCTCCTTTAAGTGATGCTCTTGATCTGCCTTTCAACACTTGAACCAAAAGCAGCCTTCACCTTTAGCAGCTTCTCTCTTCAGTACTAATAGCAACAGTTTATTGATCTTCTTTGCAATGAGATAAGCTGGAATTTTAATACAACTTAATACAATTGGTTTAAAGTTCTAAAAAGTTATGAAATAGTTATCTCATGCCTGAAACAATGTCCTGTTTTTACTTACCACTTGCTTTTAGATGACAACCCCTAAAACAGCATCTAGATGTGGGAAAACATGCACATAGATATCTAGCTTTAAATAGCAGTTCTTTCTGTTGGTTGCTCTAAATGACTGCCTGCAGCACTTGAGTGGAAAATTTAAATGATTCCTTACCAGTTTTACTCAAACAGATCATGGAAGTGCTCTTTCTGTTTGCAAGACAACCCTAACAGTCAGCAAGTGAAGGTTGGAGTAATATGTACAACCAGAAACCTGTGACCAAGGTTTTCTTGAAGGTATGACATTGCCAACAGGGATCACAGTTTCAAAGCAGTACCTCATTGGTTTTTGACCATCATAAAGACCAGGAAAAACAGAGCACATGAAGCATATTGTGGAGCCATTTTTGAATTCTGACTGCATGCCTTTGAATTCCCATATCCAATTAACAACACAGTATCTGCTTTATGCCTATGCATTGCATTTATACAAATGTGAAACAGGGCAAAATAGTCACATTTCAAGTACTGCTTTATAACAGACTGTTCACTTCACCACTGATCAGCTGACAGATGGATACAGAGCAGATGCTAGGAAGCACATTTGCATTCCCTGCAGCCCTGACTTGGGTAACTGACTCAAGTGATTCCTACAAAATTGGCACAAGGTCAGTCTGCCTGGGGCATGTAAAACTGTCAGTGCTGAGAAATTCAGCAAAGATGGTCTCAAAGACAATAACATCTGTACAGCTGAACAAAAGTCAGTTGTTTTTAGGAAATAGAAGGAACTGAAGAATCATAACCCCATTAACTGGAGTTCCTTTTCAGCTTTGCAGAAGGCAAGTACATTGCATTTGTATTTTTAAAAATTTTAACTGGAATTGAAAGTCTCAGTACAGGTTATTTACAAGCTGACTATTCTTGTGAGCAGCTAAGATCCAACTGACTGAAATTTGCAGGCTTCAAGCTCTACTTCATTTTTTATACTCTAAATGCTGCTGAGCTCAGGAAATCTGAGTGACAGATCACCAGAAACTGGAGGAAAGCCAAGGAAAAGAAATAAATTCCTGTGTTTGTGCTCTTCCTAGTCTAAGCATCTGCTGTTTGCCACTAGTGAAAAGAGAAAACTGGATAGGCATAGCAGATCATACCAAGGTTCTCTCCAGCTCGTGCTAATGCAGTAATTCAAGAGCACCAAGGAGTACAATACCACAAATGTGGTAAATTTGCCAATATCTGTATCAAGCTAAATTTGAGAAATCAGCTTAGTTCATTTGTTGCTATGGGTAATCCTGCAGACACACCTAAACTGAGCTGTTAGGAAAGTTGTATACTCTCTGTTAAAACTATGAAGAATATAAGTTACTGCTAAAGAAAGACAGATAGAAGCTTAGAAAATCAGTCAAAAATCAGATGACTGAGTTCTATTTATGCTTTCATATCATGCTTATTAGCAAACAGTATCAAGGGAATTTCTAGTAGTCTCAGTGTTTTCCACTAACATATTAAGTAATGCAAGTTACTTTCTGCCTTCCCTCCTCACAGCTTTTCCCCTTGGAGAATATGACAAAGTAAAGAGGCTTGGTGGTTAATATAAACAGTGTCTGAGATTTCATCCTGGCTCTCTGTAGTATAAGTGCCTTCTGCATTTGAATTGTTATTTACTTTGGGGAATTGCATTCCAAAGTTTCAGTTAAGGCATGAAAAGGCTCTGTCTCCTTCACAGAAAAAATTACTCCTTAATGCAGGGAGCTTCATTGTGCCAGAGAGCTTCAATTTCAAGCCCTGAAATGAATATAGTCAGAGCTGTGTATGTAACCAGTTATTCACTCAGATGATGAGGGCTGATTAAAGGCTAGCAGTATGTGAACAAGAGCTTGAGAAAAGCACACAAACAGGCTGAGATATCAAAGAGGATCCTTCAAAAATACATACAAAGAAAGCACATGATTTTTTTTAGCAATTGTCCAGAATATAACCCAGGCCCCTTTTCTCACTTTTCCTATTTAAAAAAAGACTAATAGCAAATACACCTAAATCCTTTAATATAAATTTTATGCAATGTAACTTACCGTACTGCTAGTGAATCTGTTCATATATGCTGTGATGACACCAGACTTACTACCTGTGAACAGCTGACAACTGTCTGGCACCCAAGCACAACTTGTTACCTTGGAAATACAAAACAAAGCCAGGAAAAGTTAGAACAGAAACTATTCTAACTACTGCTTTCATTATGCCATAGCATTTGGTCAAACTGATTCTTTATTGGTTATCTTAAGAAAAGCCATGTAAAATACCTAAGTTAAAGAAATCCAAGAGTTAAAATATAGTTGCTCTAGGTTATATTTGTTATTACTTTAGAAACCAAGTAAAGAGAGAAATCTTATTTAGCCTGGAATTTACCACTAGTGAGTAGTGAACTAGTGCAGACTTCTAGATCTACAGCCACGTCAGCCAAAAATGTTTTGGCGGAATCTCACCAATCACTGAAGTGTGACGGAGTTTATGCAATGTTCCCTTAACAATCTTTTAAATAATCTTTTTCAGATGAATCCTAAACTATAGAGAAGTTCTACTTCTAACATGAGGCATCTCTGATTTTTTTCTGTATTAGTTTTTCCTGGCACACAACTTTTTAAAATCCACAGCAATATCCCATAGGAAGGAAAAGCTACAAAAATCAAATGCATTCAAAAGGAATCTTTACCTAGTACAGGAAAACACCCAGGAACAAGATACAGTGGAGCCATGAGGAACACATTCCAAAGGAAATCAAAAAGATTAAAGACAGTTGTGTTTGGATGCTCATCTCCAAGAAAAACAAAAGGAAGACAAGCTACTGCCAAGTCAAGCCACCACTTAAACCACCAACGTTAAATCAAAGACTAAGAGACTGATTTTTTTTTTTACCTGATGGAGTTGTGAACTCTGTATAAAATTTACTGGAGGTTCACTTTGCTTGCTTTTCAGTCGTAAAATATTATCAGCATATCCCCAGCTCAGGATGGCTGACCACTGAATATCAGTACTGTGCATGCTTCTCACACCTGGAGGAAGACATATAATATTGTGTCATATATGCAACCAGACTTGACCATTTTAACAGTCAACAATAAAAATCTCAGATTCATGTTTTATCTCCAGCTAGAATATAAAAAAACCTCAAAGTTTCAAAATAAGATACTTTCTCCTAGGCTACATAATCTGTAATGTATTATAAACAAATAGACTTTTCAGAGGCTCTATAAACATTCAGTCTTCTCCAAAGACAGTTTGCAACCTGGACAATGCTTTTTTGAAGTGCTGCATATCTTGAGAGTGGAGAAAAGGGTAAGAGGCTGACAATACTTCCCAGCTAGAGAAATTATTGCTCATAACTTCAAGGAGTATGTTACTTACTTTTGTTGATTAAATGTGAAGCCAACTGTTTTTAAAAAACCTTCACTAGTACACATTACCATAAATACAAAAGAGGTTATGAGAACCTGTTTGTACATTATCAATAGGAATCCCTCTGAGAAGTTTATCTGAAAGTAGATCATCCTTCACCTCTGCTTTTTCACTGATAACTTTCCTCATTCTCTGCCTCTAAAAAACATGCCTTAAATTTTCCTTCCTGTTGCCACATGTGTTTTTTCATCTGTTTTTCAGTTCTTGGACTCAATCTGCTGGCAAGTTCTAAAGTTAAATCCTCATGCTTCAGTCACTTTAATGGAAAATATTAACTTAATTACAGAATGCCTCTACTGTAGTATTGAAAATTACAAGTAAAATACACTCTCCAGGAAAGACACCACACACACAGAAACTGTTAATGGATTTATAAATCAATCTTTGGCACAAGCAACTAAATTCAGGAAGTTTGCTGGAAAGCAATAGTAGCATTAGATTTAATTTTTTTAATTACTCATTTCATGTGTATTGTGCATATAAAGAATAAGCACAAATTCGTACCTTGTTCCTTGCTATATATCATCAATAGGCAAAACTTGCTGGACAAACCACAGATAGCTTTAGTTGGTAAAGCCTGGAGAGAGCCAAACCTTTCTCCATGTGGTTGGCTAAAGCAGACAACGGGGTCTGGAGCACTTGGGGAACCAACATATTCTCCCCACTTTAAGCCTTTTATCCATGGTAATGGACTCTAAAACAAGCACAGATAAGGTTCAAATTAAAGAATTTTCAAAAAAATATTTCATTAGTACTGAAGAATGATTCATATCACTTTCCCATAGGCAATCGTACGGTAAGAACAGCTGAAGTATTCTAAAATACTAGAAAGTCAAGTTCAAAGCACTGCAGTACCATCACCCAAATTCTCTACTTTAAGGGAGTACTGCTACTTCTGTAAGGGCAGAGATAGCAAGCTTGTATTTCAGGTAGTTTAGTGAAAAATACAGATTTCTCTAAATGCAAGGATTCAGCTTCTCACTGGACTTTAGGGAAAAAAAGTGTTTGAAGTAAAGAAAGTTTAATTGTCCTACAGGCAGTAAAAAAGCAGAGGATGGCAAAAAGCACAGTATGTGTCTGCCTACTATAGGTCTGCATACAGATTCCAGGATTCATCACTGAAAGTATAAAACTGTTAAGTGAAATGCTTTCCAACACCTTTTTTTCCATAACCAAAATAAACTCAGATCTTAGTTTGACACAAAATACATCACAAATACATGAAAATAATTTTCATTTACTAATCACTTACTAATTTTGTGTATTTTTTTTACAGTACAGTATAGGTAACAAGTTGTAGTTTTAGGAAGCAAACTGTAAATCAAGGGTACAACAATTACAGCATATGAATATTAAACTATCTTGAAAATCAAAATTACATACTGGATAGATTATTTCTTTAGTGTGTTCTCTGGTTTCTCTGAAAGCAAATTGCACTAGTAATCCCATGGCAGCAGGAAGTTCTCCTTCCATGATAAGTCTGGATCCAGGTCTACTAACATGTGCTGCATGGAACAGCTGACGAGGTGTTTGCCCATACGTTTTTATCATTGTTTCAAGGGCTCTCCGCTGAACAGGATCTTCAACAGCAGAAACATCCATCCCAAAATAGGTCTAGAGAGGGGGAAACAAAAAAGGAGAAGGGCAAGAATAAGCTTGTCGGGTTTATCTTTGGGAAAGATTTTGCAACACACACACACAAATTCAGAGGCAGACTCTTCAGTTGTTTAAGACTTGGACCAGAAGCCATCCCACAATGGCTGTGCTGACTAAAGAGCCACTGAAAACAGTAACCTCATCACAGCATCTTTACTGGAAATAACTATCACTTCAAGATTTATCATGTGAGCTGCTCCTACATATATGCCATGACTAATTTCTGTCAAAGAGTGTTTTTTTGAGACCTTTATGAATCTGTGCAAAAACAGACAGGTTCCTGTTGATAAATAAAAAATTGGAAGAGTGTTTTCTGTACCTCTTTTTAAAGAGTATATAAAAATTAAAGCTCTGTTTTGGGATAGAGAGTGTAAAAGAAACCTCGAATTTCAAGAGAGTGGAAATAATTTCCTTCTACTTTTTTTTATGCCTCTCTAGTTGTGTACCACACACTCTTCCTCAGTCACGCTGACAAAGGCCTTGACTTTTTACTTTAAAAAACAATGAACACACAAACTTAATATTTGAAATTTATGGTACTAAGTCAACACTTAAGCACAAAAAGAGGAAAAAAGGAAGCAAAGCATTTGAATGGTTACTTGAAAAAGCCCCCACTACTGTTTTATTAGCTTTTTATAAGCAAAATACTACTGTTTTATTAGCTTTTTCAAATACAGAAAAAACACTAGAAACATGGAACACATTTGAATGCATTTAAAACCAGGACTACCTGGCTGAGCTAACCTTGTGATAGTAAGGATTAAAGCTAAAGAATATAATTCAAGATATCCATGTTACAATTAAGTAGTGAAATTCTGAAAATCTTTAAATGAAGACTTATTTGAAAATGAGTTTACTGTAGGGAAAAGGGCTCATAAGAGGGACAGAGGTGTGTATGAACACAAGGTGTATATGAAGGAAAGAACACAAATAAATGAGCTCAGGACAAAGGGAACTATTTTAATCATATCAAAAGCTGCAGCACCATCTGTCTAAATGAAAAGCTTTTGAATGAGATGGAAGCAGATACACACAAACACAGTAGTACCTGTATACCACTGCAAGACACTGCAAACAACTATCCAGAAAGTCTAAACCCCAGACCCGATCACTCCCCATGCCTAGCTCAAGGCAAGAAAGAGGAACACAAATTCACCAAGTCTCACAACATTCCCTGGGATCTTATCAGTTCCACATTGAAACAGTTAAAGCCTTTTCTTATTCTTCAACATTTCATGGGAGAGGAATCTTGCTTCGTGTTGCATGTTTTCCAAGCAAGTCTGACAACTTTCCCCCATTAAGTTACTAAGGGCAATGAACAAACACACAGCTTAACAAATACTTACTGCAGGATGAAAGACATTAATAGCCTGAACAGAGGCCTTGCCTTTTTGCTTATAACCAAACACCAAGTCAATCCAGTGACAGATTGTCTGGGAAACATGGTCAGACTCCAAAGCCTGACGATGAATCAAGATGAATAGACGAGGATCATTACGAGCCCAGGGTGGAAGATTGACATGGTTAACTCTGTCACCATTTTGACGTACTCCAAAATCAAAACCTGGAAAGAGGGGAATGAATATTCCAACACTTTAGGTGACAGTAACTTCAGAAAGGTCTTTATAGGGTTCTATGAAAGTAAACCATTGAGCACAATGATTGCTGATCAACAAAGCAGCATCATTAACAAGTCTCTCCAAAACATATTCAAACTGTACATACTCATTTAAATGAGAAAATCAGAAAATAGGAAACTCCCTGGCCCCGCTGACATAGTTATGGGAAAACTTAGCTTAAGTTCTACATAACAGCTTTTTTAGCATATCCACAAATTTCTCCCATACATCTACTGCTTAGCATATTCAACCAAGGGATATAAGTGTTCTCAGTTTCAACCCATAGGCTCAATTATACAACTGTTTTGGGTATACAGTTTTGTTGTCCTTTTAATATACCTTCTCTGTTAACTAGAAAGTCGGGAAGGTAGAAAAATTCTGGTATAAGCTCCTTCACGTCAGTCATTGATTCATACGAAGAGAGTCGCCAGGTTGTATTGGTGGAGTGAAAAGTTCTGTCTGGGATGTCAAAACTTTGATCTGTAAAGAAATCCAAACTGAATTTGTTACATCGATGCTGGACACTAACAGTTCCTTATCTGCAACTTCAAGTAGTTCACTGCTCTCCAGATAGCTGAGAACATTTAGAATTCTTTTATCTCAATTACTATGTGTTACACATGGACTGCAAGTCAAATACAGGTCAGCTTTTTATGCTACAGAAACTAAGGTATAAATGTAAGATGTACAGCTTTATGGTCTAGCTTGATAATTTCAAGAATGGGTCTACTGTTAAAGCATACCAGATTTAATTTTATAAAACGCAGTTATTTGGAATTGAGAAACTATGCTGAATAGGGTAACGTATAGTATTCCTGGGTCATTGGAACAAGGCCCAGATGTGAAAGGCAAGTGCAAGCAAACATAACCTTACCTTGATAAGCTAAAAACATTTTAGTAAAAGGTGGCAGCCTAACTAGGAAATGAAGCACAGTTCCGCTGTTGGAATAATGAGATCCGTAGTGATATGGTTGTACAGGGGGCATTGGATCATCCTCTCGTGCTCCTTTACGGTATTCTTCTTCCAAGTACTAGAAAAATAGTAGAGAAAAGAAAAAATCACAAACCTCCTACTTTGATAAAAAAAGAGCTTGCTTAAATTGTTTAGGAATAAACCCTAAAAATTTTACAGAAACATACATTTAAAAGTGATTTTGAATAAAATATACTTTTAAGTGTTGAAAGACATGTGGTCTCTTTTACAATCCAGTTACATATCAGCCTTTAGCCAATTCAAATGACCTATTTTCCATTATTTATTACTTCTGCTTTTCCCCACTGCCCTGCCTGTTGTTTTCTAATACAGCAGAGTCATTGTATAGGCTTTTCAATACTAAATGGAAAAAACAGTATTTGCAAATAATACACTAGACTGTGGTGACAGACATAAGTTTGAAAGCCCAGCTGCAGATGCTTTCATTCCTCAGCATGTTGCTTTTTCCTACAGCCTTTAAAACATTCTAAAGAGACAAAAAAATCAAAAAGCACTACAATCATAGTAGGGTATATTAAAATAACAGTACTTGAGGGAAAACAGCTTTTCTGTTATCAAACAGAACAAATAGCTACAAGCTCCACTGAGGTAATTTCAAATAAACAGCAGCAAGTTATCCTCCTGATCTTTAGGTATCTTTAAACATATGCATGGTCATATGTGTAAGGTATTAAATTCCTCAGCAATATCACATGGAAAGACTAAATTCACTAATGATTGCAGTTACAGGAATAAACACAATTTCCAAGCATGTTATAAAACAATTTCCAGGAAATGCTTCCTGGAAAATATTCTGGAAATAAGAATTCTGTAGACATGAAATACTAGATTTGTAGTTTCTTTTTCCGCCATCAATATAGGTTTAAAAAACTAAAGCCACCATGTCATTTATACACAGGACAAAGGCAAGAGCAAAAGTTATCCAAATTACCTTGTAAGTATCCACATAACGATCCTCTTTTTCTTTAGACTGCACAGCTATTGGTTTGACCAGATTTCTGCAACAGAAGTAGTACTGATATCTTGTAATTTTTATAACAATATCAATTCACACCATTAAATAATGCATTATTAAGAATAACACCTTTAATATCATGAAAAGGATAAGAAAACTTAATAACACTTTTCAAGACAGTACAGAAAATAAAAAAGCCACTTCTATTTAGTGCTAAAGACAAACTCAGATCCACAGCACGCTAACAGGCAAGAAAATGCCAAGTGCCTCTGTCAAACCAAAGCATCCTATAAAGACAAAAAGACCTAGTGCACACAAATGTTAATCAACTTAACAGAAATTTATTAGGGTGGGACAATTCGCTCGGATCCATTCACAATGAAGACTATGATTTTGTAATCAAAAGTACCTGGCCAAGTAATTTACAAGATTATTTCCTTTTCTATTTAATTTTTGTTAATTGGCCTGGAAGTCTTAAATCATATGAATTTAAACATACAGCCTTTATTTAAATCTGTGGACTATACATATCCTATTAAGACAGTGTAAGTCCAATACATTGCATTTGAATCTACACACCCATTTTATTTCAATATCCAAGGTGAAGTAGCCACTTATTGTAAAAAGCCCAAGTTGTTATGGATGAGGCTTGTCCCTGAATAGTTCCATTCATGTATGTGTGCAGTTTAGTACAATGAAGTTAAAAAGCTATACAGGATGATCAGTTCAAGTATTTGGAAATAAACAATTCCAAACATTTCACATTACCTATATACTGATGGATCATTTAGGTCCAGTGTTTCATTGGTGTAGTCAGAAAGTATAAAAGGAAATACTGGATATTGCATGAGATCATTGAAGGAACGGCCCGCATGTTTGTTTAAATGAGTCAGATATTCAAAGTTAGTAATCTGTCCTGTGCACCACAGGTGGGTCAAAGCAGTAATGTTTCCATATTCCAAAAGGTTAGGCAAATTGTTAGTTAAGATGTTGTGGTACACATCATCACGGACCTAGAAGAAAATACCATCAAATTTAATCATACAATTTAAAAAGCCTCAAATTACCAAGATTTCATCAGTTTCCCTGATTTTACAGATTCCCTTATATCTGTTGTAATGTAATAATGTTTAGTATTACTAAGATTCTTTAATGTCTTAATATACCAGAGATGTGTTTTACAACATGCCTGTGATTGTCTAGAAGTCTAGCTGAGCCAAGTTCTTTCAAAGGTATTATGCAGAATTTAGTTAGTCCATGCAACAGGTCTCCTTAGAAACTAATGCATGAATATACATGTTACAAAAGACACAGTAAAACCCTTTGATATATTACTATGCATTGGTGCCACATTACCTTTGTATTATCAAAAGCCAAGAGTAAAGTTCTGCCATTTGTTAGAAATATTTCCACAGCGTTATCTCTTAACTGCCACCAGCGCTTATGAACTTCCTTAATTTCCTCATATGTCCAAGAAAATGATGCTGGTTCAGTTTCTCCATGAAAACTCTGTAGAATTTGCAATTAAAAAATTATTTTAAATAGCAGATTTTCCAAACAAGAAACCCTTCAATGCAGTCAGTCTATAACCATACAGCAGATCATAAAGCAAACTGTAATTTTTCTGCGATGCTTTAAGACAATGTTGCGATTTTGCTCATCTACTTTCCTCATCCTCCACTCTCCTCAAGGCAGTGGGCAGAATATCATGCATGCTCCTCAGCTGTTCCAGTTCTCTATCTAACACTAGCAAGCAATGCCATATTTTTACTGGCACTTAAACTAAGATATTGGACAGCCAGAGCAAGCATAGCTTTATCATGAATCCCAATTCTGACAGTTCTGTGAAAGACAAAGCAGCAAAACAGCTGGTAGCTTCTTAAACCACAGGACCTGTGTGTTTAGGAGATGCAAGGAGGAGGTCTGTAAAAACAGATTAAAGCTTTCAGTAGTATATCCCATATCTCTATTTTTAAATATCTCTTGGATGTACAAGTAATTTAAACATACAAGTCTTTGTATATCAGAAGGATTAGGTCAGGTCCAGTTTCCTCCATGAAACAATACTCTTGTATAGATTAAAGGAGAAGCTAGAACATCCTATAAAACATAACATTCAAGAATCAGATGCTGTGAAGCACTTCCTAGTGCTCCAGCTTCCACTAAGGCAAGTTACTTCAGGTGCAGATCAAAGCAAACTCTGTGCACTTATGCTGATGAACTCAGAGCAATGGACTATAAGGTGCAGAAGACTCCCCACATCACCCCTTCCTCATTCCCTCCTAGACCCAGGCCCACATCTTTCCTGTTTTCTCCTATCACCACTGATTTCAGCCAGGGGAAAAGAAGCAACACTGAAACCAAACTAATCAGTTTGGTTTGTCCAGAGATCTCTAACTCTAGTACTCCAGCAATCTCAGTGGCAGTAGACAAAAGCTCCACGTGGTCCTAGTTTAGAAAAATTAAAGCTGGACAATGGGCTCTAACACTTACCGAATTTTCAATTGTGTCTGAAGCATTATCTTCAACAAAATACATGCCACATTTTCCTGTAGCAAAAAATAGTTGCAAAAAGGTACATGATATTAGTATTAGTATAATGCATCTTAGGGTTATATAAACAGTATCCAGCAGTTAAGAATACTAAGAATAGTACCTGGGCAAGACACTACTTGACAGAAATATAATTATCTTTCAGCAAGTGGCCTGCAATCTTAAAAATTAACAACAGTCCAAACAGCACTCATGCAAACAGTAGAGAAGAAAGGCAAAATTGATCTATAAAGTATATAATCTGTAAGAAGTCAGGCAACAACTCATTTACTTAAAAAAATTAGCCAGCTTTATACATACAACAGAATCTTACACCAAAAATGAATTTATGAAGACTGAAAATTCTACTTACCTAACAACAGTTCACCAGCAGTCTCTCTAGAAGGTGCTACGCTTATACATCTTCGATTAACTCTGAAATATTTCGAAGTACATCATTGCTTAGGGATTTATGCACCTTTCACCACACACCTAAAACTATCAAGCCTCAAAGGCCACAGCTGAAGAAAAACTGTTCAACACCATGACTCTAATGGTTCAAATCCCAAAGAGGAAAAGAAAACAGAACCTCAGCTTTCTAGACTTGGACATTAGTGAATTTGGACTTATTTCTTTGTGTGCTCTCTGCAGTTCTTTTAGGCTGTAGTTGTGCCTGTAACAGGTGTCAAATTGACACAACTGCAGAGCTGAGTAACACAATGGTAAAAGCAAGACAGGATGAAAACACAATTTGCTTTTGAACACTAATGGAAAGACCTACCAGATCTTAGATATGGAAGGCAGGCAGTGCTACTAAGCGACAAATAAGTTAAGATATGCCACTAGGTTATCTCACAAAAGGACCATCTGCATATCACACTAGTTGATATTTGGTGGCTCTAGTCTTTTGCTTTTGAGTATAGCAGAAAGCCTACTATTTTTGACATCTCATTTCTCACCTAATTTTTTTAAAATAATTATTTAGACAAAAAAAGTGACAACTATTACATTGGATTGGCAGAAGGCAGGAAAAGGAGGTAAGTGTTATCCAAACCTTACCTTATATGCTCACTTGCAGCTTTGTCCTTTACAGTAGAGGAGTGAGAAGAATGTGTTTTGTCTTCAAATAGGTAAGACAATGGAGTTTTTATCACACCTATAAAGAAATCACAAATAAGGCACTAAAAGTCATTACAATTCAGATATGCTCCTAGAAGGTGTTATAATTACCTTCCTGTTTTTGCCTGTCTGGGAGAAGGTACTTGTTTGGAATAGTTAGGTAGCACCTCTGCAAGCGGCGCCTCTCTCTGTTTGGGCCTTCTGTTGGATCCAGTTGCCAAGAGGTTGGGTAATAGACTGGGTCATACCAGAGTGCTCTGCGAAAAAAAGTGTTAAGGGTTTGACAGCAGAGGTAGTATACATGCTTATTCATTCTGTTCTTTAACTAGTAGAAAGGCAGAAATTGCACAGTAGTACACTGGGCAATTATTTCTGGAAAAAGTATCAAAAGACTGAATTTAGTTTATTTTCATGAGCTATTCCACTGACTGACTTCTTACAAGCTACTACTGTAAGCCTGTTCTTGAAGCCATTAATTCTTCTGATGAAAACAGCAATACAATGCATCCAACACTATAAACATGACATAATACTAGTTCTGCAATGATGAAAATACCGTAGTTTGGTTTTTGTTAAAACTTAGCATCTTTTTTCACTAATCCATGTAGAACAAGAGTATCTAGATGCTAGTGTGAAGAACATTAGCAAAAAACTATTTTTCTACTCCATATATGTAATGCAAGATATGAAAACTTTAGGACACTCTTCATTGCATCAGACACAGCAAAATATATCTGACAAAACAGCCTTTCTAAATGGCATAGAAATACTACTTGATTACTCAGCTGCTCGCCATAAAACAGGATAATAAATCAAGTATTTTACAAGTTTTTAACTGTCAGATAATTAGCAAAAGTAACTCTAATTATAATTTCACCTACATTTCACATGCCTTTAAGTAGAATGAGAAGCACATGTCAGGCATTGAGTCTCTCTGTCTTTTTCACTGAGATGAAGAAACTTACCGATCATGGGTAAGCTGCTGAACAAGTTCCTGCCAATGTCTGCTGGCACTTAGCTCTGCCTTATACATCCCTCTGATGTGCTGGATTACTTTCTTCCTTTCCATTCCTTGTGACAGAGACACAGCTTGTGTGATGTCTCCAGCTATTTTAGAAATGTCTTTAGATTTTGTATCTAGACGTTGAAAGAGACTGAGGAACAATTGTGTTTTAAAATGTGAAATAAACACACTGAAAAGGCAAGGCAAAACACTAAAATACCTTATAAAATACAATCAGTTTGGCAGTTATTATCTATAGTTCTTGTTACATCAGAGGCAGAGCAACTTAGCCTATGTAATGAGATACATGAATACTTTCTGCTTCTTAGCCATCAAAAAACCTCTTACTTGTGGCCTAAAACAAGACAAGCCAGTCAGAAGATCAATGACTATATATTAGCATGCTTTACTAATTCATGTATACTCATTACAATAAAAATCTAGAGTAAGGACAGTAATTTACCACTGATTAAATCTCCCAAGTCATTCGACATGAAGTCTTAACACTTGTCTGCATGGACTTGACTGAGCTGACCTTTACAGCTACTACAGTTGCCTACCATTAAAGCACGTTGCGTGTGCATCTCAAATCTGATTTTTATGGCATAGCCTGAAATGTAAATTAATAGAAAGAACTCTTAGATCTAGCACAAGATACTGAAATTTACGTTACACCAAGTAGCAGCGGTCTACATAGCTCACAAAAGTATTCAAATAGTCTGCTGAATATAATATTTTATTCATTGAAGATTGGGATCAGTTGTAGGGACATTTAATTGCACAGACCATGGCAACAGCAGAGGTGATTGGACAGATAAAACAGCCAAAAAATAAAGGGTGAAATGCCAAAGCTGCAACAAACCAATTTGGTATTCTGAGGTTCACACAATACCATTTATTGTACAACCTATCTTAAGCTCTGCCAGGGGAGGGTTAGGTTAGATATTAGGAAGGAATTCTTTACAGAGGGGGTAATCAGGCATTGGAATGGGCTGTCCAGGGAAGTGGTGGATTCTCTGTCATTGGAGGTTTTTAAGATGAGGCTGGATGTTGCACTTAGTGCCATGGTCTAGTAACCACGGTGGTGTTGGATCAAGGGTTGGACTTGATGATCTCAGAGGTCCCTTCCAATCCAGCTGATTCTATGATTCTATGAAAATGTATATACCTATATTTAACAGTAAAATTAAAAACCTGAAAGCCAGTGTTGTTGCTAATTTGAAAAAAACATCTATAATAATCATACAGGCAACTATGCAATGGGAAGTGCCGAACAGAGAACATCTGAGAGAGTTTTTGCAGCCCCTTTAAGGAGGTACTTACTTCTGCTGATTATTAGCCATTGTCTTCTCCCAAGCAGCTTTGTTTACACCTTCTTCCATCTCATATTTCTTCTGATCCTGAATGGAAGTTTTATACATTACTTTCTTTTTTTCAGATGGATGAAATAAGGAAGGAGAGACTAAAGGATATGCCAATTCAAAAAAAAGGAAGACTGACGAAACTGTTCAACTGATATCTTCACAGCATTTAAAACCAGCAAGGCTTCATTTCAGTTACTGCCATTTTATTATATCTAAATATAATTTTTCTTTTTGCAAGAAATCATAAAAATTCTTGACAATGAGAGATACTAGTAGCTTATTATTTGCCTTATTATCTTTGCCTGGGTTAAGTAATATGTTTAATCAAGAAGCTTGTGAGCTTACTGTGAAATATTGAGTATATGCGACAGAAATATTTAGAACCCAAAGAGAATTCCCAAAAGCATAAGCCATGCACCAAAGAAAACCACTGTCTGCAGTTAAACTCTGACCCCATGTAACAGACAATTGTCTTAAATATACCCAGTTTTTAAAGCAAAATTTTTATTCACAAACCTCTTTCAAAGCTTTTAATAAATCTGGTTTTGGTCGTGGGCTCAGGGGAATGCATTTATAGCCACAACTTTTCAATGTGTTCATGAAGTCTACCACTGTTCTTTGTTGTTCTTTGCTCATTCCATCGCTGTGATTGTGCATTAACTCATATAAATAGAGCACTAATTTAGGCCCATGCTAGAAGATGAAAAGAAGGGAAGAGGGGAATACAGATGTATGGTCACTCATTTTCACAATACAACACTGAGCAGTTTCTTTTCTTCCACCTTTATTCCCTTTTGTAGTCAGACTGCACAGATTTCTTCTACTAATTATTCTCTAATTCAAAGAAAATGGCTGCTTTAATGGTTAGAGACAAACTTTTATAAAACTACAAAAACATGCTGAATTTAATCTTCATGTGATAAAACTTGCCCCAGCATCTTGTCACTTTTCAAATGGCTTGCAGGAAAGCTAAGTTTCTATTCCCAGTACTCAGCTCCTGCAGCCTTGTGTATACTTCAGGAAATATGTGCCAGAGACTTCTAATTGTGCCTGCCAAGAATGCTACACCTCATTTGATTAATCAAATTAGAGCTGACAGATAATGAAGTTAAACAGACACAGGCCATAAATGCACTCAACAAGACACTCCTCCACAGAAGTCCCTGCTGGTACATCAGCTCTTTTCTTCCTGATGAAACTGTTAATTTATTTGAATAATGTACATGTGATCAGAAACATGTAAGTGCCATAGGCTAATCCAATAAATACTTTCTCTCCTTAGTATATAGGGCCTCAAACTGTGGCATATATTAAATAATTTATTTCATTCTTGCCGTCCTGAAGATCTCAAATAGCAACATCCATACCCAATTTCTGACCATGGCTCTAAGAAATGTGTTCTTTCAAGCTTGCACTGACAGAGTACAATCAAAAAAGCTTTCTTTTTTGATAGGGACAGCCTATTCAGCTATTTGACATAAGAACAAGGAATATACAATTCCACTTTCACAATAAATGCTAAGTAAGAAAAGATAGAGTACTGCTTTGTTTGAGGACTGACTGCTTCTGAAAGTCTAGTTGCAATCAATTCTTACAAGTATCAGGAAGTCTGCAGTTAAGGAGTTCCAAGTCAAGAATAATTCCTTCCTCAATCTGCTTTTTTAGGGTAGTACCTTAACTTCTAGCTTCCTCAGTAAAATCCTTCACGTTAAAACTAGTACCACCTTTGTTTCTGCACTGCACAGATGTCATACTTGATGCACTACAGAGTCAACATACACAGACTTAATCCTATCTTGCCTCTTACAAAACTGCCTATCCTCAGGATAATGCAGCAATTGCAGAAGTATACAAACACATTTCATATAACATAATTGTCATTACACTAAACATTGCTAAAACAGCAGTGAACAATTTTAGCCACATATGGTTTTAAATTTAAACAAAAAACTAAACATAGGTTTTAGAGACTTCTTTCAAACATCTTGAGCTTACTTGCAAAGTTGGGCTAAGACAGTCACGCAAAATCTCTTGATGGTTTACTTCAGGTATCATCTCCAAAGCCTGCTTTCTCTCTTGCAGTGGCCTTCCTGGAGACAAGCTGTGCACAAGAAGCCTCCCAAGTTGTGTACGGAATGTGTCCTTACATGACAACAGAATTCTCTTCCACTGCTGTTTTGGTGTGGTCATTCTGCTGGTGCCCTAAGTAAAAGGGACAACTTTTTAATATTACTGGGTTAGGGTTTGCTTTTACCAAGTTTTTCACATAACTAAGATGAAACTTATTTTGGTAGATAGATCTTTGTCTCTATGTGCCCATATTAGGAATGCAACTCCCAGCTAAACTGGATATTTAGTCAGAGGGACTATACAACAATCCAGAAAATGAAAATTGTGATGTAGAGGGTTTAAAAATCAAAGGGGTTTTTTAATTGCTTCTACATTAATCCCTAGTTTCTGAATGGATTACCTCAAAAGATTAGAATTCACGCATTGGACTGAGGTGCTTGTGCTCACCAAAAGAAATCTGACATCTTTGGAAAGTACTACAAGTATGGCACAATGGAAAGATAACACACCTATCAAACCTAATTTTCCTGAAATAGAAAGAAACTTAGGTAGAACTACTTTTATGAAGGCAACCAAGAGAAATAAAGAGGCAAGAAAGAGTAAGTTAAATTTTCCAAAAAACTCACTTTATATTACCCAAGCAGAACTTGCTCACTCTGGAAAGGTTGACAAGCTAACACCTGTATGCTAGAAGAGAAAACTCTCAGCCCTTTGGCAAGAATTGAAAGAAAAAAAGCTCTCCTTCCCAACTCTAAAACATACTATAGACACAAATTGCTCAGAGAAATTCTCCACCATCTGTGGATGCACAGCAGATATTGTTTTATAGGCTCCAGCAAATTTAAAATGTTGAGGTTTAGGAGACCAAGCAAATTTATAGAGGACACAGAAGTCCATTTAAATTTCGTGTGTTTGTTCAATAAGCAAAATTTTGCTAAATGTAAAACTCAGAAGAAATCTACTTATTACTTTACAACTGCAGAATAACTAGGAAACTGAAGAGGGTTTTTAATGCCACAGTTGAATGGAGAGGCAGTAAGAAGAACATTTATGGACAGAATACATTACACATGAAAAGTTCCTAATAAATGAACCTTATGAAATATGCTTTACTGTGGACAACATGTAACTACTTACAATGGATACTTTGACTCCTTCCACCAACATTTTGACCATTTCTTCAAGAAAAGGGTTTATTCTGCTAGGCAGTTCTTGCTGGCTTTCCTCTTCAGGAACTTCCAGCTGGGATGCTGAACGTCTGCCTTGACTCATGTTTTCTGTTATACCCAGTACATCAAGGCACTCTTCGGTAGATGCTTAAAATTTAAGAGGTACATATTGATCAGTACCATCTAAAGCAAGACAATCCTATGATCCTTTAGATGGCATTAAATCAAATACTGCCTTTACTGCTGCTATATTTACCATTCTTACTCTCTCTTGCTTCTGCAGAATTTGAACTAGCTCTCAAAGTCATCATGTCTTGCAAAAAAATGGAAACATAGAAACATGCAAACTGATGTGTTTTGAGAGAGCAGATGCTCCCTTTGGCAGTTAAATCTTCAGGTAATAATTGAGGCAGTTAACACATGAAAGAACTCAGGTAGAAATAAAACAACTTGTTCAGTTCATTCAGATAGAAACATTATCCAGATTGTCAGTTACATAATACTGGGAGACAAATCACTGAGAATGATGCTTTGTGGCTAAATCCATAAAATTCGTGCCAATAATATGACTTTCCTCTCTAATGCTTCAGCAAGAATCCATTTTTATATATCGCACTACATTGGCTCTGTCAAAACAGAAACAACCCAAAAAGAAATCCTACCTAAATAAATGAGCCTGTTAACAGCTAGAACAGTCAGCCTCTGTAACCTTTGTGCAAACTCAGGCTCAGTGGCTTGGATAGGATTTTCTTGGCTCATTCTCCGCTGCATCATCATGTTGAATTCCTCACTTGCTAGTGAGCGCATTTTCATCAGCAGAGCATCAGACTGAGCAAGCGAAAACTTCCTTGAGCCTTTAAGGAGAGAAGGATGAACAGAATTCTACTAAAAACGTACAAAAACTCAATCACTCAGCAACTACTTTCATCCAAAGAGTTCACATCATTTAAGGAATCAAAACATTTGAAATACATTAATATTAAAGGCTACATAAGTGTCATTGGGTGCCTGTCTTGGTTTTAGTTTTTAAAGCTATTTAAAAATATATACAATTCAAGAAGTAGGACCCCTGGTGGCCTAGTGGTTAGCATGCGGGACTCTCACCACTGCAACCCAGGTTCGAATCCCAGTCCCCCGGGCAGATGGAGCTCGTTAGCCCTGTAAGGCCATCCATCTAAGAGAAGGTCACTCTAAACAAACCTACGTCCTGAGGACCTCACTGCCATTGTCCAAGCTTGCTTGGCCCCGGCAGATGAACCTTAGGATTAAAGGGTGGGCTCAGTTCAGCGCAGGCTGTGTCTCACCTAAAAAATCCATTGCGCAGGCTGGAAAGGTAAAAGACCTTTCCCAAAATCTTCGTTCGCGAAGACTGGCCATTATTACAATTCAAGAAGTGATACCATGAAATGAGATAGTCTCAAGATCAGCTTTATTGTACAACTTCCATATTTTTGTGTAAAACAGATTAAAAACATTACTTTTATCCCTCTTTTTACTGTATAGCTACAATGAAGAATTAAAAATTAGTGATAAACAAAATATTGCATATTGGGAAACACAATTGATGAGTCAGATATATCAACAGCTTAACAAACGCATTTGGTACCATACCTATTACCACTAATAGAAGTAAAATTTTAAGCTAAGAATATTTCTTAATTCTCTTGAAATGAACTGGCAGGCCTTGACTGTACTTCCTTATTTTGAAATAACTATTTCTATTTATCTTTAGTGTCTTACCAGATTCACTAATATAAAAATACTTTTACTATCTTTACCAGGTTGATAGAGAGGGCTTTCAAAAGCTGGCAATTAAGAGAAACATTCCCATAGTGAACAGAAGATAAGCATTTGCCAGGTTTTTAAATTATATCTTCTATGAAGACTTTAATGTAGCCTCATTTATATGAAACATACAAAACTCAATTTCCAGCTAGAAGACTACAAAACCTTTACACAATGACTGACAAGCCATCAAATACAGAGAAAGTATTACTGCTACAGCTAGAACTGACAAAGGTTTTACAAACACAACCACAGTGGCATTTCCAACTATAAATTTAGAGTGGCAGGTATTTATTTCAGGATGGTCACTACTTACAAGTTGAGCAACAAAGCAGTCCCCACATCACAGCTGTGTTAGTTACATGGACTAGCTTGATTTTAGCATTACCTTACTGTGAGGTTGGTTATTGAAATCACCATGAATTACTTGAAAAACATCTTTTCTAAGCAACTTGTGAATGTAAGAGAATCCCAAAAGAAGGTAATATCATCATGAACTAATGAATCATCAACTAATCAACTAATCATCAACTAATACACACAAAAGAAAGTACAAGAATGCTACACTTCTGCTACTCACCTGCAATACCTTTACGCTTTTGAAACATTGTACGATGTGGTGCAGAAGGTGATGGGGCTGAACTGGCCTGCTCCTGAGCATCTTGGTTTGCTGTGGTTTTTATTAATTCAATGGCTGCTTGAAGAACTCTTAACTGCAGAACAATTGCCATATCTATAAAGAGGAGCATACAAAGCATACATGACATGCTTAACACATCCTTCAACTATTTTTACCAGATGTTTAACAAGTAAAAGAACACCAAAAGTGTCAAGAGCTGTAAGATTCTTGATTTCACAGAAGTCACCTCACTCTTCCACACGTACAGACACTACACAATTGAGTTCTCATGGAAAAGCCATTGAATTTGATTACTCCAAAACAAGCTAAACGAAACTGTACATAACATTTCCATTTAAATATCCACAACGAACTTTTGCAATTACTGTTTTTTCAGATTAGCGGGATATACAGTTCTTTATCACAATGCAGGCTCCTGAAGAAAACTATTACTTTGAGAATCACTTAGAAGAGAAAGAAGATCCATCACCAGAAAATTCCCCCTTTTCCCTCAGCAGAAATAGGAATTTAAACAAAAGTCAGTGGGGAAGTAGTCCCATGATCCGAAAAATAAGAAGATAACTTACTTTGCATCCTTGCATTTTTACTATTTTGAAGATGACCCAGCAGCACCATGAGGTCTTCAATAACACGAAAATATTGAGAACCTGAGGAACTGCAGGCATGAATTGCAACTGCTACCAGCAGCTGTTGTATATCACATGCAAGTAACTTGTAGTCATTCAAGGGAATGCTGCAAACAAAGTTTTAGTTACCAGAAACATGACAGTTCTAGTAGATTGTAACTTATAACAAGACCCATTATTATTCCCCTTGCTACTTCCACCAACCATACCTATTAGTATGTTGTACTTCATATAAAAATGTTGCTACTGAAGACTAGAACATTATAATCCAAGATATTTCTTTAGTGTTAACTTTGGCAGATTGGATGCCTGCAAATTTGAGACATTCTAACAAGAGTGTAACACAGTTTTATTGGAAAAGCAATGACATATTATCAGATTTCTAAGTTAAAGAACAAATCTAAAATCCTGTATTTTTCAAAAAATATATCAGTATATAATTTTGTAACTATGATGAACTAAAACTACATCAGAGTAAAAAGGAAACTTTCCCATTTCTTCTAGATACTAGCTAATGAAATAAAATAAAAAAACCATCTCTCCTGCATAACCTTTCTTAAAGTACAGAATCTTTGTAACTAATAAAGTAATTTAAGTTACTCAAAATCTCAAATATTAAATCACAGGCAGTACAGTAGAGACTTTTCTGCAGTTTTGATATTGGCTATAGATACAGTAGAATGCTACTATCTCCTGTTTGGTTTTATTAAGAAAAGCATCCAAGGTGCAGACAGTGGGACAAACTTGCATCTTAAAATGTAATTTCACTTGACAGTTTAAGATATGGAAAGAACATTCTATATTCTGTTGTTTGAAGTGAATATCTAAACATTAACTTACAGGTATAATTAAAGCTGAAAACCTCAAACCCTTATTTTGTATATTCTCGGACAATTTTAGCAACTAGAACAAATTCAAGACAGTAATTTCATGCTAGCCTTAAGGTTGTGCCTAGACTATTTGATAGGAATGGATGCAATACTCACTTTGTTTCCAGTCCATTGAGAGCAGCCAGCGTATTACACAACACATAGAGCAAACCATTATCAAGCAGTAGGTCTGCAACTTTTGAGCAGGAATTTATGATTTGCAGCAGGAGACAGAAGCAGTTATGTAGCAAAACGTTATCATAGAGAGAATTCTCTATAAGACCCAGAACAGGAATGACACACCATTTTTGAAACAGTCCAACATTCTTGACATCTTCCAGATCAAATCTATTAACAGAAATATATGTGAGCGACATCCTAAAAATAACAATCTGATAAATGCAACTAATATATGCAACTGGAATACCACTCTATGCCGGTATTTTGGCAAAGGTGTAGATGGTAATTTCCTACATTTAACTGCCATAACAATGCCTGTCTACTAAAGAAAATAAGAACAAAATAAACACCTTGAAGAGCCACAAAGAAATGATGTGCCTAAAAAGTATATCTGAAGTTTTGACTAACTACCAACTGTCTACAATATAGATTTCATGAAAATAACAGGGATTTTAATCAGTGTAGAAAAATGATGCATCACTTTTCCAATAACAAGTATTACAACTGGCACAGAATTATCCAAAAAATAAATACAGCTTGTCATCAGTATAATAATATACTGACTGACAGCAGGTTTGATATCCTGTATCCATTACTGCTGAAGTTTAATTAAGTTTGGCAGCTTCTGGCTTATTACAATTGTAGAATTAAAAGCCGTGCTTCTGACCTTATCTTACTTGTGGACTAAGAAATTGCATTACTGTTTTTTCATATATATATATATATAAAATAAGGTTATCAGCCCACCACACAACTATTATGCACAATCCTAAAAACCTGAGACATTAGAACTATCTTTCCAGCCCCATAATAAATCCTGAAGAAGTAACAGTTCTCTGCTTTGGGGCAAGTTAAGGAGCCATATTTAAATCTTGCAGCTAAACAAGAATAATTTTTGAAGAGTGAAGATCAAGTCAAGAGGGAGAAGTAATTTAGCTACAAATCCTACAGAGGCAGCTATTGAGAAGGAGCTTTTTGTAAGATTTTTGCACTGATTATACTTACACATGTGCTCCCTGTACCATCATTAAGTGGTCAGACTAATTCTAAAAAAATATCATTTACTTATATAATTGTCTCCTTAAAGGTAATCTCCTTTCCTGTCAATATGAGGTGGCTTTTTAGTTCATGGAAATGGTGTATCTCTGGGATTTTCCCTAAAAGAAACAGGGATTTAAATTCAGGGCCAAGCCAAGGGAGCAGCTGGGGCATCAAGCTTTTTGCTTTATCACCTACCAAAATCTAATAGCAGAAGTCTCATGACTACTACTTAAAAATTTGAAGGATATAAATCAGTTTCATGTAGGATCACAAACAACAGGAAGAGTTAAGCTGGTTTCAGGCATCTGAAGTGCTAAGGCCTCTGAGGCACTCGGAAAGTCTGAGTGTTTACAAGATCCCATCTAACAGCATTCATCAGATGAAGTTGCTTGCAGTTTAAGGGCCATACAATAGTCCTAAGAATTTTAATACATTTAAGTGTTAAAGCTACAAGCAAAACATTTCAAAACTGTTTTGAAGGAACTTCTTTTATGGTTGCTGACCAGCCAAGTGCACTGCTTGTAGTTCACATATTGCTACAGGACATAAAAACACAGTATTACTTACTCTTCATCCAAGCCAACAGAGCGGCCAAAAAGCATTTCCAAAAAGCACTCTACAACTTCCTGAGTCCCCTGATGAAGATAGAGCTGGTTGGCTAGCAAGGAGAAGCCACGATTCTTTAAGAATTTCTCCTTCTGCTCCCTCCTTGCTCTGTTGAAATATGCATCCAATAACTAAAAAATAAATGCATAATTATGGTGTAGGATTTAAACATTTAATATAACTGCCCTGAAAGTTAATTTGTTGTCTGTGATTTGAACAGTTACAATCCTTGTTACAATCGACATCTTATATTTTTGATCTGAAGACTCCTAGGTTTTTAGTTAAGTTTGAGGGAGATGAAATCACACACATAACAGTTAGCAGACGCATATATAAATACACTCAAACTTTTTATATTTGTTAAATCTTGCACTTTGCTGTGCATGCAAGTGCATGCATGACTTTTTTGTTCTTAATAAAGCCATATAATCTCACTCTTTTTTAAATTAAAATACAAATCTATTCAAAGTTCTACATAATGTCATCATGCAGGAACACTGTCCTTCTCAATATTACAAAAATCTCTGAAAACATTTTGAAGCCTCAGGTCCATTTTCAGTCAGCCATGTTAGAAGTAAAAACTTAGCTTGCACTTTAATTTAATGTAGTGCATCGTGTGTTTTGTGTTGAAGAGACAGTCACTGACTTTCTGCATTGTTCCTTCCATTTATATTGTTAATGCCATCATAAGCTCTCAGGGCCTCTGTCTTACATTATAGACTATATTTATCTATTCAAAGATTCTACATTTGCGTTTGCTTTTTTGGGGTTTTTTAAATCTATGGGGTAGAAACATATCTTAAAACTCAGAGGTAAACATAGAAAACTGAAGAAAGCTGAATAAAAATATTAACGAAACTTCATGTTTCCAAATGCAAGTTCACATCTTTTTAGCAGAAAACATTTTATATGGGCCTACTTTAATGACTCCTTGTTGTATGAGAGGAGATGGGTGGTTCACCAGAACTATAAGATAATCAGGTTGGATAAGTTTGTCCATCACATCTTCTAGCATGATATCCGGTAAGATTAGGAGCACTCCACGCAAGAGATCATACAATCCACAACAGATAAGAACAAGATAGTCTTCTGTACACCTGAAAACAGCAGAATATGTTTTACCACTGATTATTGTCTACAGCAGAAAAGATTAAAAAATTGCATAATTGCTAGCAATTCTTGGGGGACAGGAGGAAGAAGAAATTTGGAAGAGACATCATTTCTGCAATACTCCTACTACCAATCTTCATTAACACTTATTTTTAGATGGCAGATGACAAAAAGGATAATCTGACCAGAACTACTTGCTTGAGTTTTTGTGAGGTACCATAAAGTTCCCACTTCTACTGTACATAACAAAAATCCTGATTTTTAAAATTTGCTATGTAAATAATGCAAAAATTGAAACAACACAACATTCTATGGACTAAAAGCTTAATAAATTTGTGTATGACAGTGTATGAAAAAATTCCCTTAATTTTTAGGCTTCAAATTTTTATAGAATAGTAACCGAGAGCAAGAACAGTGAAATTAAAGCTCATATACTATGCAACTCTTAATTTATTATTTTATGTGCTTACTGGTCATCAGGGCTTTCAGATGGTTTTAGGGTATCCTCATTAGCTGAAGAAAAAGCAAGACTGTCCCAGTCTTCACGAAGTACATTCTTGTCAGCAAAGCTTGGCCAGCGAGCAATTGCTGATGATGCTCCAAGAACAGAAAATGCTAAGCCCAACCCTGCAAAATTACTCTGGCCCTTCTGAAATGAAGGCAGTCCTTTTAGATTGTCTGGACGACGTAGCAATGGCTCAGTTGCACCACCACCACCACCACCTTCATTGCATTTCAGGTCTGCATCTGCTTCTTTACTCTCAAATGCATTTTCAGATAACTCTACTTCTTTTGCAATATCTTCAAATGTTTCGGCAGATGTTAGCTCTGAGTCACAAACTGTTTTTGCAGACTCACAACTGCTAAGAAGCTCTTCCTGTACTCTCCTTATGGTTTCAGAACTTTCTACAAAACCAGTTCTATCCTGAAGATCAATATAGTCATGCTCCCCAATAAGCAGCAGGTCATCAGTGCTCCTTCCCATTCTTTCAGTTAGTAGTTTTCGGTGAACTTGAGGCGAGGAAGTAGGCGATGCTGGTAAGCTTTTAGAAAGCCTTCTAGGTGCCTGAGAGCTTATTTTCTGCTGAACACTAGGCTTGGAAGTGTTCCCTAGAAAAATAAGGATATCTTTAGCATTCCTTTCACATTAGAAGCAAACTTTTCTCTCAATATTAGACTCCTCATACATTTAGAACTGTGGTGATCTAAGAATTTTATTTGCAAAACTGACAACACCTGACATAGCTCAGATTTGGTAAATCAAGTAAACTACTATGGAGCCATATATTTAGCAAGTCACAAATCTGAAAGAAGCATAAAATGCAAAATAATTTTTGACAATATATTGGGTTTTCTGGATTTAAATCATGATCCTCTCAACTAACCTTCATCAGGAATTTGTATAGAATCACTGAGAATGGAGGGCACATCTGTAGGTTGTGTAGACCAGACTCCTTGCTCAAAGCAGGGTCAAATAATACAGGTTGTTCTATTTGGAGCTTTGTGTAAGAGGTCCAATCTACCAACATGTTTTAGTGGACATTGAAATACTATTCACCAACCCATTTGCACTACATATACTTCAAGTTTACAATCAATAACTGCATATTTTATTTAATAGTGCTTCCTTTTAAGTGCACATTTTGACCTGAAACGGTCAAACTTTCAGAGCACACTACACATGTCTTTCATAACTAAGTTTTAAGAGGGAAAGCAGACTGTATACCAGATTGGTAGAAGCAGTCTTCTGTTATTCTAGGAAAAGGAGACTTTGCTTATTCAGAAGTATTTTGAAAACTATGCACCAGTTAGTACTAATGCAATGATGATGCATCAGGAATATATGTTTTATGAGAATATATATATAAAACAAATATGTGAATATATATACATACATGCATACATACATGTGCCAACATAACCAGACCAAGCTGGCCTTCAGACAATAGAAAATATTTATAAAGCTGCACCTTACACAGCTGCAACAGTCTTACAGTCAACCTTTCACACACATTAGCAGGTAGTGCAACAAACTTCAAACCCACATACAGGTAGCAGGTTATCCAACGAGCTTCCAATTTAAAATATTTTATAGAATTATAGAATGTTAAGAGGTTGCAATGGACCTTATGGCTCAGCTAGTCCAACCCTCCCCTGTCATGAGCAGGGACACCTCCCACTAGACGAGGTTGCTCAAAGCCTTGTCCAACCTGGCTTTGAACACTGCCAGGATTGGAGCATCCACAACCTCTCTGGGCAACCTGACAGTAAAACATTTCTTCCTAATATCTAACCTAAATTTCCCCTCTCAGTTTGTACCCATTACTCCCTATCCTACCACTAATACAGTTCCAGACAAAAATATAAATTTGTATAATTTATAAATTTATATAAATAAATTTAGAAATTCAAATTCAGAACTACAATACTCAAATATCCATTTTCACACACACAAAAAAAATGTTGAGTATTTCTCTAGTACACCTGAATAATCTCTATTCAAGAACAACAATTTGTACTACCTATATAAAAAGAGTATTCTGTTTAGAAGAATGAGAAGTCATATATTATCCATATGGGAAAAGGACTAATTCCAAACGCAATTTAGTACTGTGATCTGTTCTTTACATCACTGCTTTTCTAAAGAGACACATGAATAAACATTGTTTCAAATGAAGTAGTTGAAGACTCAATTTCCTTTTCCAAAGCAAAGTAGCAACAAGACATCAACTGTAAAAGGTATTACACTGTAATAGAAGATAACTGAATCACACATGATGTGAAATATATAGCAGTTAATTTGGAGATCAGTCTAACTGTCCATTCCTATTTTGTATATATTGGTGAACTTGGACTATGAATTTTTATTTTGAATTTATTTCTCATTGTCAATAAGCTTAAATAAAGGCTTAAACAGAAGTGGCGTTTCAGCTTTTGTTTTTGAGATGATATTTGTTGATTGCCTATGCAAATCTATAAAGAGTATGATTAAAACTCTAATTCAATAATAATGCAAAAAACATCCCACTGACAGGACACCAACTGAAAAAAAAGTTACCAGCTTGAATAAATAACTTCACAGTATTTCAGTATCTATAGCAGAGGAATTCAAAACTGATGAAAGCAGTTATCTTTACAGACCTCAGCCTGTTTAGCATGCTATCTGAAACTGTTCCCAGAAAATGATTTGATTTTAATTTATATAACCAAGGTATCTTGTTGTTCTTTATAAGATATACTTTCCCATCCTCTATCATGTAGGAACAGTTTCTATACCTACAGTAGAACTAAATGGTAATACTTTAATACCATATCTAGACAGATAAGAATTATGCACAAATAAAGAAAAGTATCAGCTTAACGCTTTCTGCCCAGATAAGATAGCTGCTTATGGCTCACTACTTCAACTGCTGCCTGGCTAAGGCATTCTCAGGCATCTTTAGCAGGTCTGTTCAACAAACGAGATGGTTCAGCTTATCTGGTCCACTTCACTGCCTGAGCCATCAATGTGGCAATTTGTCTCAACTTAAGAATGAAGAGCAGTTTAGGTAGCATGTTCAGTTCCATCCTTCCTACTCTGCTGTTCAGGCATCAAGCTCCAAGGGACAGGGGGAGCTCTGTAAGAGATACCTGTGGGAAAGTTACACTTTCAGGCACTCATTTGCCAAAAGATTGTGTCTTAACATCCTTTTTTTTCCAGCATTATTTTACCTCCCAGTGGTAAAGCTGTAAATCCAGTTGGAGATGTAATCACAAATGCAGAATTGTCTACTGATTTCCCACCACTGCTGGAATTTCTCAGGTACCTGAGTGATTCAACTTTCTCCTGGAAAATTTTGCCATCTAGAAAGAAAAGGGAAAAAGTTAAATAAAAGTGTTTTATGTTTGCATTGTTGACAAATTAGACTCGTAGTAGTCAGATTACATTTTGAGCGGATCACTGGAGGCTAATGAGAAGTGCTCAAGTGCAAGTAAGCTAGAAAAAGCACTTGAACACCATTTTTTGGTTTAGTGATCCAACTTTAAAATTTTAGAACAATGAAAATATGATGTACTAAAGCAATTACATTTATAGACAGTCCTTGCAGGCATACAAGTAGTGATAACTGACTTTTTGTCATGTCAAAAACAAGTGACTGTTCTCAAACAGCCTAGTAAGGCTCCAAGTATCAAAAAGTGCATTCTACTCTTACTCAGAATTTTACACTAGTTGGTATTAGAGGACAGATACAGATAAATACAACTGTGCTGTCTTTGAAACCGATTACTAAACCTGGAGGTACGCAGGAATCTGCAAAAGGAGAAAATATTTCAAAATTGGATGATGCTTTCCATGTTCACATAAATTTTGGCTATGGTTGCACAATGCTAATATTAAAGCATGAACTGTTCATAATTTCTCATTTTTAAAAAGAGCAAGAAAGAGGTTTTTAAAGCTCATATCAGTCATTTTGCCAACATGATCATCCAGTACAGATATATTAAAGAAGCTGTTGTTCTAGGTCTGCATCCCTCAAAGCCCATAAAGTACTGCCAGTAACTATCAGTAAGAACTGATAGTGCCTGCCCATGATGTCTTGCAGTGCAACTGATCAATTACTAAAAATTCTCCTCAGAACTTTTTTTCCCCAAGAATTCCATAACAGTAAATAAGAAAGTAGCAATTGAGACAAGATTATATGCACATATTTCTGAAAAGTTTCATTTACAAGCAAGCTAGATGCTGTTCCCCAAGTTCACCCAAGACAAGTGTGTCTGCACAGGCAGCTAACATTATGCATTCCATTTAGCAGCACCAAACTTTAAAGAAAGTTAATGGCATAACCACAGAGATATTACCTATGGCTGTAGACAGAAGAAAGCTCTCCAAGTAAGCCAAGCAAACAAAGTCTGAGCTCTCTCAGAAAAGTAAAAGTAGTTTACAGTATTAAGTCCCAAGAATTCAATAATTTTTTAATATATCATTACTAAAATACAGCAAAGAGATTTTTTTAGATATTTATGACCAGATTTTTATCTTATTGCTTACTACTAGCTAAACGTGACATTTTACCTATGTGCAGGGAAAAGTAGAAGTTGGTAGGATTGTGACAAACGTATGTATTAGTGGGAGGGTGAACTGCTAAGAGGAAATTGAAGACCAGTGTCAGCAATTCCAGGTCTGGGGGAGAACCAAGCACTTCTTCAATTATTTTCACAAATGACCTGCAAACCTCCCGAGGCAGGGATGCAAGGTGCCCTTCTTTATGCTCCTAGAAAGGAAGAGCAGTACAACTATAAGTTACTTGTATTTTTAATTTGACAGCAATTGTCTTTTTTTTTAAGTTGTCATGCTGTAGTAAAACAGATAAGAAAAGAAGCTCAACTAATAAATTTGTATTCTTTAATTTGAGAGGACCTACTGTACCTACTCAATGTTATCCAAATCCAGCCCACTCAAAATCCATACAGAAACAAGGTATTGCAAATGTTATGCAAGTTGATTTTTGGAAAACTAAAATGTTCAGCATACTAT
Organism: Neopelma chrysocephalum; assembly: GCF_003984885.1. Lineage (NCBI taxonomy): Eukaryota > Metazoa > Chordata > Aves > Passeriformes > Pipridae > Neopelma > Neopelma chrysocephalum. Next base: position 4,485,016 of record NW_020897691.1, on the reverse strand, counting down.
AGTAATCTGTGTTGAAATCCTGGAGCCCTAGGACATGAATCACCATTGAAAATGTAGGTTATTGTCATTGTATTACATATCTTTAGAGAAATTAATAGTTGCCAATACCAACATTTCAAACATTAAAAACTTTCTGAACAGTGCCACACTGGGTCTTCTGTATTTCCACTTCAATAGCCATTTTTATAAAACATACACATTTGAGATTTCATTGATAATTGCATTTATAATTTCTGCTTGATCAAGCATTCTATAGTTTGATGCTGGCTAGCTGAAAAAAGAAAAAAATCTATTAAAAGAATATGGATTTTAGAACCAGACTTAAAGAAACTTGTGGGAAATCCCACTGTAAGGTGAGCATAGTGATTAACTTATTCCCAACTTCTCTAATTTCCATCTCCTTTTTTGTACCCAAGCACCTTAACTGAGACTGCTGCAGGAAAAGACTAAATTAAGCTAATTGAAGTGATTTTTTCCAAAGGGAATGGTTTATATAATTTCATCTTCCATTCCATCAGACCCCCAAAACTGCCTAATTGTTGTTGTCCAATTTGAGAAGTTTTTTTTAAGCAAGATACTAATTTTCCCCAATGTGCAGAAAAGACAGGAAATACTATGAAACATTCTGTATCTAGGCATTGTTGATGTAAAATGATACAGTTCCTTACTGGGTCTAGAAGCACAGAGGACAGTCTACTGAAGTAGCTTTTTCTACTGCATTTAGTCTCTTCTCTACCCTCCCCAAATTAAAATGAGTATTTGCCAAGCACAAAGTAGGATTTTAGAGTGAAAGTACCTGCAGAACCTGACAAGTTAACAGGAAGTGATGTACCACTTGAGCTTTCAATAGCTGCTTAATGTTAAACATCTGTTGGTGATGGTTAGCTCTGATAAGGATTTCTAGAGCTGCTAACAGAGTTTCCCAAACACCTTGCTGAAAAACAAAAAGCCAGAAACATCACTTCAAAAATACATTTGTGAGTCTACACACTGTGAAAAAAACCTCAAAAAACAAAAAACACAGTGAAGTCAAGTTAGTTTTGCACCTAATGGCCCATCTTCACGAACGAAGATTTGGGGAAAGGTCTTTTACCTTTCCAGCCTGCGCAATGGATTTTTTAGGTGAGACACAGCCTGCGCTGAACTGAGCCCACCCTTTAATCCTAAGGTTCATCTGCTGGGGCCAAGCAAGCTTGGACAATGGCAGTGAGGTCCTCAGGACGTAGGTTTGTTTAGAGTGTCCTTCTCATAGATGGATGGCCACACAGGGCTCACGACCTCCATCAGGCCAGGAGACCGGGGACTCGAACCCGTGGTCGCAGCAGTGAAAGTCCTGCACGCTAACCACTAGGCCACCAGGGGTCTCAGTTTTGCACCTAAGATGATGACTAAATGACTACAAATGGTAAGTCAGAACTAGAAACTATCAGAAAAGTTATGTTCATACAAAACTAAGTTTATTTTAATGACTAAGCTACCACCAAAAAAACCTTCAACTTCTTGTCTAAAATTAGTTTTGTATGTTCTTTGCTATCTTAACACTGGATGGTTATTTTCAATAGTTTAACTCCAAAAGAAAGCAGGTCTTTCTTAGTTTTAGCAATTTCTCCACAAAAAAATTCATCAGTTCAACTAACAAGTCATATGCATATATCACATTTACAGACTTTAATATATAAGGCTACTTGCATCATTGATATTGAGAGCTTAATGCTACTAACAGCTATTCAAAGAAAAATAAGGACCATTAATTTTAGAAAATTGTAATAATTACTGACATGTAACTGGAGAAATTCTTACTCATAATACTTATTTTTTTTAAATATTGCATTTTAGACCTGAAATATTTCCAAAACTAAAGTACTTACCTTTGCTTTAGACCATATCTTCCAGTCAAGCAGTAACTTTTCTAACAATTGAACATCTTGAATAACTGCAGTAGACTCTGCATCAAGCTGGAATTGTCCATTTTCATTTATATAGAGAATCTCATCACTGCAGCATCCTTCAAGGAGAGTCTTGAAAAGGGGGAAATTTTTTTAAGTGTCATAATCACAAAGTAGTACAGTTGTTCTATCCAAATTATAACAAAAAGGTAAATCTTTAAAGAGACAGCATACTCCCAATAGGACAGACATATATGCCTGGTCAACACCAAACTTGCTTAAAATCACTGTTCTGCCTCTGTAAAAACAGCTTCAAATGTAAAATTAAAAATCACAGAGAAGTTTCTAAATTTGTGCTAATATTAAACAAAATATCAGGTTTAAAAGAGGACTCTACCTTCAGCATGCAAAATCCAACAATGCATTTTGGTTTGATCAACACTCGACGAATCATAGAATAACCATTACAATTGTCCATCTCCTGTATTCTCTGTTGATTGTATTTTGTCAAAGATAGTATAAGTTGTAGTGCTAAAGCTTGAGTGTCTTCACAGCTGCTAATCTCTACTACCTGAAGAAAAGGCAAATTTATAAGACAGTTAAAGTGAGAAACATTTAGAAAAAAAAGACTTAAAAATACTTTTTTGCACTCCTAAATCATAACTTCTGGATTAAATCTGTTTTAAAGAGGTTGATGTTACGTACGTAGCCTTCATTTTTGTCCATATGTGTACATTCAATATATTTGAACTGACAATTCCTATTGTGGTAAATTATGATCTGCTAAGAAGACAGAAGTCCCTTTACAAGAATACTTTTCCAAGAAAAAAGTCTGTTCCAAATAAATTTAAAGTAGAAGGCCCTTACCATACTACAAAGTCACAATGTCATGAAATACATAAGCCTCTAATAAGAATAAACTGTTTGCCCCAGAAAAGTAGGTTTCTTAAATGTTTAAGGAAAGCTTTAAAATAAGGTTCCTGAAGGTCTAGACTATACCTACCTGTAAGTGTCAAACATTAAAGTTTTATTTTATCCACAAAGAGACAAGAAATTTGATAGATGAAGACCACAAACCATTCTTTTCTCTTTACTTTCTACAATTCTTGAATCCCAAGAAAAAGCAAATAGAATTTTAACCAAAAATGAACAATAATTAAATCTTACATTAATGGAACTTCAGTTTCATACCTTCCCTTGCCGCATACCTGTTAATTCTGCTGCACTACACATTTACAGACATGTATACCTGTAATGTCTGACATCTGATCTATTGTCTTCTTGCCTTTCTGATGAAAACAGTCTATGTGCTACTGATCAGTAGCATGTACTTAGCATAAATTTACATAATACAATAACACGGATAAGGATTTTCTCCTCAGATTTCATTATCAATGGTAAAATCACAGCAGGCAGTGTCTTCATAGCCATGATCTAATGTGCATTTATTACTCTCCATGTATCTTTCAGAACCATACCAGAGACACATAAATCAAGACAAGCTTTAGGTCTACAGTAGTATTTTGAATTAACTGTAGTACTTCAGAGATTCCTGGCACAAATATTAGCCTCTCCACATAGGTAGGTAGGTAGGTATGGCCAGTCTTCGCGAACGAAGATTTGGGGAAAGGTCTTTTACCTTTCCAGCCTGCGCAATGGATTTTTTAGGTGAGACACAGCCTGCGCTGAACTGAGCCCACCCTTTAATCCTAAGGTTCATCTGCCGGGGCCAAGCAAGCTTGGACAATGGCAGTGAGGTCCTCAGGATGTAGGTTTGTTTAGTGACCTTCTTTTAGATGGATGGCCTCACAGGGCTAACAAGCTCCATCTGCCCGGGGGACTGGGTATCGAACCCGGGTTGCAGCAGTGAGAGTGCCGCATGTAACCACTAGGCCACCAGGGGTCCCATAAAGGTCACATTTAAGTAAGTAGTAATTAAGTTAAGGCTCATAGCCTTACTATTTTTGAAATTACATTTTCTCTTACACTGGATAAGTAAGCCTTTGAGCACAGTTGAACAGTTATCTCAAAAAGCTCTCATGATTTATCAGATAAAAATAAAGCTTTGCACACCATGTAGTTTCACATTTATTCATACTTGCATTGTGAGTATTCTGCGGTTAAACTGTTAAAGATATGCCATGAATTTAAGTGCTTCAAAATCAGAGACCAAAAATACGGTCAGCTTTACAACACCCCTAAAAATAATCTTTTTTGATATTTAAAAGTCCTATTTCTAAGTCAAAATGTAACACGCCATCTTACATATTAGCAATATTAACTAAAACATTACGAAGTAGAATTATAATTACATTTCCAATTTAAGACAACCTGTGTGATACAGTCTGTTATGGCACAAGTATTTTCCACAAGTTTTAACAGAAAGGCATCACATGCAGACTAGAGAAAGGCAGCTAGAATAATGAGATTTGCTACCCAAGATCCAAGGAAAATTTTATATGGGAGAACACATACATGCAGCCCCCCTTCTCCAGCCCCCTTACCCTAGCAAAGAGGAAAACAAATGCACCAGTTCCTCCGATTTCATGTAGTATACCCTGAAGAGTTTTATATTCAACAGGCTGAAGTGTTTTTAGGTGATGAGAGTCCAATGCATTGCTTTGAACTTCTTTCAAACTGAAAGGTCTCTGAGAAGGTACAGTTTTCACTTGACCTTTCAGTCTAATAACAGGTTCATATATGGTGTACTGACCAGGGCAGCACGTGGTATAAACAACAGCAAGACTCTCCTGAAACAAGAGAAGTTTAAATTTTTTTTCTAGAAAGTTTAATACAAAAACCCCCCCACATTCAGGACACAAAAGCCACCTAAAGCAAGTAGCAACAACTTCAGCAGTTCATTTCTACTTTACCACTAGCATGCTCTGCAGTTGCGTGTGGAGCACATGCACTAAAAAGCAACAGGATTCCTAAATCTTAGAAAATTTATGCAATACCTAAAGCACAGAAAGTTAAGAAAGCACTAAAAAATTCCATCAAGGATCCCCCTCTAATCACCTATAGAATGACAACTGTTTTGCATAAAAACAGTTATTGACATAGATAAAATAAAATGAGCATACAGAGGTATTGGGTAAATTGTTTCCTTTTCTTAAGTGGCAAGTCCAAAATAGAAAGTTATAGGCTGTTTTTTAAAAATTTCTCCTTTTTTTTGTTTTAAGTTTATCCTTTCATCAGCTTTGCCATAAGAGGAACTCAATAGAAGAAATTTCATCAATGAAGAGACTTAAACAAAAGCCAAAGCTCCTACAGAAAGTAACCAACTAATTTTCACAGATAATGTAAAATTATCATATTTGCAAGGTTATTTAAAATGGAGAAATAATTTCATTTAAGGCACTTGCATTTTCTGCAAAAGCGCAAAGATTAATTCATCACTCAAGCACATGGTTCCTCTCTCTAGCTACTTGGTGTTCTGTAAGGCAAAATAAGCTTAAAAGTTGCAAGACTGCTTTGCTAAGCTTTTACTTATCCCATTCATTCCTTCTTAACCTATTCAAAATTTGGTACCATTGTTTACAAGGATCATATCCCGACAGAATGACCCTTTGCCTACCAGACCAGAAAAATCCCTCTACTGGCAACAATCCATACAGCAGGAGTTACTAGTGTATGAATTCCCAAAATATAGCAGGTTCCAAAAAGCTTTATTCTTTTTTCTAGTGTCACTGTATTTTCACCTGCATCTGGCATGGTTGTTTCAGTCAGGAAAGATGAGAAAAGCTAAGATCTGCCAGCTGCAGAATGACTTTTCAGCCAAATTTGATGCAAACTTACTCCCTTCAAAACCTTCTAAGAACTGGGATGAATTCTTTTGCTTCCTGTTAAAGCCAGATAAAGCCTCCTTTCTCCTCCCCTCTCAGTTTTAATGTTAACAGGTTAACTAAGCTGTCCTTGACTACCTCCCTAGTGGAGGGATCTTCTCTATATATCCATCCTAGACCTTTTTTGGAGGTGCCTGTTTATCCAGTACAATTTAGTACGCAGTAGTATAGATGCTGGAACATCTAGAAAATTTCAGAATCCAACCTAAACCAAGATGAAACGGCCACCCTGTGTGGAGTTCAACTCCCACTGAAATAAGTGGGAAGAATCCTGCAGTGATTTTAACAAGAACAGGATTTGCTCCTGTCCGCTTTGATCAAGCGAAGCACTTTGGAAGACAGCAGGAAACTTGTTCACAATTTCTTAATAATTTCTAAGAGATTAAGAACCATTTTTAAGTAGAAACTTACAATTAAAGGCCCAACATCCACTTCCTTGCTTGTCATGAAGAGCTCCTTAACTTGTTCACACTGTAGAATCTCTTTACTTATGTACTTGGAGCAGTCAGTCAATGTTTTGCCATATTTACAAGGCATTACAGATGTGAAGTCTGGCCCACATGTGTATAAGTAAAATGCTTCCTCCGGTCCAATATTTGCACCTAAAATCCAGAAAATGATCTGTTAACTCTTTAGTATACAATAAAGCAAAATTCATTTCTGACACACCACAGACCAGTAACATCAGTCATTTCAGAAAAAAGCATGCTTAACTCAGCATTCAGTGGTTCAGATTTTGTTTACTTTTTAATGTGCTTTAAGTAATTTGAAGCTAGTAGTTTAAAAGCAGGTAAGTGAAATCAATTTTCCAGATAAAAGAGACTGAGTGCTTAAAAAAAAAACAAAACAGAACAAACACCACTCTCTCTCCCTCCCCTATCCCAAGGTATAACTTAAAGAAATTTTAAAAACCACTAAAGTAACTATAATTACCAATTATGTCACTAAAAAGAAAGCAAGAGAAAATGGCAGAAGAGCACATTAGGAAGTACCCAATACTGAAACATTTGCCTGCTTTCTCCCTGATATATTATGATGCTAAAGAATATATCGTTGGTTTTACTGTAAAAGCTTGGCACATTAAAAAAATATCTAAATAAGCCTTTGATCTTGGAGAGGGAAGAGGAAATGAAGACTTATTCAAGAAAAAAAGCATTCAAAGGTACCATTAAATAGAAGCAGATTTCCAAGATTCCATCTACACGACAATCGAAGCAATTCTTCTTGAGATGATGTACAGTGTCCAATCATACAAAAGGTTTTGTTACTGTCAGATGATAAGCTTGTTTTCCTTGGCAGGGAGAAATCTAAATCAATATCACATTTCCTGAAAATATATATAAACAAACATGTTTAAATATTAAGAACTGATCAAAATTGCTATCTAAGATATTCAGCTTAGGTTTAAAATTCATTTTAAATATTTACTAGATGAGAAACCATGCTGTCATCAACATTAAATTACTCAAGTCCTCTTCAACTTCTAGGCACCTTAAAGCTCAGTTACATAATGATATATGTATTCAGATACTGCATAGAGCAGAATAGAGTTCCAACTAGGGTTGCCATCAAGTCAGTATTTCCTGGATCCAAAATTCCTTCCTTCCTCTGACCTCAAAGAAGAAACATATGTAACACTATATATGCTTCTAAAATACCACAATTTTTCAAGCACTTCTACTCTTCCTAAGAAGTCAAAGGCCTTTGACTATGCCAAGACACAATGAAAACTGTGGTTCGTATATGCTGGAAAATACCACGTTGAGGATTTGCTTATACCAGGGAACATTGTCAGAACTAGCATGCTGCAGAGCCATGGGCAATAAGCCTGATACTTTCAGAAAGCATCCAAATAAATTTATGTGTCATTACATAAACAGAGCAATTAGACTGTAAACATCATCCAAAGCTTCCTGAAAGAGCCAAACTATTGGCAAACTAGCAACTATATAGAGAGGGGCCTCAATAACTGCACACATGCAGAACATTGTAGTACTTTTAGCTTCCCCCTATATCTCCATATTTGGACTTCATTGCATACCAGCATGCACAGACTGAACACAGCCTTCACAACCTGGACTTTAGGAAGAAAGCATAAAGACTGATATTTAATAAATACCTTTTTCTCTAACCAATGAGTAATTCATGCAGGCACAGGCCCACTCAACCTAGCATCAGGTACCTCACCTAGGAGCATGGACCTTAGCTTTGCAGTTAAAAAAACTGTACTTCCAACCAGTAGTTCAGATTTTGTTTGAAATATTTTTTAACTTCTCACCTCTCCATTTCCCTTAGTGGAACAAAATGACTGCCTTCTCCTCTTAATTACTACTTTCAACAACATGGCCTGTACCTGAGCTATACCTCCTTAATGTGCATTCTTAACTTAACCAGAGACATTATGCCTACTGCTAACTTCATGACTTAACTTATTTTGGATCTTACTCAAAATCTTGCAGTACTTATCTCTTTCACTTATTCATGATGAAGAATCACACTGATGTCTGCACAGGTCCATGGTATAAAGTGATGATTCTCAAAGCAATCACAACTATTCTAGAGAATTCCTAGCAGTGTAACATCCCCCCCTCTCCTACCCTCCTAGAAGACTACTCAACCAAAACTTCAGCTTGTGCCAACACAGTGCTGACACATTCCTACCAGAGAACATCTTTTAAAGAAGTGTCTAGGTACAACTAATGTATTCTTTACCTCTGACCAGAAACCCACAGCAACAGCTTTCCATGGATATTTTTCTTGCTTTCTGGCTTCTGCAGATATTTTAATGCCAAATGCTGCCACCTGCCCAAAAGGAAAACATTCTCTGGAGATTGTGCCTGGGCCAGCAAACCAGCTTTCATCTCATCATTTGGATCCATGCATATACTATGAAAACAAGAGAAGAAAAATGAGTGCATATGTTTGTTTTCATACTTGTATTTTAAGCCTCAAGTCTGCAATTTTTGGCCTCAGTTACTTTGAGATTGCATTCCTTAACTTTCACAGGTAATTTTTTTGATCACAAAACTATTTTTAGAGTGCTCAGCATAATCTAGGGAAATCCTCACATCATGGTTTCAACTTATTTACCTTGTCTGCATAAATCTGCTTATATTTAAGATAAGGATATTATCTCTATTTTACAGAGAAGTTAAATTCAGTTTATTGAAAAAATGCAGGTGCTTTGAACACTGAAATAAAGTGTTCTAAAACTGCAGTTTTAAACCTATTTTAAGGATAGATTACATATGAGAACTAAATTAGGGCTAAAATGCGTTCTGAAGATTAAAAGCAAGACTGTCACAGTAAGTATTACATAACAGCAGATTTGATAACCTACAGCTGCCAAAACTTTTTCCGTCTTCATATATTTATTGTGTCATTTCATTAAAGCTTGAATTGCTACCTTGCATTGCATTATGTTTATGACTGACCTTGAAGCTTACTTTGGGCAGTTACTTATACATGGCTATGTGAAACATGCAAGCCCAGACCCTAATACTTTAAGCTCACAATCCTGTAGATCTGTATCTAATAGACATCCTTGATGTTGCCCCATCAATATGCAAGACCTCTCCACTATAGAAATTGGTTCTCTACTCTCCAGCGGTATTCTCTGCAGGCTGCTACTGGAAGTCATACAATATGTTCACAGGACTGCTTTTAGACTAAAACAGCATACCGAAATATAAATGCTCCAGTATTCAAGTCTGCCCAGACTTGTATCATCAGTGCTTTGGAACCCAATGAAATTATATGAATACAGCCATCTTCAAGAAGTTTCTCTCCCAGACTTAGGTATTCTGTTCCCATAGACTTCATTTCTTCTAGAAATATAAACGTTTATACACAGTTACCATACAACAACAATGCCTTTCACACCATATATCACACAAGTACAAAAAGAAACAGTTCAGGTACCGCATAGACTTTTTTTTTGTTTAGTTGAGGGGTTTTTGTTGTTCTTTCTTTTTTTTTTATAATAGGCTGACTAATATGCATGATTCTCTTCAGAAACTTGGGTGTCAAATTGAAACACAGGAACTTGACATTAACTCAGAACCTCACTTTTTTTTTTTTTTAGTAATCAAGTAAATCCACTGAGCTGAATACATTTATCAATGATGCTTTTGACATGCCACATCATATTGCATTCCTATTGAACTGTCAGTATGCACCAAGAAGTCTTCAGATTTTTCTTCACAAATCATACTACCCTTTAAGCATGATCTTGTATTCAGTATTTTTACTTTACCAAGCAAAAGCACAGACCTTCTAACAACAGCAGTTCTAGTGAGTTCCAAGATTCAGGGTTGAGTTTTCTCTCCTTTTATTTAAATACAGTAAAAGGAAAAGAGTACAGGTATTCCAAGTGTTGTGAATGGAAGACATTTTAAACAAATTTAAGAATTTTTCCTCCTACAAATCATAATTCAAAAGATTCTGCTTAGAACAGTTTGGGAGCAGGTGTCTCTACAAAAGTATAGACAGAATAATATCGTACAGCTATCGGCATTTACAATGGTGCACACAAGGAAAGTTAAGAGGATTTATACTGTTAGCCTGAGACTTCATTATCAATACACAAAACCAAATAAACTTGAGAGCATTTTTTTCCCATTCAGCTGCAGCATTTAATATTTTCTTCATCATAACATGAAGTAGCATAGATACATTTTACTGAAGTTACAAATTCAATGAGAATACTATATTTCCAAGGAAGCAGACATCAATCTAATTCATGGACCAGGGCTGCAAATGTTTTATCTGTAAGTATACGACAGTACTCAAAGAAAAATTAGAAATACTACCACTGCTGTTTAATATACATCATTAAAAAAAATCCAACCTTTGTATATGGCACATAGATTAGTAATATTTGTAACCAGAATCCTTCAGTGCTACCTAAACAGAAACAGAAAGTACTGTATGCTCACCTGTGCTGTCAAAACTGTTCTCTTTTACAGCTATGAGTCTGCTTCTTCTCTTGATTTTTTTCCCCTTTTCTGTTGAATTTTCTGTTTCATGAGCATACTCCAGATGAAACCACAGCGACACACTGAAGCCATCGGACATGTGTGGCCAACAGTTTTGTCCAACTAAAGGCAAGTGAATTGGGGCTATATGCCAAGAAGAAAGCAGCTGATGACTCAAGTTTTCACTATCTGCCTCTTTCTTACTCTGTGAAAATTTTGCTCTTTTAAGTAGTCCAGCAGTTTTGCTATTGGAAGTGCTAGCATATTTTTGTGAAGAACCACTACTCAAATTTGTGCCATGTAGCAAAGGGAAGGCAAGGTACTGTAGTGGGTTCATATAAATATTAGCGTCTACGATCTTCAATACACCCTTGAGTAGTATCTCCTAGAAGAAATAAACCGAACAAATGAGAAAAAAATTAAACTGTTTACACCACATAGTCAAGTATCATGTAACCAAACAGAAGCCACTCCTCATTTAAATTTGGATTCATGTTTTCCCACTAGAGGTGGACTTTCATATTCAAACTGACACATTTGCAAAGCATCAGGTAGCTGCTTCAACAGACTCTGGCCCAGCAGAGCTTTGGGGATTTAGTCCGGGCAGATCAGTTTTCAAGTTACCATGCTCAGGAATCAGCTGAACCAAAGCAGGTGGTCATTGCACAATCTTATCTCACTTTTGTTATGTGCTAACAGATCAATTCATATTGCAACAAAAGATCACACCTTTTACCTCATGTTTGAGGCTGGTTAAGAATGCACACACAGGTCATCAATTTGTTATTGCATAATCAGCAACAAAACTAGCTGAGCCCTCAAGTCAAAAAGTTTCTCTAGTCACTCGGCCAATTATTACAAGCTATCTTTGAAAAATTGACTTGTGACTCCTTGTTTGGTTTGGTACTATTTCAGATGCACAGTATTTTTTTTATTTTCTTCCACTTGTATTTTGCTACAGACTCACACACAAACCAGAGTTATTTCAGCAGTATATCCCACACAAACAGTAGATTCCAGCATTACACAAACCAGCTTACAACACTTTTGAAAGTAATTCCTGCTGCTAAAGCATTCCTGAAATAGTGAGATGCTTTATAACTTCAAAGTAACTTTTGCAGTATTAGTGTTCTGTCATCCATAACCATTATGTCAGTCTTCCTCAAGAGGAATCTTGTTTTCTTGTACTGAAGAGAGTCCCCAGGACCCACACACCCTTAAAAACCCTCTCTTATCTCCTATGTCCTTTTGTTGTTTTAAGAAAGAATTACTTCAACAACCAAATTTTATTTGCTCTGCTCAGTTCAAATGTCGCTGATCATCTTATTTCTCAAAATTCTTGGACACAAAAGGATTTTCTTTTGGTTTCATTTTTCTAATAACCATCTGAATTTTGCCATGTGCTCCTCCATACATACCGTACAAGGTGTCTTCTCCAAAAATATCCTAAGAAGGAGAGTTAGCTCTTCTGCACATGTCTGTGAACTCATCAAGGAAACTAGCAGATCTACCAGCACCATCTGACATGCTAAAAAGAAGGAGACAATAATATTCTTAAAAGGAATTTTTCTAAAACTGCAAAAATTCATATTCTATACTATTATAAGGAAAGATTAACTTGGAATTCAGAGTGTTTTGCAAAAACATTTCAAATTAAGGAAGCAATAATGATTACAAGATAAATTCTAGAGAGATTGAACAGTACCTCCTGACACTACCATTAAAAGTTTCGTTGAATGAACTCAGATGGCTATGCCAGATGTAGCTCCCAGGTTTGCAACGTGGAGTCTGAAAGCCTGGGAACCTAGCATCTAACTTACAAAGGTTCTCCCACAAAGCCAGGGATGGGTTTACATCTCCCACTGTGGAACAGCCTCATCATGTGAAGCTACCTTAGGGTAAACATTTAATTTGCTTCTATGCATTCTTGGATTAGCTAGCTGCTTTACAGTTAGAAATAAAACTCAAGACATCACCTGTGTTACAAAGAAATTGGAAATAAAATCTTGTGTTGTGATGGAGTGAGAATTCAATCAGCTGCTATTTTTCCAAGCAACGTTTAACACTGTCACACCACTGTCTATAATTTTAACTATCATTTTCAGATCTGCCAGTATTTGTTTATATATTTCCACTAGCTCAGAAATAACCCCATATTTACACTAAAGGGGCACAAGTTCCTTACAACTTAAAAAAGCAGCTGCATAAATTCACACATACCAATGAACTTCCTTTGTCAACTTTGCATTTGCACTGTGAACTAAAAAAATTGACTGTGTATACACTAAATTACAAAACCTAATATTTGAGTTACTTGAACCTTTAACTCACCATGAAAACTAGATTCCGTTTGCGTCAATATATTCAGAAATCCTCCCAAAAGGTGTTTAACAGCTCCCTGTTAAAAAAATTACAAGGAAAATGGATATCTGAAGAATAAACCCCAGCTCAAAGAACTAAGAAATAAATTCTTCCAATCAACACCTGCCTATTATTTTAATGATAATTCCAACTACTTGAAATTATGGAAGTTTTTTATATTTGCCAATGAACATTCTTTCGTGTTCTGTGCAATTCAGTTGCAGAAGAGATTTTGAAATTTAAATGTTTCTCTTTTGCAAGAGGCATACTCAATTTAGTTATTAAACAAGTGAAAAAGTTATCTATTGGAAATTCCAAAGGATTGTGAGGACATCAACATTTGCATAACTCATTTCTAATATTAACTTAGGAAGAATAAAAGCATGAAATACTTTTGAGGTATATGACTCACAGTTTCTAAAAGTACATATTCAATACATGTATGTGTAGAATGTTTACATATATACATATACAAGCAGATATCTGCCTTTTTTTTTTCTAATGCCCTGACAATCATTAAACCTTTAGCTCTAGCCCTAGTGATTGAATAGTCTTGATAAAATAAGACACCTGGGAAACTCAAAAGCTCTGTAGCTCAAATATCTTTCAATACTTTACTTAGTTCCTAGTAACCTGAACACAATGCAGTTCACAATATCAGTCATTTATATTGTTTCAGACCTTATAAAATCCCATAACAAGTGAGAACATTTGAGATCACTCCATTAGGTAGACTGGTACTATAAAACTGAAGAAAAGATACACAACCTCCAGACTGTTGCCTTTGTTAATAACATTTTTACCTGTTCTATAAGTACAGTGGCATTTCTCTCCTTCTGGCTGATGATTTTCAGGCAGCTTCGGAATACATGAGCAAGCACATCTAAACTTGCATTACCAGCTGAGAGTAAGTTTAATTCTAACATGCAAATTTCAGGATACATTAATTCTCCTTGATTGATGTTTCCAGTTAGGTCATTAAAATAACCTGAAGGACCTGGTTCTCCCTTTGTGTCTGCTCCTGAAAAAAAAAAAAACAAAAACACTTGTCTTACTGAAACTTACTCAGCTGAACACAGATTACACAATTTAAGCAGAACATTCAAGGACATACTTCCTTCAACCTTCTCATAAAGTACAAATCAAAAGTAGTCACTAGCCTATAAGAAGTTAGCATAATCTTCTATTCTTCTTCAGATTTTCCTATTTTCCTGCTAACACAGAAGGCTGAGGATGCAGTTTCTCCCATTACATGCTCTTAAACTATGTGCCTTCATTTCTAGGGAACTGGACATACAGTAATGTTGAAATATGCAATTTGTGAAACATTACAGTAAAATCATTGTAACAGAGCCTCAAACTTCTATACAAAACTCCGAGCCTGCCAAGAAAGGACATAAATTTAAATTATTTTTTGTTAAAAGTTTGGGGGAAGCAGTTTAGTTATTTAACTCAGAAAACTCATATGACAGAATATCTGCATAACAACCAAAGAAGAAAAGCATAAGCACCTCCTGTTACATCTTGAAGAGAGTTTAAAACACGTTACTTAAAATTATTTGGTACAAGTTTCATACAAATGTTTCCTAGCATATTTCAGATGAAATTTTTAATTCAGAAATGCTTTTACAATGTTATATATCTATTCATAAGGCCCAGTCATGCAGGTAAAAAGCAACAGTTTAATGCAGTTCTATTAATCTATTCAGACCAGAATGGAAGCATCCAGATGTATTCAGCACAAAAGAAAAAATTAATTCATGTTTAAAATTAATTACACAAACAGAATACAGCAAGATATGGATACATCAATCGTTGAATGAATATAAAGGGATATGTTGTATAACAAGGAGGCTATCACAAGTCAAATGAAGCACGTGATTGGGAAAAGCCAGTATGGATTCACCAAGGCCAAATCATGCTTGACAAACTTGATTGCTTTCTACAACCAAATAACCTGTTTGGTTGATGTGGAACGGGCAGTGGACATTGTCTATCTAGATTTCTCCAAGGCTTTCAACAGTTTCCCACAGCCTTCTCTTAGAGAAACTGTGTTAGGGTCAAGACAAGGGGTCTGTGCGGTGGGTGGGCACTGGCTGTCCAGCTGCACCCAGAGGGTGGTGGTAAATGGCTCCTTTTCAAACTGGCAACTGTCACAAGTGGAGTCCCCTGGGGATTGATATCACCCCAAAGCTGTTTAATGTCTTCATAAGTGATCTGTCAAGTCTACTTTGATGGAGTTTGCCAATGATACCAAACTGAGTGGGGAAATGAACGCCTGGGCCACAGGAAGACCTTGACAGGCTGTAAGAGTGGGCTGACAAGAACCTTATGAAATTCAACAAGGACAAATGTAAGGTCTTGCACATGGGAAAATATAATTCACGAATACAGCACAGGCTTGGATCTACCCAGCTGTGGAGCAGCTCTGTGGCAAGGGACTTGGGTGTCCCAGTGGACAGCAAGCTCAGTATCAGTAAGTAGTGTGCTGCTGCAACAGAAAAAGCCACCAGGATGCTGGGCTGCATTAAAGATGTCACCAACAGGGGTAAAGAAATCATTATCCCACTCTACTTAGTGCTTGTCAGGCCTCACCTGGAAAGCTCTGTTCAGTTTTGGTGGCCACTATGCAAAACAGATGGGAGGAAAGGTTGAGAAAACTGGGTTTGTTCAGCCTTGGGAAAAGGTAGCTTAGAGGGGACCTTATCACCAGATTCTAGTTTTTAAAAGGTGCCTACAAAGAAGATGAAGACCCTCTTTTTCCAAGGAGTCACACAGACAAAATTAATGGATAATGGGTACATGTTATTCTCACAGAGATTCCATATGGACACAAGAGGAAAGCTTTCCACAATGAGAACAATCAGTCATTGGTATAATCTCCCCAGGGAAGTGGTGGATTCCCCAACATCGGACACTTAAGATTCAGATGGAAAGGGTGTCAGGCTATCTTGTCTTGACCATGCTGTTGCCATAAAAGGTTGGACCAGATGATCCTTGAGGTCCCTTCCAACCTAGTATTCTATATATAATTAGATTATTTAGTTTTCACCGGAGTTATAATTCTAAATAAAAAAATTTGAGCATTGAATTTCAAACAAACTAATAAAGATCTTTGGAGCTCCTAGACCACGATAATATATTTGAGCAGCACGACTTTAGAGCAAAAGTCACATAAACAAAGACAACCATAACAACAGTTTCTGTAATGCTCAGTAAGAATATTCATCATCTTTCTATCTGTAACTGCATCATACTGAAAGCAAAAAAGTTATTATTTCCATCTGTTAAATGTATCTGATGTTTGCCCCGTTTTGGTACATCTCAAAAGACAAACTTTGCTATGTCGCAAAGACAGCTTTCTATATTAAGAAAGTTCACATTTACCTTCATCCTTGGTTTCACTATCATCAGAGTTACTTTCGCTATCTGCTTCATATCCTTCCTCTTCAGCAAAAAGTTGAAGACTACAGCATTGTGATTCTTCAGTTTCTTCAGAAATTTCTCCAGGTTGTGACACAGGCTCCTTTTCAGTGTAATAGGTCTGTACAATACATCAAACAAATAGATTATCATTGATCAGAAAAAAAAAAATCTTTGGATCAGAAAAGCAAATAATTTAGAACCTTACAAATGACTATTTTCTCCAAGCCCATCAGCAAAAGAAACAAATTAATCATAAACTTTCAAGAAACTTGAGATACGTTAAGAATACTTCATTCTTACATAAAAAAACTGAATCTGCAAAGACGGATTTTTCATATTAACTATCTGATCAAAGTTTTAGCAAGCAGGTGGCCAACGCATTAAGAGTAACTATGTTTTTAAAATCACTATCACCATCCACATGCACCTTGATGTTCACTCTAAGGTGATAAGGTCACTCAACATCCCTGTTTGAAGCTCTTCGAGAGTTTGTCACACTGTTGTGAGATGAAGGAGTAAAGAGAACATCAGGTTGACTGAGCTTGCCGCTTTTTGGGGTATGGCTCATTTTTGAACAGTAAATGTGAGGACCATATCAATAAGCAGCATTTCACTTACATATGAGAAGCAGAGAATTCATCTTCAACTGCCACAGTAATCAAAAGATATATAACATTTCCTATTGAGTTTAAAAAGACCCAAACAACAAAATCTTGCATTATTCACAATTACACTGGTTAGTTGGTGTTTCATACCTTCTCAATTTTTTCTTCAGAATGATCCAGATCAGCAGAAAAAGTGCCCAATGCAACACGAAGCAGTGAATCAAACAGAGGCTTTGCCAAGTCAGTTTCTATCACTTTTGATTGAGCAAGCTGCTCTCTTATTTCAAGTAAGATATCATCCACGCAGGTATTCTGTGTTTTGGGGGAGACAAACATTTTGATTCATGTTACTATGTTTTGGCAAACAGAAGTAGCCTAGTACTTTCATTTAAGAACTTCTCCTTCCACCTACAATAATCTAACTTCTCAGCTAAAACCATCACACTTCATTCAGTCTCTTGAAATAAGAAATATTCATCTTGTTTGTCACAACAGAGATTTAACTGGAATCTGCACTCTGAAAAAATCTGGCAAAATGCTGTTATCTAAAGTTTGCAGGTAAAAGCACTGTTTCAAAAATAAATGACTTTGAAACAGTTTCAGGTACACAGCGTGCATTCAAATCACACCACAACATTACTAGAAGTGAATAAGTCAGAGGGTGACATGTCCAAGATCACAAAACTTGCAAGCAGTCCAGACAGAACTCCAGTTTTCAGTTCTCTCTTGTACTTAATGCCTCCTGCTTTTGTAACAAACTGCCAAATAAAACTCAAGATAGCAATTAAAACATTAAAGCAATATGAAGTTGTCTTCCGTGAATTAACAACTTTTTTTGGAACACTGAATTAGTTCACCTCTAAGGCTTAAGTAATATTTTATTTTTCAGGTGTCTTTTTAGTACCTGTGCCCTGCAATACTCCTCTTTCTCAAGCACCATGCTGTGCTCAGAACTGTGTTACTATGTATAATCTTGCCTACACAGCTTTCCTGCAGCATCCCTGCCACACACATTATCCACTGAATACTCTTTCCAAAAAGAGTACCACTTGAAAGGACCACTACTCCAACTACTAAGTACGATTTAACTGTATGCTTTCAGTTCTACTGAAAATATGGTACTATAAGAAAAGCGTAAGTTTTTTCCCCTCTCTACAAGAACTTTTGACGAAATTCCTGTTAAAATATTACTGTACGTAACAAATATGAGCAAAGTAAGCTAAGGGAAGTTGCATAGTACCTGGTGAAACATCTCCACTTCCATCTTCTGCATGTTACTTGCACTGTGTAGACAGATGGTCAGCAGAGCTTCTAGAAGTCTGATACCTTGAAGTGCCCACTCAGCCTCTTCTCTTAAAGAAGTCTTTATCCCTTCAAGATTGGCAACTGAAATAACTGAGGAGTGTTCCCTACTCAAAGAGCTGTCACAGGAGACAGAGTGAGGCACCAGCCGTTCCACACCAGCAAGACTGCCAGAATTATCAGGCTCCAATTGTGTCACCTCTCTGCTTTTAGCCAGCTGAACAGAATCGTCCTTGTCGAGAAGCTCAGTACGAGGACTCCCGTGTGAACTTCTGCTGCTTTCACTCAATACTCTCTCCCTCTTTTCTTGCTCCTTTTCCTTAATTTTTCCAAGTTTCTGAATTATCAGAATTAGTAATCTATGGCATGCTTCAAAGCCTCCAAGTCTATGGAACTGTCTCTGGAAAACGGAACTATACAAATAGATGCAACGACACATGGACCAAATATCTGCAGCCCTTTGAATATGTTCCAGTGAGGGCAAAGTAAGGCTTTCCAGTGACAGATACGGCAACTTGTGGCCTAATGGCTCACTAGCTGTACTATCATATCCTGACGTATCTTCAGAGTCATTAGCTGAATCCAGATCACCATCTGCTTCTTTACTCACGCATAAAAAAGCAACACAGAGAAACAGGTTTATTGTGTTGACATGAATGTCTTGGCTCACAAACTTTTTCTTTTTTGGGTAGGCCTCTTTCAAGCCAGCATAAAACTTGCTCAGGCTTTGAGGAATCTCTGAAACAGCATGCTGGCTACAAAGGGAAGCAGGTAAGTCAGATGTAGATTCCTTTTGTTCGCCATTCAGGCCTTCCAGTTCTGGCGTTGCTTGGTCTTTCTGCTGATCACCAAGGCAGAGTATCAAAGTCTCCAACACTTTCAAAGAATGGCTTCTTAATGTATCTAAGTAATTTAACTCAATCATTTGATTCACTCCGTTACAACTCAGAAATAAGTCTCTAATTACCCTGCAAGATAAAGCATAAAAGTTACCTTATAAATCAGCCACAAATTCATGTAGTTCACTAATTGCTGTAAATTACTGTAAATTAAAGAGAGGATGAACTTGTTCACTGTACTCTAGAATCTCAAGTAAGCATCATTCAACTAGTAATGGAAAATTCAACTTTTTTTGTAAGATATGATGAAGGAAATACTTCCCTCTAAAATGTAGGCCACAAACATGTATGATGTTCAAAACATTAAAAGCGTTTAACTTTATTTATGACATTTGCTCTTTAGTGGTACTTCCCCCCCCCAGTTTTTTCTTAGCAATTGGAGCTAGTAATTATTTTTGTAAATTTCTCTGTTCTGTGATTTCACCAGAAAGCAGAGATTCCTTCTCAAAATTGAAGACATTTTCCTAGCTATATCTTAGTTGTGTGGATGATGTATTTCAGATAGAATTCAGGAATACCTTTCAAGCACAACTTCTTGTGCAATCGTTATGCCAGCATGTCAATGTCAAAAAACTTTTTGTATATTTGTTTACAAGTCTATTTTCCCTTTTTTTCTACTCCCGAAGTATTTACACTAAGTTCATACAAAATTTGGAGTAAGGGTCTATAAGCTTTTTAGCATACTACATTTGCTTGTAGACATCTACCTTACTTACCTCCCATCTCCTTCCCACAGGATCAGCTTTTACTCTAACCAAGGTACTCTAGAATCAAATCGATCATTTACTTGTATATTCCCATCTTTAAGCCAGTAAAAAAAAAAGGATATTTTAAACTCTTTTTTAAAATCTAAACTTAACTCCTCTTGCCTCTTTGCCACTAAGTGCACTTTCAAAAATTAATAGCTACTGCTATAGTGTAGATTAGGCCAGAAGTAAAATGGCATCAGACAATCCCTTTACATAAACTGGAATACTAGTCTAATCTTTGTAATTGTCTTGGATGACCTCCACTAAATTCACTTTGAGAGTCCAAAAGAAATAAAATCAGAATCTTTCCTGGACAAAAGGACACATTCATATTCTAAAAAAACTTCCATATATTGTATTAAAACATTATGGCATCAATTCAACAATAAATAGAAAGTTTCTATGTCATGCCTTGGAAGAATATTTGTTGGGTTTTTGTGTTCTGGGGTTGGTTTGGTTTTGTTTCTCAACTATGTTAAAATGAACAGGATTTTGTAAATTAGAAAATAGTTATTCCAGGACAGGTAAACATCAAGACTTATTTTGAAAGATGGTATAGTAACCATTCTAGAAGGAAAAGGGAAACAGAAAACTAAGTAGTCTAATTCCCACAGAAAAATGACATATCAGTCTGTTCAACATTCCTGACTAATTTTAGCATGCGGAATGAAGAGAGAGGCAGAGAGCATGTCACATTGGACAAAGATTTTTATTTGTTTCTACACACTTTGGCTTATTAAAGACCATAACTCATGAGCAGAGCGCCCTCACTTTCTATGGTTTATAGATCTAGGCATATATCTTATGTTACTCAAGCATTTACCTTGTTGCCACCTTCAATATCCAAACACTGCCTAGAGTCCAAATAAAATTTATGTTCTGATCAATAACAAATATACAAAGCTATGTACATAATTAGCATGCTTTCCAATAATAAACAGAAAATCAACCAACCTGGATTTAAGCAACACAGGGAGCATCTGCAAATAAACCTGAAGTACTTCAGAAGGCAAATCCTGGCTATGGTAACTGCATGTGTGTTTATCACTTGTACTTAGTCCAAGTTCTTGTTGAGCATGGCAAGCTAGCTCAACTCCTCTCTGAAGCACGGGATTATAAATACAGTTATATAGTTTCCACTGGACCACTACATTTCCCTTTTGAATTAAGTGGCAAACATGACTTGCAATCTGTGTGCCACGTAGCTTGTCTTCTTCAAAAACAACGTCCTGATAAGCCTCCAATGCATGCCATCTCAACAACATATCTTCAGATCCAGTGCTAGGCAGAATTCCCTGAACTCTGCAAGAGGAACTAGATGCAAGACTAGCATCACTAGAATTGCCCTGCAAGGCATCTTCCAGCTGAGCGAGTTGATCACAGTCAACAGTACATATATTGCATGATGCCTGTATAATTTTTTGAGAAACTTCTGCTCCACCCAGTTGATCCAATATAAACTTGTTAAGGATGTTCAGTATGTGCTGCTGAAAGTTTTTTAATATTGGTAACTTGGAAGCATGGAGCAGTGGGACAATGACAGACTTTGGATCCATACAACAACATATTCCTACGTTATGTACACCTGAGAGAATCTCAACACAGGTACTGCTTAAAGAAACTTGTTGCAACAAGTGCAAACACTGGTGTGCACAAACAGCAATACAACAGCATCTCTCAGGATAATGAACTTCTCCATCAGAAATTTCAAAAGGGTTTTTAGAAGTTTGGTTTTTAAAAGCAGATACAGAGAGCCCAGAGAGATCTCTGTGGTGATTCATGAAGTGAGAGTACTCACATCGTCTGTGCCGCTTTCTTGTACACATTGACTGATGGAGCTGCTCTGATTTCACTTTTTTGACAGTGCTGATTATTTTCATGATACTGTTGATTAGAGTTTTCAGATGCTCTGAGGCTTCCCCAGGTACTCCCTCATTCTTTATACAGAGCCACTCCATTTGAAGCACTGTTATTTCAAACAGCTTAAATCCCTGATGCTGTATGAACTCATGAACCAGATCTATAGCTTGGCTAAAGTAGAATGGATTGGAGGCTGCACTTTGTAGGCAACAGATCAAAATCTGCAAGGCGCCTTTTATAACCTCAGGTAGAAGCAAGGTTCTGTGACGATATCTAGAAAATATGTAGTCATCCTGAACTGGCTGCTGTAGTGTTTTCTCATAACCTGGAGAAAAAGGACCAGGTTGCTTTTCCAAGGAAATTCTGATTTTTAATGCTGCTTTAAGTAAGTCTGTTAAATTTTTTCGTAAATTGTCAGGCATTGTTTCTGTATTGCTAATGTCTAAAGCCATAAGATGCAGCACTGTTCGAAAGAGCATCCTTTGGATCAGAGCCACAGGTTCTTCTGTCCACCCTGCAGAAACTACTTCATTTTCTCTGTTACTACTTACATTGCAACAGTCTCCAAATCCTGATAAGAACTCTGTTAATGTGGGCACCACACTGGCTGAAAGAGCAGAGCTGTGATTCAAAGTAATATCAAATTTGCACACTTTCTCTAAGAGAGACAGTAAGACATGGCATAAGTCAAAAGGAGAGTTATCCTTGTTGCTCTCAGAAGTTCCTGCAGCTGGCTCATTCAAAGTCTCTGGGTTTAGCTCGTGTGCTGGAATAATTTTGCTGGAATTTTCTACGTTAGGGGCATTGGTATTAGAATTTGGTACCACTTCCACAGGTAGGCGATCACTTCTGTCTACAAGGTAGCTGTCCCTAACAGGATACGTTAAAAAAGGCTGCAGTAACTGGGAGTGTCTGTGTTTTGTTATTACAGTAGTCTTTTCATCAGAATTTCCTTCGGAATCTGAAGTGGACAGCTGAGATCTTCTTGCATCTCGCACAGAGTAACGATGGGTGGTTTTGCGCAGACGTCCGCTTTTTCGAGATCGAAGATTTAGCTTTACAGAAGTCTGAAGAGATGAATGAGTGCTTCCATCTAAGTTTAGTTTTTCCTGAGTAGATTTCACAGAACTTGTATTATTCTCTTTGGTCAGGCATATGTCTACTGTGAAGGGTATATTAAAATCTGTTGGAAAAAAGATAACAAAAGAACATTAAAGAAACATTATAATACGTAAAGCATTTTTCCTAATTCTATAGTTAAATACTTCCAGACCAAAAACATGCAACAAATTTATATCTTAATAAGTCATGGTTTTGCATATACCTATGTCAGACATTTCTAACATAAAACAGGCAGCAACAACTCATGTTTAGGAGTCATACTAGGTATTTTCAAAGCCTACACAAATTAGTTTATTTTCTACCTAGGGTTAGACAAAAATGTGCTAGAGGGTTTCCTAAAACTTTTTGTTGGAACAACAATTCCATTCTCAAAAAGAAGCATACTAGTGGTAATAGAAAAAATATATTTCTCTACTTAGAAACAGTGCAGATCTTCAAGTATACAGACCTCAGTCTTTACTTCAGTATTAATTATTCCAAATACAAGAAGCAGAAATAAAAGTAGGAAATTTTAAATAGTCAAGGACAAGAGGGATACGGAAAGGAATAATGTTTAGGATGCTGAATATTCTTACAAAAGCCAAGACAAAAAATCCCAGCTTTCAAGTATGCAGTATAAAATAGCAAATATGAAATTTAAATCTGATTCAATGGACAAGAAGATTTTTAAGAATAAAATGCAAGTACTACTGGTTCATTTGTATCGGTAAACTCAGACAAACTATCAAAAAAGTAAGCAGAGAAACAACTCCATATGTGCTTGGATTAAGTCCAGTGTTATTTTTCAGTAGTGACAGAACTGTAACTGGATGCTTTGGGCAGTAAAATAACTAGCATAAAACAACTGCAAGCATCCATCATCCAGTAAATTCAGTATTTAGAAAAATGTGATAGTTAACAACAACAGCATCCACCTCCCCAAAACCCCAGAATCCCACCTAATAGCTACAAACATCTGAAATCAAGCTGAAAGAAAAGATGCTTCCATGTGCAGCCTTGTTGTTTCAAAAATCATAGTTGTGATACATAAGAAACATCATCTGCTTTAAAGGCAGGAAATTAACCAGGAGCACTTTACCAAATGAAGGATATTCCCTGTACAGAAAGAAAAAACCTGCCTAATACCAGTGGATTTGTTTCAGTCAAGAAAAAAAAAAGAGTACTTAGTGCACAACTGGATACATCATGTTTACTGTATCAATACAAAGAGAAGGTAATTTGTAGACATAAAACTTCACATTATGCAGTGTATAAACCACAACATCTTAAAACCTATTTACACAACAGCATTTTAAACTAACCCTGGAAAAGCCACTAAGCTCTTGTAGGATAACCAAAACATTTCTTTAATTCCATCATGCTTACAGGAGCATGAGAGAATGATGCAACTGAGAAAGCAGGAAAGCTTATTATATAAAAGCTCTAGGCAACTGGCACTCCAAGTCTACAAACATTAACAAAAGCCTCAATTTGCAGGAGTTTCAAACAGCAAAAAACACTGGGAGAGCTTCAGATAAAAATCCTTAGGAACTCCCTCAAGCAGTAAGGTAACTTTACTTCATTCTCTTTGCTTCATCCTCTGGGAGGGAAAAGAATGCATCAGAAAAATGTAAGATCCCAAATAAAAAAAAACCAAAATCACTGACATTTCCTTGTTCAGTTTTTCCACAGAGTTCAATTCATATAATCCTTTTCATTTCTTTAATTCACTTTAAACTGACTCTTTGGCAGTTGAACCCTTGTGATTTGATTGCTCAATTAGCATATCAGTTTCTGACACAGAACATGACGTTTTCTAAAGAATCAAGCCTAGTTCTGTTCATAGTCATCTAGTCATCATTATTCCTTTTTTTCAGGGCCTGACTTCCTGATAACATCGCACTTCTTTCATATTTTCTCATCCACTGCTTGGCTTTAAGCTTATTCTCTGTTTCCAATTTCTTCAATTTCACAAGAAAAAAGTCTGTCTCATCCTGTCTTTAGTGTCAGCAGGTATCACTTTTTTGTTAAAAAAAAATAAAAAATCAGTATGTTTTCCCTTTCTAATCATCATGAAACCCTTTGCATTAGAAATATCATATACTATTTCAAATCTCTTTTCCCCCCAAATCACATGAAAAGAAGAAAAATCTCAACATCGAGCTCAGCTACACAGTAACATAAGCATTACCTTTCACACTGATCAAAAGCCTTTACCTTCTCTGCATGATTTTTATCTTCCTTGTATGCTGATAGGACATTGGTATTTTTGAACTTAAATTCTCTGCAGAATCCACATCTTCATTCCTTGTTAGAGCATATGTACTACAATGGGCTACTCTTTGATAGAGAGTCCTAAACTCTGTAGTAATGCACAAACTACTTCCTTTAGGTGCTTAATACTGTAAATGATAAAACATACCTATTGCTTTTTCTTCTTGGACAGGGATTTTCCACACCAATGGCAGAAGTGACAGAAGGAGGGTAAGAAGTTCTTCTCGACATGTCAGCTCCTATGTTAGGAACAAAATAAAAAGTAAGATCTTGTACTTCTAAAAAACAGATTAACCTTCTTTATTTTACCAAGCTATTCAGTTTCTATGTCTCTCTGCTGTTTTAAGCATTGAAAAAATGACCTAACTGCAAAGAGAGCTATAATCATTAACTAGAGCCAGTCAGAAAGCATCCAAGATATTTATTACACCTCTGCAACTGTTTCTATACAAAGCTCTTCTAATCCCTCTTGTTAAAAGAACTCCTTAAAGAAGAAAACCAGAAAAATCAAAGGCACAGAACTTGTTGATTTAATCAAAACCAACATGAAACCCAAGACGAGTTTGAAATTTCTGTCCTTCCAAAAATGTAACTTCAAAGAACTTTATTTTGAAAGTTTCTACTTTCTCCAAAGTGACATTCTTAAGCAACTGAAAAAAGGCTTACATTTATAACTGATCTTATTGACTTATAACACAAAGGCAAAAATTTTATGAGAGAAAAGAGAGAAGGTTACTCAATTTAAAAAAAAACCAAAACAGAATAACTAGTAAAAATCTTCCCTCCTTTTAGGATTCTAACACTTATACACTAAGAATTTCAATGCAGAGAAGAATCATAGAAGGGACAGAATTCAACCAATTCCTTTATGGAGTGCTTTGCAGCAAAATCAAAATGATTTCAGACCTAAAGGTCAAAAATTTCAAAAACAAAAAGCTGATTTGAGCATTTTGGCACTTGATATCATTCAGGGACATGCAATTGAAGCAACACACTTCTCCAAAAACTCAAGGTAACAATGAAAGTTACCTGTGTGTGGAGATAAGCAACTTCAATAGTTTTTTATATATATATATAAAAATAACAACTATATACAGTTATATATATAGTAATAGAGATACCTCTACAGCTATCTCTCTACATATGTAATAGCTGTATTTTTCTGATAAGGCTATCAATTTAAATGAAAATTTAAAAATAAAATCTAAAACTATTAATACAGTACAATTAAGACCTGAGAACGAAGCTTTTTCAAAGTCATTCTCCCAACTCTCTTCTACTAGGGTATTCTCAGCAAGACAAATTAATTGGGAGTGGGAATGAGCAATGCAGCATTCAAAGCATAATAATAAGGCTGGAAAAAGGCAAAATATTAACTTCAAATTTCAGTGGTACACTTCAAAAAAATTTACTTTCCTCATTTCTCCCTGCCTTTAAAAAAATCCTCAGGAAATACTTGCTGAATTGCAGATGCTACAAGCTTTTTTTTCCCTTCTAATTCAGAAATGGGTTTTTATTGGAGGGGAGGCACATGGAATCCCCCAATTTCTTCTTACATGAAAGCCAGCTGTTTTTCCAACAGCTCTGGTCCTGAAGCATCTATTAACAGCAACTATGTAGAATTCAAGTGACATCTAAAAACCTACAGTTATACATAACTGTAGTCCTGTGGATTGCTGTTTAGACAGTGCACCTACTGAAAGCCAGAACCAAACCAGAAGATCAAACTGTAGTCTTAGTACAAGTCACCTCATGAAGGAAAATCAAACATACAAGATGAATTTGACCAGCATTAAGAGCTGACTCCACTTAAGAAAAGGGCTGAATAAACTCAACGAGGATTCACTTGGTTCATTATTTTTAAACACTGGGATCTGCAGTTTCAAAGCACATCTCAGCCAAGCAATTGCTTAGTATCTATCCCATAGTGTTGAAGAGGAAGGAAAGGAAAAAGACAACAAAGAAATGGACATCTGCAGCTACAGGGACATGTGCTAGACTTTCTATATAAAAAAATAGTATAAACTCATCACATCTTCTAAAATACTTTCTCTTTTCAGCTGAAGCTACAATATATTTACTTTATATTATGTCCAAGACCAAGTTACTTAAAGAACAAAAATATGTCTCATGGCCCAAAAAAACAAAATAAAGAAAATAAAAGGAGTATATTTTAATTTTATTTTACTGTCTTAAACCAGGAGTACCTTCTCAAATTAAAAACTGTCAGTTTGTACTGCAGTAATAAACACTCATTCCTCTTGAAACTTACAATCTATTTCTTCTTTCTACCCAGCTACTTCACTTGAGCTTTACACATGCCTTTTCTGATGGTTGCTAAATATTTGACTATCAGCTGGCAAATAGGTATATGATTACCTAATTTTTCTTTTTCTGTTCCTGCTGAAGGACAGAATACTACTGTAACATATCTTTTTGAACTTATGGTCTTTCCAATTAACTCGTGCACTCTTTCATAAGAAGGAAAGAAAACCAGCACCAAGAACAACATAAGCCAGACAAATTCACACAGTCAAAGCTCAATACAAAAATTATAATCAGTTAAGAAAAGCTACTACCTGATCAATAGTTGAGTTCAGAGTGGTAAGCAAAATAAACCCACGGCCTTGAACTAAGTATTGTCCCAGTGCTGCCATATGAGTTTCCTCTTCTTCATCTTCTCTGGCTTCTGTCCTCTGTACCACTGCATTGCACAGTCTGTTGACATCAGACAAGAATTCCCGTGCCAGTGAGTTACTGGCACTGCTCATGTCTGAGCTGTGAGTAGAGGAAAGTACAGAAATTAACTCCATCAGAAAACACATTCCTTATGGAAGAAAGACTGGGGGAAAGAAGGGAGCATTTCTTCCCTGTATCTCACTCCCGCCAAAAGACAGTGTCTGTAGAACTGAGGAGTCAATGTACCAATGTAGGGTGGAAGGGAATGAAAATTAAGAATTTATTTCAGTGAAACTTTGGATAACAGCCCATGACCCCAAACACTGATTTTATAAGTCTATCAAGTAAAAGCCTGTGGCAGAGCATTCCCTCCCACTGCACAAATGAAAGCTAATGACTTCATTCCAGCTCTTCTTGTCAGCGCTAGTCTATGGAGAAACATTTAAATCAAACAAGACAAGAAATGTAAGACTCAGCTGTATAAAACTCAAGATGATCACTGAAGAAAGCAAAACAAAACAAGAATCAGTGATGTCAGCTATGGAAAAAAACAAGGTCATTTAATATTTGAAAGGTTAGCTCAGTTAGGTAGAGCATGGTGCTAGTAATGTCAAGGTTGTGGGTTTGATCCCTGTATGGGCCATCCACTTAAGAGTTGGACTTCATGATCCATGTGGGTCCCTTCCAACTCAGTATATTCTGTGATCTGTGAATCCACATAAACCCCACTTAGTGAATGCTAAATAAGACCTTGGAAGCCAAAGCAAGTTCATTCGCACTAATGGTATAGAAAGTTCCTTTTAGTAGCAAAACCACAAACACATATACATATAATGACATTCATTGTGGAAGTAACAGAAACATTCTTACCAGAATCACTCTGCCAGCTTAGCACATTTATCTTCTATCTGGGAAAAAAAGCAAATATATTCTGGAAATATCACTCTTGGTTCACCTGTTTTTAAAAACAGAAAAATATATCATGATTAATATCCACTTTGTTTTTAAAAACTCATTTTATGATAGTTATTTGAAGCTTCTGAAGAGTTCTTGAGGGCTTTTTTTAGCTTTAAATCTCTAGTTTTCACTTTTAGCTTATGCTTGTGCACAACAGATATTCTATTATAGAGAAAATAATTGGCCATATGAGAAGTTAACATAAAAAAATTCATTAGTTTTAAAATGTAAAATGAGCTAGGTATGCAAGTTTAAATAGTTTCCCCTCTAGAAAGAGTATGAATTAGTGATTACTACATGCATACATAATATTTGAAGAACTTGCAGCTCTAGGTGCAAGTGATAGATAGTAGGAGAAAGTGAATTATGCAGTCAGGTGGTGATGTAAATGCATTTTAAATCTGTCCTTCTAGTCTGTCCTGATAGATTACCAGCCTTTATTACATTAAGCACTAGGAAAGATGTAGTTAATAAAAATTGGAAATTACCAATGGCAAACTTACCAACTGGAAATTTATCATTAGGAACACAAAGGGTAGTAACCAAGAAAAGCCTCAAAAACATTCAACTACAAAGGTCTCTAGGTAAGTGCTCAGAAGACATTTATTATATCCACAGTTAATTAATTGGGGGGGAAAAACCCACCAAAACAGATGGGGACAGGAAAAGAAGAAAAAAAGACTAAAATTTTAGTATTCTCAGATGGCGAGTAAATAAAAACTTCAACTTTAAATTACATGAAAGACTTCCTTAAGAAGACAAACACTATAGGTTCTCCAGGCAAGTTCCTAATAATAGGCCTCCCTATTATTAGGAGTGCTAGGAAACATGTTTCATCCACAGCCTCACAAAAAACCAACTTATTGTTTCAGCTAATATTCAAAATTTATTGAAATAGTTTAAGCAGCTAGTGGTTCTGCAGTTGCACCAGACTACTAGAAGATGTAGAAATATGTTGTCCATCATGTTTTAGTGTCTTTCCAGCTGAAGCTTCAGTCTCCAGGTTTCCTGCATTGCTTGCATTATTTGCATGGATTTTTGCATGGATTTAACATACATTACCATATTCTATCAAAAGGGTGGATTCCCAACGTCACTAGTAAGATAAAGTACTATTTTTTTGCCTTTAATGCAAAGATATTAAGCACGTCTTCTTAACACAATAATTCCTTACCCATTTTGTGTTAAGATGCTCTCATTTTACAGTATAGAAAAAAATTTTTTAAGAAATACCATGCTGGATAATGAAGGACTTCTTTTAGAAGGACTTGTTCCAACAAGTGCTAGCTAGTTCTCAGTTGTACCTATTTCTTCTTCTGCAATTAAGTTCTGAAACAGACTGACAGCACAAAGGTGTCTTTGGAAACAGTTTGTGATATAACCTCATTATTCAACCCACCTTGAAGCTAGAGACAAAGAACAATACAAGGAGAACAGAATTAATTAAGAAGCTTCCAAAAAAAGCTGCCTATGGACAGAAAACCTTCTTCTCTTTTGTATTTGTTTCCTGACAAGTGATTTTAGCACTTAAAGAACATTATTTTTAAAGATGAACTCAGTGAACAACTTGCCCTGCTGATGATGTGGCATAGTACACACTCTGTGGGGGTGGGAGGGGCCGGTTGGTTGGTTTGATTTTCAATTTTTTTTTTTTAATCCACCCCCACTCTAAGGTGTCAGCTTGCTCGTCACCCTTCTGTTGTAGATTGTGATTGCTGACACTACACCCTACACAGCATAGAATTTCATCTCCAAGAAAGTATGCCAGGCAACTTGTTTTAAGTAGGATATACTCTACTGCAGCATTTTTCTTTTGTTTCAAGTGACACCTCTTTAACTGCTGTGGTGCCTGGCAATATGGAAGCTGATGCTACACAACCCCCTGTACTTTAAACTTCAGAGGTGTTACCTTAACAAGGGAAAAATCCCAAAACCTAAAACATCACATACGAACTAAGCCATATGAGAGCAGAAAGAAACCTACTAGAATACTGTGTACAGTTCCAATGGGATGTTTACAGTGTTATAGTTCTGGAATACACTGTGTGTCAGGACTTTACACAGCCAGCCCTAAAAAACCAAAATATCACATTCTTAAATTCCATTTCACTCTCTAGAAGTTTATTATCATATTTCATAAAAATCACCTCTACTACATAGTATTTATTTATAAAAGGAAAAAAAAAACCACAAATCAAAGCAGCCATGAATGATCTGACATTCTCCTATAATATGCCCTTTTCATGCCCATCCTTCCATCATCCTCATAATTCAACCTGTATCGCATCTGCCCTCTGGTCCCTTCCTGCACCAACTCTCAAAAGGAGTTATTTTCTGTTTGCGGTTGTGGTAGAAATCAATTTCCTGCACCTGAAACTTGTATTTTCTCTGAACTTCTTTCCATTTTAATGAAGTTGCTCATCAACTGAGCATCTTAAAGCATAAGGCTGCCTTGTACTTACTTCAGTGGGCTTCAAAAGAACTTAATTTTAAGACCAATTTAGCAATCTTGAATACTGAATCAATTATATAGTAAATTTATACAGTGCTAATGATTAGATGGTATTATCTCTAACATCAGTACAATTTGTGGAAAGAAGAAAATACAACAAAAGCTTAAGGTCAGAATTAATTCTCTGTGTATAAGAGTGAACTAGGCCTTTCCTTGCTTATGTTTTCAGCAATGCATTTTCCAGAAAGGCTTGGAATAACCAGTAATACGATAAAAAGTAGAAAGTACTAATTTGTTACAGCAACATCATAATAAAGTACATTACTAAGGCAAATGAGGTCAAAATCCCATGATGCCAGTTTATTACTTTCAGTAACTGTGGTCCAACAGCTACAGCGGGACTAAAGGAAAGGCAAAGCATTTGAGGGTCTCCAGTTGATAAACAGCCCTAACTAGTGCTCTAATAAACCTACTTCTCCACAACTTTTTTCTTTTAAGTTTTTCTTTAATATTAATTTCATAGTCTTACCAAAAAAAGCAACTTCTTAAACCATCTCTATTTTTTGTGAAGTAGATACCAATAAGTATCTTCAAATTGCTCATTAATAGTTACATGAGTCTAAAATAAGCATGCTACTGAATGCTGTTCATACAGCTGCAGTGTCAGGCTTGACTGTCCAACTAAAACAAGGTGATAATGTACCCAAGAAGGCATGCACAGCACATAAAAGCCACCTGCAAGCTTTAATTTCCCGTAAGTCACTATGTTATCTTCAATAAAGCAGTCTTGTCTACCAGGTTAAAGGAATATCTTACTGCACTAAAGGAGTGATAGCCAGTTTCACAAGAAAAATAAACTTACAAGAAGCTGTTTTACAGATGATGTAAAGAGAAGTGGAGAACATACAGCTACATGAAGTGGTAATTTATTTACCTTCCCTAGTTTTCTGTTTCAGGTAAGAGATAAACATTGGCCAGGCTTGGCACGGCTACAAGTCCTTTTAAGTACAGACTGTAAAGAAGTTGCATTTTTAGTAGGTAATAAAATTAACACTTACAAAACTCCTTCAGTTTCTATAAGATAAGGTACAACCAAGTTCTTTCTGGCCTCCAGTTCAAAACTTGTAGCCCTTTCACTTGTTGCCTAGAAAAAAGTATATGGGAATACAAGTCACCACCGGCCAACAAACACTACATTTATTTTACACAGTATTTATTTCATTTAGCAAATACTTGTACCAGCCCCATACCTTGTACTTAATATTTATGCTCTAGAGAACATGCTTGTTACCTCTTCAAGGATTTTAACATTAATATATCAACCATTATTTAATCAGATTAACTTTGGGGTTAAACTTTCAATTTAAGCTCAAGCTTCTCAAGAGGAGGACACATGCATAATGAAGAGCACCAGCATGTTGTTATTAACACTAAGACACTCCACCTTCTGCAATTGTAGCACAGATTGTCAGGTTTATTGCAGAAACTAAGTTTATCTTGTTAGTAACAGACATCAGTTTTGATTGTCTGTTTAAAGAAATTTGTTAACAATATGACTAACGATTAAATCCTCTGTGCAAACTGGGGAGGAAAAGAAAGTAGAGCCTGAGAGAGTGCAATAGAGAAATACGTATGGCCTGGAACAAGACGGGAGCCACAGTGTTGCCTTGAGGTCTGCACTTGGTGGAAAAATGCAAGTAAAGGCTCAAAATCACCAAAATCAGCATTCTTCCTTTTCTGTTCTTTTGATATGATTCAAAACTTTACACAAGCTGGAAACAAATACCCAGCTGATATTGCCAAAACAGGTTACACAGCAGGAGCAATGCACAAGACCTAAAGAAAACAGGAACCTGCAATTCAAGCAGAGCATCTCAAAGCTTGAGATGCTTTGATGCCTTGCTTTACTGATGCAAGGCAGTCGGCCAAAAGCATAGCTTACAAAACACAGGGAACATTTACTAACCATCCAGCAATTCAGATAGTCAAAGACATATGCAAACAAGAGCAAAAACAAGACACTTCAAGTTTGGTTCATTCTGAAAACAGACAACACTCCAGCTCTGCAGATCTCCTACTTAATATTTTCCACCACTTTCTGCTCTGTCCTCTGCTTTTATTTATTAACTATTTGGGGTTACAGAAGCAGTAAACCTAGTAAAACATACTAAAGCAGTGTTTCTCCAGCCATGACACTGCACATGAAAAACAATCTCTTAACATACAGAATTTATTGTAAGATTGCAAGTACTTATCAATTTTCTTGGCGCAGTTCTACTGGTACCAAATCCTTTCATCAAGGGGTTCAGTAAGCAGCTTTTAGCCTTCTGTGCAATGCACTAGATAAATATTATTTCCAAACAAGTCATTCAGAGTCTCTTTACCCAGAATAAAGAAAAAAGCAAAAGCCAAAAATGTTTGGTATGTTTGGATAAATAACACATGCACTGTCCTTTTAACTAGCCAGGGAAGTGTGTCAACTTCACAAGACAGTAAACAAGTATTATTTTAATGAACACTGAAAAGTATGTTGAGATCTTCAGAGCAATGATGCTTCAGTATATACAAGTGTGTTTATGTCTGCATAATCTTACTGAAGCCACTTTTATGTATTAACTCCAATCTCACCTAAATGGGGTGTTTGTCTTGCAACATCTGAAGTTTGAGAGTCCTGCTCCTGCAAGTATCTTAAGCCTTCTATAAGTATATGGTCTACTTATGTTCTGCTCCCTTGGTATTAAAACTTAATCCATGAAGTTCAGTGCTTACACAACCTGAGAATTAGAAAATTTCTACCTCTAAGTGGATGTGAAAGCATTATATCTTAGACTGGAAAAAAAAAAGACAAAGGAATTATCTGTGCATACTGAAAAAAACACTCTTTAAAGAAATACTCATTTTCATATTGTGTACAGTTAGGAACACTGTGACCTGGATGGCTAAACTAGCCATTCCTGATGTAGAATAGGAACGCCAAGGAAAAAAACAAATAAGATCAGACAAATAATATGCCAGGTTTGGCCAAATAAAAGGAACAAGGTGCTTCCCAAAATACCTATCATATATAGATAGATATAAAATCAAGTCAGCAAACCTTTAATTAGCAAACACACCCAAGGCTACAGGCACTTAGTGGCAAAGTGGCATTATAGCAGGTACAGGCAGGTCACCTTCTCAGAAACAGTTTCAGAGCTGTCATCTTTCTGGATCAAGACCCAGATCTGTGGTGTAACACACAGTGAGAAGAAAAAAGAAAGAAAAAACAAACCCTTCCTTACTCCCAAATTATAATTTCCCACAGATTTTCAGGCCTCAGGTTTTTTTGACAGGTAACTTTTTTGGGCACAGTTTGCTGCAGACTACACTTCCAAAATCTGGTCAGTGTATTCTTTCAAAGAACTTATAATGTATTTGCTAGAGTTTAATCAGCTTCCAGTGATATATTCTGACCTCTGTTTAAGTCTGATCTGCCCACATGACTATTTCTGGAATCTCACTTCTCTAGCATAACTATTGGTAAAACCAGCTCCAAATGACAGAAGCATCACTCAAAGGTATCTCAGATTAACGTGTACACGTTATTCTTGTTTACATGCAAGAAAAAAACAAACACCACAACTAATTTTTTTCTGTTCAATCATTTCCAAAGTTCATCTTAGGACATGACTTTCATTAAATAAACTTTGATTTACATTCCCAGTGTTTCTACTGTATACTGTCATTTCATTATTCTGTGGATCTAGCCCCTTAAATGGAAAACTTACTAATGGCCCTGAAATGCACAAGCTTGTCCTGCAAGGGTGACTACCAACTCAAAACAGCAAGTTCCTAACTTATTACTTACAACTAACTATACAATGGCTCTAACCTGTAGCAGCACACAGGTGACTGGAAACCAAGGCAAGAACATTAAGATACAATAAACTGTGTTAAAAAGGTCAATCAAACAGGGACTATCAAACCCAGAAGAGAGAACCTGGCAAGAAAAGAGCAAGAGATACAGGATCTGAGTGCCTCAAGAGGAAGGCAGCTCACACGCAAACTATCTGCAGACTTTACCACCTATAAGGAATGGACTAGAGATCTATAAAATAATGTGGAACATACAGTTCATATGATGTTTTAGAGAGCTGTAATTCTAAAGGTGAAAACCATAATCATTATTATTATAACAAATATTCTATTTCTGACACCCATCATGATGAAGCTACAGGCATAACTTGGGATTTCAGCAACAGCCCCAGCCTACCAGGGCCTCAATTCAGGGAGAGAGAATATATGGCAGAGTCTGTCCTACAGTATGGTAGAGGCCAAACTACTTTATAATCCAAGCCTAGCAAGCTTTAGGGATTGAGAAGCCTAACATCCCCCTCTCATCCTAGTGCCTCCTGAGTGTTAGTTGTCCTCACTCACACCATATCCACAACATACTGTGTTCTGGAACATGGACGGACAACAGCTTTCCATGTCTTATATGAAATTCCTAACATAATTCTGTATAGCAACTTTACTTAATATAATTAATTGGTTCAATTTGTCAGGAAAGTAATTTTTAGGAATGTTTCAATGAAGTCAATTCAGTGACTGTTTCAATAAAGTCACTTCAGTGACTTTTGATGCAGCTTTTGGTGCACCATAAGCTACTGAAATATTCACAGCAATGAAACACAAATAGCATTTAATCAACATTTAACTTAAACTACAACTTCTTGTCCTTCTTGATTGCAAAGTATTCATATAATGATTTTTTCCATCATTTTAAAGCCTGCTTATGAAAAGAAACTAATTTCTATTACCTGTTTAACTCATAACAAGGCTTTTACAAGTAGAGTTTATTATGTTGCTGTAATTTCAGGATGCTTAAAAAGTGAATTTGTTGAACTTTATACAGATAGCACCAGCAAACCTTATTCATACTAAATGTTTACTTTTTGGAAAGTACAGTTAGCTTGGGGAATAGAATTAAATGCCAACTGTCTACTCATACAACACACTGTCAAAATTTTTGACTACGTGTACAATGAAGTAAGAAAGAAGGGAAAATCTGTTGGCAGAAAAATAGTACATTTAAATATTTTAGTTTTATGTCACCCTAGGTTTTTCACATATAAATATCTACTTGACATATATGGCCTTCATTTGGAAAAAATATGAATTAGGTTAAGATTTTTAGGAGTCTTTAGTGCAAAGCTTAAAGAATTGTTCACTGCAGCAATGACCAATGCAATCTATTGTAATGGAACAGAGCAAGGCAATACCAATTGCATGCTAAGAAAGCACCAGAGATTAAGTGATCAATGCTAGGAAAGTTTTTCTTGCTAAAATTCAGCAGGTTCTCAGGTTCTGCCTTGAGCTATGAAGATCAATATTCCCTTTACAAGTTAGCAGATTATCAACAATTTCCTCCTTTTGAGTCTGGATGAAATATCCCGGAGACGGTTAATGGCAAAGAATCCCGCAGGCTAGCTACACAAGTGCTTTGGGACAGCTTCTCAACTTAACATGGAATTCTATTTAGTCAAACAATATGAAACACCTGTGAATACATTCTTGTCAAGCCTGAAATCAAGTAAAAAATGAGATGATTCATCTAACAAGATAAAAAGTACAACACTAATGAAAGACTGGCTCTCAAACAATCACCTACACTCAAGCAATGCATTAACCCTGTGCACATGCTATAGTCAAGTTTATGATAAGCTTATGGTCTTGTACTATCCAAAGTCAATAACTACAACATAGGTAGCTAAATTAAATCCATTCCAGTTCATTTAAAATTTTCATATTTCAGACCACTCTATGCAGGCACAGAAAATAAGCATTCCTTACAAGAGGCATGGAGAAAGCTGGAGGCCTTCAAAGATAATCATTACAACATTAACGGTGTCAGAAACAAATATGCTTGCTATCATGGAGACCAGCTAAAACGTACTGAAGAATATTCATGCTGCTATCAATACCATGAAAATGCTAGAGACAAACTGTGTTAGCAGAGCTGAAGGCTAGCATCTGTTTCAGATCTTATCTGAAGAGTCAGAAGCCAACACCTGTGCAAACACATGGTACTAAAGGAAGGAACTGACAAATATTCCAGCACAAAGCAGAATGGAAAGACCAGTAAGTTCTTCCTAAAGAAAAATGAAGGATGAATATAATCTGTAAAACATTTAGCAGTGAAAAGGCTGAAAAGGCATTGCTCCCCAGTAAGCCTTGTTCTGAACACTTCTCAGAATGGTAACAAGTTCTTCCCCAAATTAAAATACATACAGTTAATACTCTGTATGTATTACATACATAGAGTGTGTGTATGTAATATACATATATACAAATACCTTCTTCCACACTTTAGGTTTTATACTTATCCCCTTGATAGTCATGTTGCACAGTAACAACTAAATTTAAATACCAAGACTAACCTCCACAGACTGTGCAGAGCAAAATGAAAGCAGCAGTCTGCTACAGCAGGTAAGTCAGAAGTTCTCTCCAGCAGGGAGCCTACATAGACCAGCCCTGCATGACCAGGCAGACTTTGTGAATACCCTCTTACAATAACCTGAAGTACAGCAGATCAGCAGATAGTGTGGTCTCTGGGACAACTGGGAAAAACACTGTAGTTGTGACCACACTACAATTAAGCAGACCGCCTAGTATCAAGCTGGAGATTATTTCAAACAACAAATGTACCACTCAAATCACGACCTGGAGGACCACATAAAACTTTTTGTAATTTTTAAGATTATACACTTTGATTACACCAATACTCAGAGAAATAAGAGACAAAAATTTGAGCATATCTTGAGGAAGGGATAGGAACGAGTAAAGGCTGCTCTAATCTGAAAGCTTAGTAGAGGGTTAAAACTAGAAAGTAAAGTGCTTAAGATAAACTTTGGCATTGTGTCTAAAGTACCCACTACAAGAGATTAAGTAAGAGAGGAAGGTCAATGATCAGAGTTTTGAAAAAAAGAGGTCATTAATGGGCAGAAGAGAATTCTGCTTCTGAGTCTTTAAAACAGGTCAGTGAAGTTTGCATTTTCTATTAGTAATCAGATGCAGACAAAACAGGAGGTAGCAAAAGTGGTAATAAAAAAAATTACCTAATTATCTGAGAGTTTAATACACTGTTATTCCTGTTAAGCTCAGTATGCCAGCTTCTTTACAATGTGCAAACAGCTTTGGTGGCTTTAGGGAAGCAGACCTCATATTTCCTTCAGGCTTTACAGTAAGGAGGTATTTATTCTAGCTGCCCCTCTTGCACTGAACTGGTCCCAAGAAGACCAGACAATGAAGGTAACTTTAGGCAAAATGACTCACATAACATCTCACTTAAGGTAGCTTTTCTCCAGTGGAAATGAAAATAAGGAACAGTCAGGATTTTTAATTTATTTTAAAATTTTAAACGACACTCCAAATTAGTCAAGCAGTATAGACTCCAACAGAAAAACTGTAATTTATAATTACACTTAATTACACATAATAATGACTAGGAGTATGAAGTTTCCCAGTATACCTAAAACTCTTTACCCACAAACATTTAACAAAATATTGAATCATTGGAAAAAACTCTAAATCTATCCATAATGAAAAAAAAAAAGCCCACTTCAAGTCCCCAGACTACAAATGTCTATCACAGATGCACACATATAAAAAAAAGATTTTTTTTTTACGCTGCTGAGAGATAGTTGGGGAGATGCATGAAGTGTGCCACATGAAGGCTACATACGTAACCAAGCAGTATTTTCAGTAACCAAACATCATATGATAATTTTCCCTGCAAATGCTAAGAATTTAGCAGGACTCCAATAATCAAGTTGACTTTGTAACTGAAGTAATTTAGGCCTCTAAAAATAGTTCTAGATTAATGAGGAGTACCTTCAGTAGCTGAAAAGACACAGATACACAGAATTTCATCTGTATATCCAGACAAAAGAGAATTCCGCTTTCCTTTGATCTTTTCCTAATCGAAACATACAAATCAAAATTGAAACTACGCACTCCTCAGAGACTCAAATCTCCCCATATCACTGTAAGATGCAAGCAGTACAAGGATAATGTACGCAAAGTTTTACACTTTAGGGCTTTTGTTTTGTTTTCTCTATGGCAAGTCATAAGAATGTTTGTTCTCAATTTTTGGAAGTTAAGATTGTTAAACTCTCTTGCCTTCCAACAGAAAGAACAAGAAGGTCAAAGACTAGCACTTTTTTGGTTAATTTTAAGACTAATTCAGTGTCTGAACTACTGAATCAAAACTGGATAGAGTTCAACTCTTGAAATCTTATAACAAAAGTATATTTCTGGATTTTTATCAGCTCCTGCAACAGAATTATGAACTATCAGGAATGTTGCACTAAGTCTTAAATATTTTCCTTACTAATTCACACTTTTCCAGAATTAAGACATTGAGAACTATTCATCCCTTCAGATAAAGATGAATGAGTAACAAAAACAGTTTAGTTAATACACTGAAGCCTATCCAAATCAGTTGTTTACCAAAATTAACCAATCTAGTTAGATGTTTTTTGTCATTTATTCCCCAAAAGAACAAAAATCCCTTGTACGTATCTCCACAATACTAAAGAGAAATAGATGAAGTCAAGCGTTTGCTGAAACAAAACTGCACAAAGTTAACATCAGTTTTAATGCTCTCAATGAAGCCTTACTTTTGGCACTACCTAACAGTAATTCCTTCTCATATTTCACCTCCCCAATTTTCTCTAGGGAAAATGAAGACTTTCTCTACTGTCAAAAGTCTAAAGAACCAGGAACTCCCTCATCCCACCTCACACTTCATACTCCCATACTTTTCCATCGAGCATGATGATGTTTTTAACTGAAGCCAAAGACCTCAATTTTCTCTGTGTAGGAAAAGAGGGCAAAGAATGTATAAACATGAGGATTAGCTGAGATTGTCAGAGTGGTTGAGCAAGCATCTGACAGACATAGCCTAACGGCCACTAGTCTTCCACCATCTTTCGCAAACCACCATTCATGATTTGCCTTCCACTTCCCACCTCTTAAATTATCCAGGAAGCAGAGGAAAGCTCTTTCACAATTTAAGTAAGAGCCTCAGCACCACATGGCTCAACCCCATACAAAGTGTCACAGGGCATGCCCCAGATGCCTACAGTGAACTACAAAAGGTCAGGAGTGTAGAAGACAACCCTTTCACTGCTTCCCACCGCTTGGCTGCTGCAGAATCCCACCCACACCAAGAGCAGGCAGTACAGAGTTACCAGTGGGGGAGAAGAGGACTGAAAAATAAGACAAGAGAAACAGAAGAGTGGAAGCCCTGCTCTTCTGTAACACACCAAAACCACATAATACATGAGCTACAGAAAATGAAGGAAGATTAAATGTGCAGTGGTGACTGAAAAAAGCTAGTGGAACTTCAGGGAAATGTCCAAAACAAAGATACAATAGAATTTTCAGCACTTACAGTTGCCAAGATATAGCACTATTCTAGGACTTCACTACATTGATCACAGCATTACATACCTATCCCTTCAACATAGGTAAGCTAATAAATTTTGCGTTTTTTTTTCTGTCCTACTCTCACTCAGCATCAGATTTAAGTTGTATCTTCACAGAGTGCACAGCATAGTTCCCTAAAAATCATGCTAGCAAGACTCATGCTTCTATTCTATTCAAATAGTACACAAAAAACCTGACTTCCAAGAAAAATGGGATTCTAATCAGACCCCAGGTTACAAACATGAATCAAAGAGCTAACATAGCAAGAAAAGCCTCCCAACTGCACACCGCATCTTTTTTCTCCTTTCCCATCATCACACATGCCAGTATCACTTCTGTACAGAGTGCTCTATCTGGAAGCAAGACTTCACCATGGACTAATTTCAAAGTCCCTGAACACACAGTCCCCCCCACACACGACAGCTCAGCCCACCTGACAACTCATGACTAGCAAGAAGGTGTTTCTGTTCCTCCCCAGCAACTCTTCCCTTCCTCTTTCTCCAGCACTGTATTCATCAATTTCCTTCTTGATGCAACTCATCTCCCCAGGTTTGCAGAAAACTATTTCTTTCAGCTGGATTTTTTTGTTGTTGTTGTTAAATTGCCACATTGAGGGGTCAGGCACTTGTCGCTATCAGTAAAGGGAAGGCTGCAGGAGGGAGATTTCCCCCTTCAGCAGTTACAAGCTGCTCGATCAGCTTAGCCAGCTCAGACAAATCAGTCCAGGTGACAGAACAGAAAAGAACCACAGGTCTCTTGTACTTGATCTTGTCCCAGGTATACCATCACCAGATCAGTGCTATCACAGGAACCAACAGCTGTGATGACACAAGCTCAACTACCTGATGCTATGTAAAGGCCCACGAACCTTCATCAAGCAATAATTCGCCAAAGTAACTGACATTCTCACAACTACTGTGAACTGGAAAAGAACGCAAGAGTCAAAGTAATCCCAGGCGTATACATAAAGCTCTCTCTCCACCCCATATTATAATCCTTTTCTAACATTATAATCCAATTTTCCAACAAACATAACAAAAAAGATGAAGTAGAGACATCTCAGGCAACAGCTACTACAGTTCTTAACTAAGGAAGCCCACAGAGTCTGACAACTCAAAAAGGAATAAAACGGGTATTAGTGTGGTCTTGTCAATGACAGCTGTTCAGTGCAAAGAACTGAAATTCACCCGCAGAGGACAAGTAGGCTTGTTCTGGACAGCGAGCACTTCCTGGTGCGGCTGAATCCTCTTACAAAATAATCATTTCACCCTGCATTCCCTCTGCTCCCATCTGCCCTCAAAAGAAAAGTATCAAAATTAGTTTTGCCTCAGATTTTCTCTATGGGCAACACTAACTTAATTGAAAAGAGACTACCATGACAATGGCAAAATTCTGCATATACTAAGGAAATTGGATGACAAGCTGAAGGGTGTACAATTTTATATTAATAAGGAAGCACCATGGTCTATTAGAGAAATCACTGACAATAGAAGCACAAAACTGATAGCTTCCTGAAGTGGTTGTTCATAGAATCACAGTATTTGCTTACACGCTTTGAGTTTAACTGTAACTATATGAAAACAGCAGCTTACTTTCAGTAAGTGTTAAGAATACAGTTTCCTTTTCCAGTTTTTACCTATGGTCTAACTTTCCAACAGATTCTATGCTATTGTTCAAAGTGCTCACAGTCTTAAACCGCACTAACAATTGATATGGTGACATATGAAAAACCTAACAGAGATTAAGAGAAAGGAGGAAGCAAAAGAAGCATTAAAAAAGACTCTTAATTAAATGGTTATTAACCTAACAAAAAAGCTTTTTACAATCAATTAAACATTTTTAGTGGAAAGCTGTCTTTGAGTATGGTTAAAGACATTCACAGGGGAAAGAGAGAGGGAAGACAGGAAGGGAGTGACAGCAAAAAAACTCCTCTTAAGAAATCTGTGTACAGTCTTACAAACTAAGTGACAACTGACTTCATGAGGTCTTATTACCTTTGGGTTTAGAAGTAAAGCAATGAAAACCATATCCCTTCAGCTTGCAAGATTGTCTGTCCAAAGTACAATGACAAAGAACAGCAAAATTAAAATACCCTAGAAAAAGATGTGGGGTTTTTTTCCTCATCTATGACTATATGAAAACAATCTCATTTTTCATTTACTTTATTTTAAACATCCACCAGTAACTCTCAGAGCCACTAAATCACATATTTCCTAAAGCACCTAAGAAGATAC
Source organism: Neopelma chrysocephalum (assembly GCF_003984885.1). Classification (NCBI taxonomy): domain Eukaryota; kingdom Metazoa; phylum Chordata; class Aves; order Passeriformes; family Pipridae; genus Neopelma; species Neopelma chrysocephalum. Next base: position 4,441,942 of record NW_020897691.1, on the reverse strand, counting down.
TTTCTCCTCTTCACTACTGGTCTGTAAGCCTACAATAAAGGAAAAAAAGGAGACTTAAAAATATTTTCCTGAGTCCTTACCACACTGTAGTTCCATTATGATAACAGCTCCATGCAGACATGGTCTCCTGTCCAAGCAAGCAAACCGAGACCCTTCCTTCAGGAAGAGTTAAGTGTTCCAGACATATGTTTTCTGCTACCTACCATAGGATTATGATACACATGACTAAAACAGATGGTTGTCCTACCACCTTGTCAGCAACATTACAATTCTGTTAGTGACACAAGCATGCATCACTTACTCCAAGTTTCTGTAGATCCTTATATTAAAGTCTTATATTCACGTGGCACTACAAGGAAAAAAAAAAAATCTCCCATCCAGATTTTCTTCTTCAGCCTGTCCCATTTATAACCACATTAGATGCTTTTCCAACTCCTAGGCCACCACACACAGCCACCTGATTCTCTGAATTTCTTCAATTGCTCTGCTTTCTCTTCTACAAGAAGTTTTATTCTCACTGCCAGTAACGCACCTCCTTTCCCTGCCATCTCCCTCACTGCAGAGGTAAGTAAAAGGCAGCTTTTTAGTTCCTCTGGGGATACCACGTAATGTCCAGTTTTTAGATTCTTGTTTTTCTCCCGGGGAAGCATCTTCATACACTCTCCCCACGCTCAAAGAATCTCTAGAAGAGTTGCCATCGCTCCTCTGTCCACCCCTTTTAATGGATTTTTTTTAAAAAAGGGCAGCTCAGGCGCTGAAGAGCTCCGACTGATGTATATTCCACGTCCGCCAGCGTTATCGCATTTCCGTGAACAGCCCACATTTGCTTTTCTTCAATGGTTTATCTCCTGTCTGCAACACACGCCTCGCTGACAGCGAAGGCTTTGTGCTCCCGCTTTGAGCCAACCCCTGGCCCAGCGCATCCCGCCGTGAGGCAGAGCACAGGGAATAGCAGGATCGGTCAGGCTGGAAGGGACCACTGCGGGTCATCTGGTCCAACCTCCCTGCCCAGGCAGGGTCATCCGAGAGCACACGGCACAGGATTGCGTCCAGACGGTTCTTGACTATTACCAGTGAGGGAGACTCCACAACCTCTCTGGACAACCTGTTCCAGTGCTCGGTCACCTGCGCAGCATCCCGGTAACACGGGAGGGGACGGAGGAGAGCCAGCACGCACCGCCTGGATACGCACACGGGGTATTAAATGTCGCCTTTCGGCGGCAGCCGAGGCCTCCCGTGCGCAAGGACCGCTCCGGGCCGCCGAGCTCCCGGCGCCGGCCCCAGGAAACACGCGGGCCCCGCGCCCGCACCGCCACTCCCGCCGCCGGCGGCCGCCGCTGCCCGGGAACCCCGGGGCGGGCCGGGCCCCGCCTGCGCCTCCGCGGCTCCTGCTGCTTCCGCCCACCGCGGCGCCGCCGCCGGGCTGCTCCGGGCCGCCAGTGGCACCTCCAGCCGACCGAGGCGGCAGCCGCCGCTGACAGTCCGCGTAACTCCCCGGCTCCCGGCGCCGGCCTCGGCCCGGTGAAACCCGCAGCAGGGCCTGTGCCCGCCGAGCTCCCTCCCTGCCGAGCTGCCTCCCAGCCCCCCACGCTGGCAGTGCCCGCCCCGGCCTTACCCGCTGCTCGCCCCGCCAGAGCCGGCGCTCCCGGCCGCCCGCTCCACTCTTATTCCGCTGTCACCGTCCCGGCAGCCCATGGCGGGAGGTTCCTGCCCGGCCCCGCCGAGCCGCCCGCCCCCGTCGCTCCGGCAACACAATGCCCGCCCCAACCCGCGCCTCCGCTCCCGCCCCGCTCCCCCAGGAAAGACGGCGGAAGGGCGCTCCTGGCAGCGCTGCGGCGAGCCCGGGGGTGGCGGCTCCCTGTGCTCTCGTGGCCCCGCCGTGACAGCGCCCGGCGGGTGCCACATGGGCAGATCCGGGCTGCAGTTCCTGCTGGAGAACGGAGCGGGAGGGTGGTCCCCATCTAAGGGCTCAGCCGGCTCAGACCGCCACAGCCACCCCCTCCCCGTCTTTAATGGCAGCATCAGAAACGCTCTTAACATGCGTGTCACGTATCTGTTCCCATCTCGCCCGCTGGCGTCTGGCGCTGCAGGGCTGCTGTGAGCCGCTGCCCTCGCTGTGCTGCGTTGCCTCGCTGGTTGCAGGACGAAGGGCTCCGGAGGGTTTGCGCTCTGCTTTGGTATTTGCTTAGAGTAAATTCTTGGAGCAAGTTTACGGCTGCAGAGCTGGGCTTTGGCACTTTGCAGGATTGCCCAGAAGAAAGGATTGCCCTGAAAGCTGCTCGATCAACTCCCTGTCAGAGCTGGTTCACAGGCACAAAGAAATCAATAGTGTGCCTTGACTCCATGTCCCTCCTCTTGCCTGCTCCAGGAATTCACCTTGCATGGCCAGGGCACTTACTAATCTTCTGAAAGTGGCAGCAATATGTTTCTGGTGATGTTAACAAGCACATGTTTCCTATACTCATACATGCCTCGGTTTGGCATAACCATTCTGATTCTTGAAATCAGAAAAATGTACATATGGAGGGTGCGCAAGTGTAACTCTCTCACATCCTTACACCTTTCCCCGGTGCATTGGCTTCCTACTCCCTGACCTCTGCTGCCTTTCCTGATGAGGACTCTGTGATTGCATTTCAGTTATCACCCCAGGGCCCGCTGGCTACCTCAGTGGCATATTGGCTTTGTAATACTTAAGCCAGGCTGCCTGCAAGGATTACACGGATGGGCAGAGTCAGATCTTGGGAATGCTTTAAACAGCAGGATCCCAGGACCCACCTGCCAAAGTCAGTTTAGATACACACAATGTAAGAGCAGTTAAGTCTTGCAAATATAAACTTTCATCTGCTTGTGCACCCTGCTTCTTGTGGTCTTTCTCATGGAATTTATTTATGGCTACATTTCTTATTTTTTCCCTTGACACCTGCTTTTGGCTGTTGTTCACGCTGATCCTCATCGACCTGTCCCTGCCAGATGGGTACTGGGTTAAATGGACCTCTAGTCCAAGCCAAGAGAGCAACTTCCCTGCAAGGACCAGTTTGTGCAGACCCCAAGAGGGTGTCTTTCTCCAGAAATTAAGCACCTAGGCAACATTTCTGCACTCAAAAATGGCTTAAATCCCTTGAAAAAAACAGTCCTAGGCAAGTGCCACTGGTATTGCAGTAAAACCAGGAAGGGCAAGGAGCCTGAAACACTGCTTTGCTGCCAAACAAGGTTACACAGCACAGCCACAGAGCTGCAGGTGTGGGAGCCCCAGTGGCACCCTGTGCCCCCACTTAGGTGCCCACCCTTGAGAAGGCCAGATCTCAGCTCAGAGAGACAAGTGGCCTTCAAGGGCACCCAGACCTCTTCATTGGCCACAGAGAATTTTAGGGACTTAGGGAAAACTGGTTCATTCAATGCCCTGGAGTTTAGATGCCAGTAGGTTGCTAATTCAGGCAGACTAAATCCTACTTTTAAGCCAGTTTATTTTAAACTCCTGGAGAACACAGTAGGATTTGGTCCAGTCCATCCCAACTGGCACTTCAGCTAGTGGAGAGCAAAGTGAGCCAAGATTCCCAATCCTGAGCTCAGGCAGTTGTTGCCCTGAAGCCAACCCCCTAATAACACATGAATCCACTCTACTTCCTGCAGCCAAGAAGAAAGAGAAGTCTCTTCTACCTCTGAACCAGGGCTTCCTGTTTACTGAAGAAAAGAGATAAAACTATTTTATCCTTATTTCATATCTTACAATTGCCGTAGGATGACTGCATGCATGTGTCCCTCCTCACTGTTGACAGTGGCCTGAAAACAGAGGTTTCTATTGGCCCCTCCCATGAAACTCCTGCCTGCCAATACCTCCAAGGCTCTTTGCTGGTACCTCAGCTGCTGCCTGCCCGGTTTTCCTCAGTAGCAGATGTAGGGCAAAGCAAACGCTGTGCTTTACATTTACACATTATTTATGGTTTTCTCAAGGAGACCAGTGAAACTCAGCGAGTACATTGCCTTGTGTGGTCGTACAGCAGAACTGCAACAGCAGCAATGAAAATTAAGTCAATGACTAGCAGTACATCAACTCACCCTTGGAATATTAGCTTTCAAAGTGCAAAGAATAGGAGCATTTCAGATTGATAACGTAAGTTTTACTGAAAATAGGAGTTTTCAGATAAGAATCGGCCACCACATACAAACATCTGAGTGAATTTTTGCAAGCTGTTTACTAAAATCTTCACAAGGGAAGTTAGCCATGGCCTAAGTTGAAGTGCACTGAAGCAGTTATCGTGTGTGCACTAAAAAATTATTATAAACTGTTTGAACAAAATATATTGTTGAGAAAGATAAGTAGGTGCAATTAAAGATTTTATCAGAATTATACTGTTGTTCTCACTTGAATGCTTCAAAGTGCAACCTGTCTTTCAGCTTATGCAGATGCTTTTTAATTACAGTGATAAAAGCTCCTGCTACAGATATGACACCATGCCTGTTGTTGTTTTAAATCAGAGTTTTTCAGTAAAGTACTAAGCATTCTGAATTCATGTATGTCAATATAAATTTGCAGCAGTTCCATGAAAGTTAGTAGAATGACACCAGTTCAAGCCAGTTCAGTCAAGTCTGGTTCTTTGTATCATCATTGGCTCATTGATAACTCCCACTATCCTACAAACAGTATCTGAATCTCGGTTGAAATCTATAAGGTTATTAAGCAGAATTCTTCCTGAATTTCTACTGCAACTCTCTCTCTTTTGCATACATGGAGAAGACAATAAGATGGAAAACAAGCAAGAAACAAGAATAAAAGTGGTATTTCCCTACTGTTCTCCTGGACAATAGAATGAGCCCACAGCAACTAGACCTGCACAGGTCACATTGGTACTCAGATTCTTCAGTGTGTGGTATAAATGTTCACAGAGAGTGGATTGAGATCAATAGTCCCAAAATTTTAGCAGTCAATGAGTGACTGTCCATTCCTGGAACTTTTTAAGTACCCACTGCACATTTTTCATAAGGCTCCATCTAGTCTCATCAATAAAGTTTCAGCTGAAAGCATTACAAAGGCAATGTAAGGCCTAGATTTTGTGAGTAATTTCTACAGTCTCATTCTCTCTCCTTTCCAATGAGTATTTACTTGTCTAGGAAAATTTACCTATGTTTTAGTGGTATAATAAAAATAATATTTAAAACTAAATAGTAATAAATCTAATGAGTGAGCTGTCTTGAATCCAGGACCTTAAATCAGAAACATTTGTGGAAAGAGTATCTTTTGTCAGCTGAAATGAGCAGACTTTTGGCGGGGAATGAATAATGGTCTGTTTTCCCAAGGAAGAACATTACTTCTTTTTTCCCTACTCTACTTTAAAAAAATCTGAAAGAGTACATAAAATAGAAGAATAGTTTTCACTTGTGGAATCACAGAATGGTCTGAGGCATTCATTAAAAAAACCCATACTGGTCTAAGTGTGGGTCTACCTACATCTTGAGGAGAAACAGTCTGTGAGTATCTACTCACTTCCAGATCAGTGTTGGAGGAGATAGCTGTTGAATAAACTCAAGGATGAAAAATCCAGGCTGGACACTCTTCGTGTTTTCATTCTTCATGTTTGAATACAGTGGTATAGGATGAACAGAGAGAAAAGAAAAACTTCATGCAGTAGTTAGAAAGCAAAGGGGGAATTAAATGCTTCCAAAAGGAGCTTAAAGCACAGAAGTTGTGGGAAGCCTTTCCTAGTTGTTTGTAATCCTTCTTTAAGTTTTCCTGCTGCAAGCAGGGCTTGATTTCCAGTGATGCTTGATTTTTCATTGCTGTAATTCCTGGTCAGCACACACTGACATGAGGATGTATTTACTGATGGTTCTAAGTCCCATTTCCAGAACAGAAGAGCAGGTAGCCAGATAGCCAGGTGGAAACACGCTGTATGACCCCTAAAATTGTCCAATGTCTAATCTAGATGAAAGAAGTAAGTTACTTGCATTATCAGTTTTGAATCAGTGAGTCTACTTCGATCAGCCTTGGCTTTTCCATTTAGATGGAATTCATCAAATTTAAAGCTTACTCGAAAACAGCTGAGGTAAATCACTATTTGCAATGTATGCTGAACTAGAATTAAATTGCCTTTAGTGCAGTGAGTTTGAATGATGTAAGAAAACTTGATTTATGTAGAAATAATTCCCACTACAAAGAATGACACAAGCCTAATGAGAAATGCAAATGGCTTAAAAATAGGTATACAGGACTTTGAGCTTTAATTTGCACCTTCTCACAGCTTGTAAATGTATGAATTACAGCAGATCATGGTCTCTTACAGTTACACATTGTCATGTGTCTATAACAATGTCTAAAGACTCATGCCTATTCTGCAGTAAATAGTCAAGCAAAGGATGTGCTCTTGAGCTGAGTCAGTTCAAGAGGTGAAACTGAGATGAAATCTCAATAAAAGCATGCCAGGCTGCAGTTTTCCCATGTCCTTATTAGGTCCATTGTTGTCTTTAGCCGGATCTACAACCCATGTGAAAATACTAGAACTCCTTATCTTCCTAATCCACTGCAAAAAAGTATTGCTCATGATTTCAAGACTCTGTCAAATCTCCCATCTGCTTCTTTTGTTCCATTTTGAAGAGTCACAGACTATTTAATAATTTGTTCTGTACCATTTATTCAACTTTCTTGCCCTTCTTTGAACCTTTTTCTTGTTCTTTGTAGTATGAGAGAATTAGAGCTGCAGACAATAATCAAGATGTGAGTTTGTAATGAATTTCCTGCATAATATATGTATGTTTTCCTCTCTATTTTTTTCCTTAATAATTCCTAATGCTATATTCCCTTTCCTCCTCTACCACTGAATACTGAGTTAACAACTTTATAAAACTGTGTGTCAGAACTCAGGGACTTCTGCCCAAGTGATAGCACATCTCTCTTCAACACTTCTCTCTCTGTATGCAGTTAGGATTGTTTTGACTGGAGGTACTTTACTTTGTTGTTATCAACATTGGGGTTTTTTTCTGCCATTTTAACCCAATAACTCACAGCTTGGAATATTTTTGTTTCTGGCTGACTTTCATTTTTGCTACCTAGAGTAACTTGCCATCAGGAAACTCTCTCACCTCAGACGATGCTTCTTTTTCCAGATAACTTTGATGTCAAACAACACAGCTCCAGGGACAGATTTCTGAGACTTCACTGAGGACTTTCCTCTTCTCCCTCCTCCCCAAAAATTTCACAGAGCCATGAGATATTTTTTCTACAAAATTCATATCAATTTTTCCTCATTATATCACATATGTTCATGCACCTGCTAACTACATTACATGGTATATTTTCTACCAATTTGTAGAAATTCAATATCTGTAATTCTTTTTTTTTTAAGGCTGTGCCTTTTTAAATTTCATGAGCTTCATTATAGTCAGTGTAGCATTAGAAAGATTCAGCAGCAAAACTTCGTCTTTCACAAAAAAAAAACCACTCTAGGTTGACCAGGTGTTTTTTTGTTTGGTTGTTTTTTTAAGGAAAATAGATAAGACAGATCATCCACACAAAGTTGTTAATCACAAGACAATGAATAAATTATGAGGCGCACATAATCATTTTCTGGCAAACTGACTATGATTTTTACAAATGTATTAGCATTATATAACAGCAAATAAACCTGTTTGAAACATTTCTGCCTCTGCATAAGACTCATTGCATTTCTGCTTGTGATTTCTGACCAGCAATTTAATAATTTTTTTCCAGTCTAGTGGTTAATTTCTCAGTGAATTTTCCTTGCTGAAAAAAAGAAAGGTAATTCATTAAAGATAAATGTTCCAATGTTCCATATTTGAAAACAACTTTCTTTTTTTTTTCCTTTTTTTTTTTTCCCCTGATTAGAGCATAGGATAACTCCATCTCCACTTTCATGAATGGAATGCTAAGCAGCATTCAAGGTGCTCCTTACTGCTTGTAAAGCAGAAAACAATCACAGGGATGCTTTCAAATACTCCTCTGGCGCTGGGAGCACTCATAGCTGCTTTCTCCCTCCATTTAGGAGGTACAGGTGTGGTGTCAGGGGAAGGTGAGGGGCTGATTCAGTGTCTGTTCCCCACCAGTCACAGTGTTCATGGGAGTTTGTGTCATCATTGCAAACAGGATGTTTCCTTAGAGCTGCTCTAATGAGGACAAACTGTTCCCCCCAGCCCAGCAGCTCCGGATACTTACAGATGTTTGTTTCCCTGTTGGTACGTATACCAGCTTCAGCTCTGGCACAGCGGGGGAATCTGACAAGAAGAATGATGACGCTGGGTAAGCAAAAGGGTGCAAAAGAGCCAGCAAGGATGGTACGCAGGGTTTCCACCGCCTGCTTTCGAATAAACCCAGCACAAGAAGTAGTCACTGTAATAACACTCAGCCTTTGTGCTTTTCTGCTTTTCTGTCTTGAGATTAGCATTTCTGGGCAGGCTCTAGCTCCGAAGACACAATGGGGCACAAAGCATGCTCTATTTCAGACACTGTCATTTCCCCACAACCAGCAACAGCATGAACCTTTCTGACAGTACTATGTCAGGTGCCCTCCATGCTCCTCTTACTGTGTTTCCGCTCTGTTCTTTCTCCAAGTATCTTGAGCATTGCTCCAAGCCATGGATTTGATGCTATAATGTAGCATTCAGAAAGAGAAAATGCCACTGATTCGAGGTAAGGGAGTGAGCCACTTTTGCAATTTTATGTAACTCATTTGAGCTCTGTAGTTATTTAGTTGCATTGAATAATTCAGCGGGGAGGCTGTCTGAAGTGCAACAGCCTCTTTGTTTCCTATGAAAGATGATGCATGCTTGTAGGGCTTCAAACATCTATCCAGCAACTGGCACAGACTTTTTTAGAAACAAATGCATTTATACATTCAGAGACTAGCTCCCAGCACCCATCCAGGCCCTCTGCCAAATCTTCTCTTTTTCACAGCATAAGGCAAAATCCTGTTCACAGTTTTGTCAGCATTACTCTACCGCTTTCAGCGAAGTCACCCCAGAGTCACACAGGTGCAAATGAATTTAATATAATCTTTAGTGTTTCACCAACTCAGCACACACCATTTAAACCCGCCCCACTTGGTCAGTGGTTCTCCCCTGCCTGCTGACCTGGCACACAAGCTGATCCACAGATACCAAATCACAAATATCAGTCCCCAGACAAATGTCAAAACATGTGTGACTCAGAAGCTAGCTATCCCGAGTCCTCATGCCAGATCACACGAGAGACCTCCTTGCTAACCTGCACCCCAGGCAAATGCCCCAGCCACCTCTGCTCAGGCTGATTTTCCTGCACCTCCTCACACAAGAAACCTGACTACCACTGCTCCATGACAAGGAATGACCCTCCTTTGGGACCTTTCTTTCTCAAGTCAGTCTTCCCCATTTCCATACAGCTTACCCTTCCCTTAGAAATTAGACATCATCATAAGGAATAAAAACTGTTTAAAAACGTGTAGAGCATACCTGTTTCCTCAGAGAGTTGCAACTAAAAAGCAAAAGTGCAGTAACACAGAATTACATGGGCATCCTCCTCCTGGGAACTCATCTGCTAGTATTTGACATGGACTCAGCCAGAGGGATGCTGCTGCATCTGCACAAACTGCTGCAGTGAAACCTCGGAGTTTCTGTCAGACTGCTGGATGAAATCGCAGCTTCCTTGCTGGTATGCTCTGGCTCCCTTTCAGCTCCACACAAGCAGCCTGCCCTGCAGAGGTATGGAATTCAAAAGTGGCTTCGGTTTGTTTTTCTTTGAGTTGGTTATGCTACTGTGTCTGAAGTGCTGCTGGAGAAAAAAATAAAGGAAAGGGAGGAAAGAAAAAGGATTCCTTCAGGCTTTTACTGTCAATGGTGCAGGAGGATAAGTAAACAGCACAGACAGCTAAAAAGATTATGCTAAGTGGTGCAAAAGGCTAAAAGCTTTCCAATATGTCATTCCATCCTTTGCTTGAATATTGTATATAGACATATAAAAAGGGAACAGTTCAGCCTTAAGGCCATATTCATGAACTGAAACAACTGTGTGAAGAACTAAAAACTCAGTGCTGTTCTGGCAAAGAGAGTTTCAATAAGCAATCTGAGCTGATTTTCAAAATTTGTTTCTGGTCTCCAATTGGCATTATTTCTCTAAACAAAACATTAAAAAAAAAAAAGAAAAAAAGAAAGAAAAGGATGATCAAACCATGCAATCAAAATCTGCACATACATCTCAGAGCCTGCAGTTTTAGAGGGGTCCTTTTGAATTTCCATCTGCTAGGACAGCAAGGGCAGGATCCCCTTATTCTAATCACACCAAAGAAATCATATTAATTCTAAAATACCAAATTACTTGAGCTAAATGTGGGTGATCCCAGATGCATAGGCACCAGCTGTCTTACGACTAACACTGGTGAGTGTGTTTCAGCTAAATGTGAACAAATCCAGAGCCACAAACCCTTGAAGAGAGCAATCTGCCTTAACACTGTGAATGTGCTGGCAGCAGCCAGGTGTCAAAAGCACAGCTAAACCTGAGAAGTCCCTAACTCCTTATGCACCTCCCTGAACTGTCATTGTAATATTTGTGTTTCTCATGAAGAATTGATGGTTGAGACTGCTTCTTTGAGCTTTCCTGACACATATCACCATGTCAATTTACCTATTAGTCTTAATTTACTGAATTACTTATGGCTTCTCCTGTCAGTGTGATATGGTCTTGGGATTTGTCTCAAATGTTTGCTGGGCATATTAGTTTTTTACTTTCTGCCTAGTCACAGCTACATCTCAGGGCATGGTTTCACTAAGCCCAGGTGCTGGAACAGGAGTGCTCATGCTTGTCTGATCTTGCAGTCTGCTGGATCAGCCCACTGACCCAGCTGAAAAACAATCTGCTATTTTCTAGGACAGGTTTTCAACCAGATCAGCTTGCTGACCTCTTTGATGACATAGTCATGAGTACTCTGCCAACAAAAGGGAGAAGGGGGACATGCACCTGCAAAGTGAAAGAAAATACCATCCATTTTGGTTTCAGTCTGCATGTCAGTCTCTTAAGGCTCTCCATGAAGACAAAGTTCACCACACACTCATTGAACAGTGCAGGTCCTGGCCAAGCACAGTGGTATCATGCTTGAGTCTGCATGAGTCAGCATTTATAGTCACCAGATCTACACCACCTTAACTTCAGAGGATTTACACCAAATTTATACTTATCTGAGGGGTAACTCAAGAAATCTCTGTACAAGGAGCAGCTGGTATGAAGGAATAAGACAGATCACCACCAGTGCAGTATTGCTGAAAACATGTAATCACTATTTAATTTGACTTCTCAGTTTTGTCAAGCTCTTGGAAATTCTCCAGATGTATAATTCCTTTCTATTCTTATACCAAGAGGAAACTTCTTCTCAATTTCAAGGAGACAAAACCCAGCACAGGAAGCTATGAAATACTGTACCACTATAGCAGAGTTTGTCTGACACAGAGACCTAAAACAATTCCTGCATTGTGCTGCAGTATCTCCATGTCACAAGATGACCACGAAAACTGTTCATACATCTGCCTGGGCAATTGTAAATATTTTGATGTCTCTACAGTTTTGCTTGGCAGTTGGACACCTACATTAGGCAGATGAGGCTTTATCTTTGTTTCATCTAACTTCTCCCCACAATAAATTAGACATGCAATCTAAACCAAAATTCTTACATGATCAGTGGGGAGAGATAGTAACCTCCAAAAGGCAATTCAGTCCATCCTAACAGAGGTATACTAGATAAATGGGGTCAACTGGCCCCTGAAAATACCACTTTTCCTCCTTTGCCACTGACAATAAAAGTAGCCAAGGTCTTAAACTGAAGAAGGAAAAGAACTTCTCTGGGCTCATTAAAGGACAGATTTGAACCAAAGAAAATTGATATTCAGGAGGAAAAAGTGGGCTGTGAGGGTAATCTAGATCTCTGTCTAACCTATGCACAGGTCTGTCAAAAACTAGCGCAAGCCTATTTTCTCCTAACTTCTTGAGCTATCCTTTGCCTATGGAATGGGAAACCAGAACATTGGAGGTCTGGTTGTACTTAGGCAGCCAGGAAGTCCCAGGGCTGTTGCAGTTGGAAAAAGGGTCTCCTGTCTCAGCTACGTGACTGTTGTGGGCAGAGGAAGCACATGATGAGCTGGAGTGCAGAGGTCCAATGCCAGGGTAGAGTTTAGATCCTGCTCCTCCTGAGCATGTACCCAACATACTGGAAGACAAGCACAACAACCTGATGAAGGTCCAGAAGTCTGCAGCACTTGGAAGTCTGGAAGTGCTCTTCTGGCAGACTGTCAGGCTCACAAGTCTATATCCATGTTGTACAAAGTCAATTTGTCACTTGCTGGCTCCAGTCCTGGTAGGACATAAATCTTACCATGAGTACAATTTTAAACAGACGTTGCTGCTCAGACAAGAAGGCAAGTTTGTGTAATTTGGTAACAGAAAAGCCTAAATGCTGCATGCACTCAGCACTGAAACAGTACCATTTCCAGGGCCTGTGTGTGTCACAGCTGACGGTAATGGAGCCTGAGTGCTGGAAATGGCTCCCTCCAGGCAGAGCAGGTTTGTTGCTATGTTATTTCTGAGCCCTCTGCTTACTTCTATTACTGGAAGGGACTTACGTTTGTTTCTAAATCTGTCTCTATTGATTAGCACTTAGTAACTGGCTGCATGGCTTAATATAATGATCATAGCTCTTGCTCCTTTTGTTATTCCTGATGTGCAGAAGACTGTTCTTTCTTTTTTTTAGTTGAAGGATGTTCAGCTTAGCTTAGGATGTTAGCTTAGCTTAGCACTGTGCATACTTTACAATCCAGGGTATTTGGAATTTTATTTTGAAGCATTTTACACTGGCAACAAAGAGAAAACAAAGTACATACTACTCATTTTGAATGTGCTTATGACTATTTACCAAAACATTACTGATGTGTAAAATATCACATCAGGTTTTATTGCATTAGGTATTTTGTTGGCTCTCTGTGTTACAGAAAAGGTGTGGTTTTCCCACAAGTATATTAATTACACTTACAAATTACACTGTTCGTAAGTCTATGCTTTGGCTGAAAAATAAAGTTCTTCTTTTATCAGAGCAGTCTGTCAATATTTGCCTTTAAAGATACTCATTGCAAATATCACATTACAAAATTATCATTACCTGACAAGCTACTAGGTTCTGTCTGTAGTGGTTTTCTGACCAGGGCATTACACTTTTTGTGATTATATCTCTAAATAACTTGCTTAGCTTATTCATTCCAACTCCTTTCCTGAGGAAAACCTGTTTTCAGATGTCAATTATTGGTTACAATAATTTATTCAATTACTTTCTTCAACAATTTCTACTATTTTTCATCCTGATAACAGAGTTTACTTGTGTTGAAAACACAAGTAAAATTATACGTGGCTACACAAGTGGTCACTTTGCTGTAGATGTTCAGTCAGATGCTCAGCAAGATGGTAACAATAGTGCTAGTGTAGTTCAGGGGAAAGAGAAAATATGGACAATTATTGCATACCATGTGTCCGCTCATGTGATATTCATGCCCCCGCCATTTCCACAATATCCCTCTAACATCTGCTTCACGACAGATCAGGATAAGTTATGGCTCTTCAGGGCTTGTTGGGGAAGAGGATCAGACTAAGTTCCTATTGAGGTTTCTCAACAGGAGAGGAATTCATCTACCAGCATTTCCAGGAACGTTGCTGTATTATTTGCCTCTGCTTCCAAACACTGCAGCAGTTCATGCTGCAGGTCTCCCAGCCTCAAGCCACTGTCTGTGATATTGCCTAGGGTAAAATAGAAGTTTCCAGGTGGCCACCGCTGAGATCCTTTTAGAACTGCAGAGCTGTGGTGCAGTGGTGCTCAACTCCTGATGAGAACACAGATACACTCATTTCCCCATCCAGCAGTTTTGCAGTTGCTATTCTTCATTTTGAGACCTAAGAACATCAGGTTTTAGTCAGGGTCAGGATCTAAAACAGGTCACAAAGAACTGTTTCTGATGCAGCATTGAGCCATCCGGGCAGGGTGCTGTTAGAAGGTGCCTGATGACAACATCATGAATTCTGGGAGCCATCTTTGAGTCTCTGGCTCTTCCTACACAGTTGTGTCATGTCTTGAAATCAACTCAAACATCTCTCAGCTATTCATGACCAGTAGGAAATGAAAGCTGGTCATTCACCTTTGTCTCTCTTCCGAGAAAAGGACTTTAAACTGGTGTTGATACTGGAGGACTGAGTGGAGTAGCCCCGCAGATCATATACTCCATCCTCTCCCCCTGTACAACATGGGTCCTGTTTGAAAACTTACAAGAAGCTACTGCATCAGGTATTTGGGACTTGTGTCCAAGTCACCATGACTATAGACAGAACGGATATGAACACCATGGAGACAGAAGACCCCATGTCACATTTTTATAGAAAAGTTCAGCCTGTAATGCATGTGGGAACTGACATCTGGAAAAATGTCTTTGCGGTGCATAAGCGGGGTCAGTTTTGCTTACTCTGATGCTGACTTACCAGGTCAGTTCTTGAATACATATTTCTCACAAGGTGATGCTGGAGACCACAGTCTCTCCCCCATGGGGTGCACGCTGTATACCAGCTGTTTTAACATATTCTACTTGTACTGAACACACTCAGGAAATCATACTCTAACACTTTGGATGTCACAAGAAGTGGCACCTCAGTAGCACTAATGCTGTCCCAAACAGTGACAACAATGCTAGGACTGCTAAGAAAGCTAGACGTCTGTTCCTTTTAACACAAAATCTCTAAGAGGTGGATGAGAAAGATTACAAAACTTAGAAGATAATCCTAGTATAGACAGCTGATGCTCTTTTAGCAGCAACATACAATTTTTAGTCATCCTTCAAAGGATTCTAATCTTTATCTTGGCAGGATGATAAACAAAACCACAATCACAGGATATACAAATTACTCATTCTGAAGGGCTCTCCTTCTTCAGCTCCAGTGTGAAAACACAAAAATGCAGAATGTCATTTAAGGCTCAAGAAAGTTTGGGGGTGGTATCTTCTGGTCTATGTTCCACTGCTTTCACAACAGCCTTCCTATACAGTGTACTGTGCAAAAGCTCCTATATTCTGCCTGTACTACTGTAAGAGAGAAACAGTGCAACTCAGTCACAGATGGAGGCTGTCATTTCAATAAAATGGCCAGAATCAAATCATGCACCTACATTCAGGGAGATAGCCATTTTGAAAGGAGATGCTAAGAAAGTTCCCTTCCGTAACTTCACTGTGATCTAAAATAAAAACAAATAGAAACATACATCCTTAATCTTAATATTTAAACAGTTTCCAATAAAAGAGGCATTTTGGTCACAGTCTGGTTTTTGTTGCTGCTTTTTATTCCTAAAATGGAAGGAAGGATGGTCTTGTGACTATAGCGGCAGGCTACAAGTCAGGAGATCGACATTAAGCTTTTCAAAATTTTCCTCAGTAGCTTTGGTCTCTGTTTGCCCTAGGAAACAGTGAGTGACGTGCTTCCTTAGCCTGAAGGATTCTAAGAACTTTTAAGAATAAAAACCAAAAATGTTGGATTTAAAGTCTGGTGATTGGATCAAATTTTTGGTAACTAGGTCTAGTTACATTTCCAGCAGAAAATCTGACTAAATGAATGTTCTGTATGCATCTGAATCACTGTGACTGCTCATCTTGTAAGAGAGGTTGGAGTAAGCATTCAGTGCCGTACTGATCGACACATGGCTCACCTATGAGATGCCATTTTGAGGTCGTGGCCAGGTAAACACAAAAATGTCAGTTCCCACATACATTACAGGCTGAACTTTTATATAAAAATGTGACATGGAAACACCAAGTACTGTTACTCATGCAGTCTTGTCAATCTATCTGTTACATTTACAGTGCAGTACTGCCTGAAGGCTGGACAGTTCAGGGTCCTATTGGGCCAGATGGATGCAAATAAATGACCTCTTTTCTTAAAGCAGGTTTTGGAGACAGAGGAAATCTTGCTGCACCCCTTGCACAATGACATGCTTCATCTAACAACGTTCACCACTTTGTAGGAATCATAGAATTATAGAATGGTTTGGGTTGGAAGGGACCCTGCTGTGGGCAGGGGCAGTTTTCACTAGACCAGCTCCGTCCAACCTGGCCTTGAACACTTGAAGTGTTTACAAGGAGAAAAGAAAACACAGCAAGCTACAGCAGAAAGGGCTGTTGCTTGTAAAAGCACTGCCAGTCAGAAAGTAGACAGCCCTTAGAGTGAATTCTGGCTGCCTGAAGCTGTTGGAAACTTCTGAGAGGGCAGGCTATGGCAGGAAATAAAAAAGCACATTGAATAAATCACTTGATGCTCTGATTAAGAGGCATGGGACTGTGTATCATGTGATAGTTAAAGCCGTAAGCTCCAGCCTTGAAGATATTATTTTGTACATGAGCAGTCTGAATGGGCAGATGGTATTCATGAGCAGGATTATTATTTCCAGCAAAACAGGTCAAACCGAGTCACTTAGAAATGGAATTAAAATGTAAAGATCATTATCTCTGAAGGTGTATGACTTTTAAAAGAGAGCTAATGAATCAGGCTCATTATAATTGCACCATTTTAAACAACAGAGACATTCTGTGTAATAGAGAAAAGTTTTGCCTTTGTTTCTTTTCTGTCAGCTAACTACACACTCATTTTCCAGCATGAAATTTGCCTCCAAATAGGAATTGATCAGCTGACTGGTACTGACCAAAATTAGTCATTTTCCTATGTTATCCAATAAGGCTACAGACTGAGTGACATCATGTTGTGAGTGAGAGCAAGTGCTACACACAACGAGTGCTTTGCTGACAGCAATGCCTGTCCTTATAAGCACTACTCTGCCTCACTTTCCCATGGCTTTTCTGTTAGCAGGTGCCTCCATGGGTGGCTGTCTGCTCTGAGCCAGGGCTTGAAGCAGGTTGCATAGACAGCTCAGGGATGAGACCCTCTGCCCCCTATACGGCATCATTAAGATCAACCATGTGGCAGAGGTGTCCACATTACTTCCTATAGCAACAAGGGGACAGCTTTGCTACCTCTGGTTGCCAGCTAGTCTGGAGCAGATGGTAGGAGGAGCTGTTTTTGCAAACATAGGTTCCAGCAGCCCTTCAAACCCCTCCCCTGTCTCCCCACACTGAGAGAGGAGAAGTGACAGAGATTCCAGAATAACAGCAAGAGCCAGGCAGCTGCTTGCAGGGGCAGGATGACAAGATGATACAAAGTCCCTGCAAAGGACCAGAAGGTGCTTTGGAAAGGACCTAAAGGAAGGAGACATCATTCTGCCTTTTCTACATGAGCATTAGCTCTCTGGGACCATTTCTCACAGACCCATTCCCAGCATTCTCCTTTGCCATAAGACCTCCCCAAGCCCCACCACATTAACAGAGTATTAACAGGAAAACAGTATCTTGGTTGATTTCATGAACATCAAGTGCCCAGGAATTTCAAGTGTTCTGCTTTTTCTTCCTGAACCTGGGTGGATGAGACCCTGCTCAGCTCCTCACAGTGTGGCTAGATGCCTTTTCAGCCCTGGGGCAACCTCCAAGTCTCCTCAGCACTGGCTGACATTGGGCTCCCAAGGCAAGCCTGGGAAATCTCACCTCGAGCCCATGTCTTGCCCAGAAGCCTGGAGACAGGCAGTGTACAGCAGCCCACTCCAGCATGTGGGGCTGGATGGTGAGAGGCAGCTTGCAAGTGCTGGGGAAGGAGCTGCCAGCCCATGTCTCCCAGCACTGCTCTGGCAAGCTGGGCTGGCTGGGGCTGTTGAAGAAGGCAGGCAGCTCCCTCACCTTAGGCAGGGGAGGAGGCAGCAGGCAACAGCCTCACAAACCAGAGCAGAAAGAGGCCACCAGCCTGGGACAGCTCTGCTCTCTTATGAGAAACAGGGTGGCTTGTGCCTGCTCTGCCTATGTCACTTCTGCATAACCAGTCCTAGAAGTGTGAGGAAATTACACCTGGGGCTGCCACCAAGCCTATAAAATGCTTGGACAAGAAAACAAAGAGTATCTTGCTCCACTGGCTGTTGGAGGTGTAGTGTGGAAAAACCATGAACCTGGAGAAGAGCAGAACTGGGGCAAAAGAGAGAGGTGAAGACTTAAGGGAGTTGTTGCAGAATTAATTACTCTTCAAAGAAGATGCCCATCATCAAGTGGCTCCCATATGAGGCATGATTTCAGCTGGGCCTTCAAAGACAGCAGAGGCCAAAATCACCTTGTTACATCCATGCAGGAGGGAGGACAGTACTCTCCTTATACACCAGATGGGCTGGTTAAGCAACACCAAGAAGGCTCAGATTGCATTGGGATGTTTGTGTAGTGGGCACTGCACAAACTCGCAGTAAGGCAGACTTTTCTGCAAAGGGCTTGCACTGCAGATTAGTCCACTAGTAAAAAGTAGAGGGAGAGGGGAGACAACCTGCCATCACAATTTTATCTGCATGAGGAAAGGAAGTACAGTGAGAAACTAAAGCTGAAGATGGTAAACTGTAGAAAAGGACTAGGGAAAGAACAGACAGGGAAGTGGCTGGAACTGAAAGGACTGGGAGTAAAGGATTGCAAAGAGTTTGGCTTGATAGCCAATCTGCAGAGGAGGTAACCAGGGACACAGCACAGTCCAGGAGCAACGTCAGCAGGTTTTGCCTCCCTGCATATGCTTTAAATGCACTCCCTGCATCAGCCAGCTCTGCCTCTGGGGCCAGAGAGACAGAGGCTGGTATGGGCAGAGAAGATGTTTAGCAGTGTGATCCTGAAGAGAAAGATTCTGTTAAATCAATGTCATACCAATTTCTGTGCCAGAAGGTGCCAAGCAAGCAACTATTTTGACTGACTGCTATAAATAAAAGATATAATCCTGGTCCCAAAGTAGGGGTATAACTCTTTCTTCAGTGATACTTTTATTCTAAGCCTCAGACTCTTGTGCAACTAATGAAAATGTGCTTTGTGTTTCTTCTACTCATGCTCACATATGAATTTGATATGCATGATTGTAACACTTGCGAGAAATACCAAACCGAGGATTTTAGAACGTAAAGCTGTGCATTTAACTGCAAGACACATATGGCATAACAGGGCCTTTAGTGTGCCTCATTCAGCTATGGGGGCCATGGAGATGGGGGCAGAGGGGCTGCAGCAGTTTGCCTCTCACCTGCTCCCTCTTTTCTGGGCTCAGTGTTTCAGCAACAGTGGCAGTTGCTGGCAACTCTGATGGCTACCCTCTTTAAAGTTTCAGCTAAAGGACATTTATTGATTCTTTGTCTCTTATATCTCCCTATTTTTCTTTTTTTGTTGTTCTTTTCTTTTTAATTTTATTGTTATAGGTTGGAAAGCAAGGTATGTAGAGTAAGAACTATCAAAGGGAAATCAGTGACATTTCTTTCTCGCTCTCAGAAACCGGAAAGGTTGTCAGCTTGTTGGCAAATATGCAAAGAACTGAATCTAACCACTCTCACTTGATGTTGTAAACAGGATTTAAATGCTGCATTAGGCTTGTGACTTCTCTTTTGACTTCTACTATCCATAATTCATTATTTGTTGCATGTGACTCATTGGTTAAATCATATGCATTATTTCTGCTACATAGTGAGTTTATATAAAACTGGTCTATGAAAAAGATCTCCCTGAAATGTGAGCGAAAAGAAACACCTTTGCAAATGTTGGTAGAAAATAACAGAAAAACAAAAGTAGGGTAAGTTGAGCAAGGATGGCTCTTTTATAGGTAAAAGGTTGGGAAATATTTATTTCCTTTTTCACTCACATCTTGTAAAGCTATGCCAATTTATGCAGAGAGAGACTAGGCACAGGGGAGGCAAAGGTTATGTCTGACACAGATAAACTTCTCTTTTATCTCATTATGTGGTCGGTTTCTGAGCTGTAATTTGAACTGTGGATCAAGTAAATGTAACAAAGACACAAAGCATTAGTCAGACTTCAGTAGGCACAGGTCCTCAGATTCAGTTTCCAAACTTTCCAGTTTGTGGCTAGCATCAGATATCATAAGCTGTACAACTAATCTTTTAAAAGAGTTCAGTTGTCTGAAGGGAACATAAGAATGCCAGTGACGAATTACAGTATTCAGGCAATTAGGTTTGCTTGCTCCCTTTTACCTCCTTCTTCCATTTATCAGATTTTATTGTAAATTCCAGCTTATCTCTTCACAAGTACCTTTATTTGATATCCCCCAGCAGAGAAGCAGCATTTGACAGTTTGGCTTCAGCCTTTCAGAAAGAGAGTGCTCTGAGTTTGCAGACCATATGCTCACCACACAGGTGTACCTTTATATAGACTGAGGCATCATCACCACACCTTAATTCTGGAGTGATTCAGAGAGGCCTTAGTGTAAGTCCATGCCAGGCCCCATTCAGCAAGATGGCCAACATGCAAATGAAAGATAAATAAATGACAAACTGCTACAGCTTCAACTTGCAGAGTGTCAAGTAGCTCTTGGAAAGTGTTCAGAACTTTCCACTTCAGTTAATTTCCATGGAAGCTGAGAGATTTCAGCATGGCCAGAGTTGGTCTGTCACTTGGTAACATTCAGCCTAAGAGATCAAGGGGAGTGAGTTGCTTCAGAGACCCAGAACTGTGGAAGCTTTGCCCATGGGACAGCTACACACTCAGTAGATATAGCTCTGGGCGTGACTCCTGCAGCCCGTTGTTTTTCTATGGCAGATAAAGAGAGATCCTAGGCACTCTAGACTCTGAAGAATTCCTGAATAAATCCAAGGCCATCTCCATCTTGTTTAAGGATTGAATTCTCAGTTTCAAGTTTAACTGTCCTGAGGTAAACCCTCCTCTCCTCTGTCTCCATAGTGCAGACAGTATGTGAGCCTATAGACCACTTATGGCATAGACCACTATCATGGCATATAACACTATCATGGCAATAGTGACAAGTTTATAGGCATCAGTACACACAAAAGCAGAAATTTCTACTTATTATCTCTGGTTTTATTATCTGTACTATTTTATGCTAGCTGTTCAGGTTCATTGAAAAGAGGTGCATTTTTCAAACTGGTATATTTATTTTAGTGAATATTTACATGTATCTACTCCCATATCAGGTGTGTACATGACAGTCTAAGTAAAATCAGCTTAGCAGACCAAATAGAGCCCAAGAGGCAGCAAAAACAATTCTCCAGGCTATGCTGCCTTGCCCCAGCAAGAACCCACATCACCTCCTTTAGTCACTCTCATACTCAGTAACTTTGTAACTTCGTACTTCGTTATGCAGACAATTTACAAAGAAGTTGGTGCTTTTATGTTGCTTCACTTCAAAAGGATTATGTCAGTGTGTTTCTCTAAGGTTAGGGCTCACTCATGTGCTGCTGTGCCTGCAGATTCCAGTGTCCACCACAGTCATTTACCTGTATAGGAGACACTGCAGGATCTAGACTCAAAGTGGAAGTAGTGGCCTGTGTGGTCAACCTCTGACTAGGACATTCCTCTTCCCTGCACTACTGCATGTTGTAACACTGATTGTGTGCTACACTTCAGGCTGAGACGCTTGGGAATTCCCTAAATGGAAATGCAGAGACAGGAGAAACTAGTCACTAAGCATGAGAAGTGCTGAGAGAGAGATTTAACAGTGCCCAGTGGAGATGCCCCACTAAACTCATGTAAACATAATAAACAGAAGAGCTACAAATTATCAAAAGGAGTTAAGCAATGAAAAGTGGCAGAAAGCCAAGTAGCAATGGAGTCTCTTAGTGCAAAGGGAAACTACTCAGCAAACATGCAGTTTGTAATACAAGACAGAGAAAAAGACAAATACCTTTTAAGATGATGACTTGCATTGTATTAGTAATCCTTCATGTATTTTTTTTACTGAAGATATTTATATACATCCAGCGGATGAAGGATGATCATAGAAATTATATTGTTTTAAATATATTCTTTGAAGCCAAGTGGTTTTCCTTTGGAAATAAAAAACAGGCTCTAGAAGTATTAAAAATAAAAAGGGGAACTACTTTCCATAAGTCCGTTGTACTCCAGGGTTATAGTAAGAGGAGAATGTTCAGGTATTTTCAGGAAAAGGAGAAGGTGCCACAGAAGAAAAACATTACACATGCATTTGCACTTCTAGCTCCTGGAACCCCAAAACACTGGGACCAAGTCACTGGTCACTATGGTTACAGATAGATGTGAAAGCTCCCTTTGAACAGACTATCAGCTGCTGTTGTTAGTGAGGCGCACAGACAGGCAATGAAAGATGAGAGAGAGTGGCAGCCTTTCCTCAGCCTGCAGCAGAGGATGCCCATGCTGGTTCAGAGGTCTCTCAAAACCATGCCCTGCTAATTAGCAGAAGTAATGCTGTAATGTACAGAACATGGCAGGGCTAGCACAAATGAGGCACAGACAGTGGGATTGTCTGTGAGAAGCTGATCTACTTCTCTGATGCAAAAGCAGGCAATGAACTAGGCATTAATATGCAGTCACTGGCAATTTAGGGAGCATCCATAAGCAAAGCAGCCATTTTCTTCAAAGGTAGGGCTGAAATGGAGGTAATGACTGAGT
Source organism: Neopelma chrysocephalum (assembly GCF_003984885.1). NCBI lineage: Eukaryota > Metazoa > Chordata > Aves > Passeriformes > Pipridae > Neopelma > Neopelma chrysocephalum. The sequence continues at coordinate 4,419,454 of NW_020897691.1, read as the reverse complement.
GCCATAGGGCCACATTGCAATGCAAACCAGTTCACTTCTTTGCCTGTACTCCATATCATTTAGTGTTTGCATAACAAAAGTGTCTGGTCAACACAGCAACATGCAGGAACCTGGATGTTCCCAAGTCAAGGACTCTCTGGCACAAATTATTTCTATCATCCCAAGTGTGGGCAGGCAAAGAAAAAAAATCAAACCTACCACAACTGAATTGTCCTTATATAACACTGTTTTTTGGAAGGAATCATTCCAAGCGATACTCTTCTGACTGCATTATTTGTCCTGTGAGTCAGGAAGCCTTGCACTCCACTTGTGTCACTCTGTCCACTTTTCCTTGGGATACGTCCGTGTATGCATGTGGATGTCATACATCATTTTACAAATTGCTGTAGCTGCACTCTCAGGTTAAATATATCATTAACAGTTTTCCCAGTTTTGTCACTGACTTGGTTAACCATTAACAAGACCATCCATTTCACAAAGTCAATAAAGTGTATGTAAGCGCAAGGAGTGATTTTCTTTCCCTCAACACACCAGGCTCTGGTCTTCAAAGATGTGGGTGATGAGTTGCAGATTCCTGAAATGTTGTTCCATTTACACACGTGAACTAGAAATATTTAGCTTGTTGTTTTATGCAAAACTTCAAGACCTCTAGGTAACTTTTCTGTACCCCTACATAAACTCTCAGTATGTAAAGAGGGGCTTTGGATATTATTTTTATGAACTATATTTGTGCTTCTCCAGCTTCCTGTGTGCTATGGACAGGGAAGAGATGGGGAAATAGTTAATCAGAAGCCTTCATTGTAGAAAGCAAAATATGGGCAAACAGCATGCAGGACAGGTAGGCTGGTATAAGATGATCTGTCAGGAGGTGAATGGGCTGTTTTCCTGAGGAAAGGCATCATGGTGGAGATAATAGAAGGTCCAATAACTGAAGAGTGATTTCAGTAACTACAGTTTTAAAAGAACATAACATAGTAAGCAAAGATGAGAGGCACATAGAGGGAGAGAAAGCAGCAGGTATTCCCTGGGAAAAACAAAGCCTGTCATGTGGCTACTCCTCCATCTGAAGGCATAATCTGAATTTTGACTCAGCCCTCTAATCAAAGGGCACTGTCAACTATGTCCAGTGAACTAACAAATGCTGGCTTGTTTTTAAGAATTATTTCTGATAGCACTACTTGCCTAGAAGGTGTGTGCCTTAAAAAAGACTCCTTGGCATGTCCATGGAGATGAGTAAAAGCTTGACTCATGGACCTTGTCTTGAGGGATCTGTTGAACCCACTCCCTGCATTCTGTCTTGCTTAAGGATATATTTTGGGACACTGTAAAAAAGGCTGGGATTTTGAGAAGAAACTGTGACAACTTCTTCCTTGAGGAGAAATCAAACACACGCTTTCAAATCTCATTATCATTCAGCTGCATTTCCCAAGTCTTCAAAAAATGTTTTTCTACATTGTATGTCAACGTAAAGGGCTTATTGACCAACCACCCAGGGATGAGAACAGAGAGACTTTGGGTAAAGCTACATGCCTTATGGCTTTGTCACAAGCTGATCTTAGAACCATCGAAAGGGGATGGTATCTTCTCCCCTGCCCCAGCTTTCTCTTACTTCTCCTCTCCTGGCCTTGTGCTGCCAAAACATCGGACTGCCCCAGCTCTCTGACTGCTCCCATAAGTAGCAGGGGGCAGAAGGGAGAGATGGGGACTGGGCAGTGGGAGGATTGCAGAGAGGAAGGAAGACCTCTTCTTCTGCTGGCAGGGAGGTGTTGTAACAGCTTAGTCACCACGTGCAGCTTTCAGAGCTGAGAAATGTGCAAACACATTGGTAAAACTTTGGTGTGAAACAAATGTTCAAGGTCACAGGGAAATCACTTCTCCCTCTAACTGCCTTCAGCTGTCAAATGCCAAAGTAGGATATGAATTGTTGTGAGAGAAGGTTGACTTTCAAGTTGCTGGTTACTCTTCAAGCCCAAGATGATAAACCTCAATTAATGTACTTATAATTTGCCTTCAAGAGAGTTGTTCTGCCACTGAGAGACTGTACCACACATGCTTCCTGACCCTGGCTCTCTCTCAGAGAGAAAGCAGGTGCTTATTTTGTACAGTATGTCTTCCCAGCCATAAAACAGATGAGGCATCTGTCATTCAAAACATAATAAAGAAGGTTGAAGGCAAAAAAACCCCCCAAGTCACAAAGATCCATTTTACATCTAGAAGATGCAGGCAAGCCTTGAGTCACTCTTAAGAAATTCTTACGCTATTTTGTGACTAATGCATTAAATGATATAATTCACAAATGTTCAACTCTTATGGATTTTACTAAAAGCTATTTGCTGATTTAGAGTTAGAGATAGCAAAATGAAGTGAAAGAGCAGGGCCTTTTAGAGAAAGGGAAGCAATCAGCACTAATGGATTTATTGTGCAAAAGCCTATGTGGTTGAAAAACTACGCACGTACACACACATCTGGCTGCTTCAGCTGTTGGTAGTCATGAATACAGCTTGCTGATGCAAAACAGAAGTCTGTATCAATACAATAATTTATTTGTTCATTTTTATAATGTAGATCTCAAGATCTTAGCCACAACTCCAGTAACAACAGAAAACAAATGGCTAGGTTTTCCAAGAAAAAGTTAAGTTGGAGCAAAGTTAATCGAAGTCCATGCTGAATAACTTAGCTAATAGATTGGCAGGGCTTACCTACTGAGTTGCAGAGACACAGCTCCAACATTTGCAATGACAACAGCTGGGGTATCGCTGCCAAAAGAGAGGAAAAGCTCATTCCCTTTCTGATCCACAATTCTGGCCCCTGCATATAGGTCAGAAGTGTGTGTACCTTTGCTACTGCATATACTCAGCACATTGTCATGTCAACAGTACATTTAAAGAAAATAACCTCAGAGTTGGAGACACATAAGGACCAAATCTTTATCTAAAAAACCCCAATAAGAAGCAAAGTTTTGAGGAGGGCATGGGTGGTAAAGTGGATAGAAATCATCAGATAGACTCATCCTAAGTAAATAAGCTAAATCTCTGCCCAGCAATATAGACAAATGCATGTAGGAAAACATTTGTCTAGCACCTGCAAGGAAAAGGAACAATTAATCTGAGCTCTGGGTGCAGGTACTTGGCTGTTAGGACACAATGTCAGGGCTCAGAATTATTTATCTTCCCTTCACTCTGTTCATTAGCACTCAGTACTTCTCATGCTCTAAGGCTATCGTCTCAGCCATGCCAATTCAGATGGGTTCACCACTACTTTCATAACGTTGAATTTTCTTTCATAAAAGCCCAGCTCTTGCATTTATGTGGTCAATGAAGAAACTCCACTTCCCCTTTAAAAGTTACTCATATCCTCACAGTTGCAGATCAAAGCACAGAAAATGAAAGTGCTAAAGTCTCAGAAAAGAGCAGGCTAAAAGATAAATTAGTATTCACTATTTTCAGAAACATTTTGAATTTTAAAGCAATTGTTATTATTTTCTACGGAAGACTGATTCATGGCTTGTGGGTTTCTGGTATGATAAGCAGAAGCTTACGTGGCCTTCCTCCCCCAGCAGTAAACAGGGGCTAAATAATTCTCAGTATTCTGAGGCTGGTTAACATCACACACAATATAGCAGAATTTTACACTAGAAAGATAGCTGATGACACGTCTATTTTATAAAACATGAAAATTTAACCTAAGTATATATTTCCTTAAAAATTCCACATTGAAGAAATTTGGTTCATGTATACTTCAGCCTGTTAAAGATTTAATTGTGTTTTAAATATCTGCAAGGTCTTTATTTTTGTTTGGATTTTTTTCCCCCTAATTGACAGCACTGCTTGGCAGAGATTATCAGAAGAAGGTTTTCAGAAGATTTCAGCCTCTTGTTAGAGATTCTAAAATATAACAATCTCGCTTTAAAAATCACATTTAAAAAAAATGCAGTTTTGTGGAAAACCCTTGGGAAAAAAATCAGTATGCTTTCAAAATTCATGTTAAGAAGTGATCCTGAATAGCAGCTATTAAAAGAAATGATTTCCAACTAATTTTTAAAATTCCTTACAGATTGCACTGTTATTTCCTGATTATGATCACACCATGAACAAAGCAGGAAATGTTACAGAAAAAAGAAGTAATAGATTCTCAATTTTAATGGGGAAATTTTATTTTCAGTGGTTTCTTTGCAAGGAAAGGGATTAAAAGGATTAACAACCTGTTTTGAAAGGACAAGTGAGATTATTTTACATATTTCTTTTTCTTCTAAGTAGAGGAGCTGTGTGGAGGCATGTCTTGCAAGCGTGCAGTTCTGATAACAACCTTGGGCACCCACGGAATTTGCCACTTTTAGATCAGTGTGGTATGTTTAACACAACAGAACTCATCAAATGAAAAGCAGGATATATTCATCTCAGCACAGAGTGGGTAGGTTGAGATGGCTTAAATGAAGCTGTGATTCTATACATGGTACATTTTAATTATGTTATGCTTTGAATATAAAGGAAAACCTAGTTTACCCAACAGTTATGTAACATTTTTCCTCATTAAGAATTTATTAACAGTGTCATCAGAATCTGAAACTGAAATCATAAGAACGACAGGCAGGAAACCCCCCCACCCCCAAAGTCCATTTAAAACCACTAATTAACTGGGCAATCTGAATGTACATTCATAACAGCCGTTACCTTCTTGGGGTTTTGGTGATCAGCTGTAGAAACAAACGCATACTAGAACATATTAAGACAAAAAACAGGTTTGGGTTGTTTCGTTTTTTTTTGAAGAAAAATCCCACAAACAAACCTCAAAGGTGAAAAAATTTCATGAAGGCACAGAGTACATAAACCTGCACAGTCAAAATTGTGTTTAGTTTTCCTGAGGAGCATTTGGAACACTGAAAGTGTCTCCTGCTGCTACATGATTTATTTCCCTTACAAAGAACATGAAGTGCTTTCCTGAATCACAGCCATGTGGGGCTTTACTGTACCTTACAAATCTTTGTTTTATTCATAATTATCCAATAGGATTTGCAGCTTTGGCCTCTGTTCCACCTGAAAGCAACAGGAGCCATGTTATTAATTTCAAGGAGATGCAAGTGTTAGCAGCTTTTAAATCCATAGCAGATACATACATAACAAGAACACGCCACCTTAGGCTCCAGTCACTTAGTAAAAAGTTAAGTGTGCAAGAAAATAGTACACCTTTATCTACTCCTTACTTCCTGCTGCCAGTGGCAACAGGCACTAACAATACTGACTGCAATTTCCCTTTTTGTCTTGAGACATCAGCTCTTACACTACTACTATCTCTACAGAGAACCAGGTACTGTTTAGGTCCTGTGCTACTGCCTAGGTTGGGAGGACTTTTTAACCAAGAAGGTTTCAAACCTGAAGTCCTATGAAAGGTAATGAACTCCATTTTCTCCTGAACAGAGGCTGACTCATCCGATTACTTTGCACACTATGATTGAGGAAGAGTGGTAACTTCAGTGAAAAAAAATAGCCAGCTAGTGTAAGTCACACATTATCAATGATATATCCAGCTTTTAATGTAATTTTAAAAGTGGTCTGCTCATGCAATCCTAGCATTCATGTATTAGCTGTTGCAGGAGTTGTCTGTGAGGATAGACTCTTTCATGTCTGTTCCAGAGGGAACATGAGTCACTATAATAAGGTCCAACTCTATTCTTCCTGCTCTTCAGATGATCACATTTCCAGGAAATCTTTTTCATGTCATCCCTTAGTAGTAACTGGAGATCAACCACTGACAACTTCTGAAATCTCACCTCTTTAGGCAAGCCCATACAGCTGATTGGTCACATTTTCTTCAAGCACTTCTAATGAGCATGGCTAGAATACAGTAAACATTTGAAAATAAAATAGGTTCCAAAATCACAACCCTAACTACTGACCTAGTTTCTGTGACAACTTGCACAGGAAAAATGTGTCCACTCATTCCTCCTTCATTCTGGAGCACCCAGAAAGAACTACATTTTGGCCTTCAAAGGCCCAATATTTTGTCCCCAAAATTAGGAACTCCAGCCTTTAAAAGTAAGGTTGTGAAAGAGTTTGATGTTTACTGATATTATCTAATTTGTTATATACTAACATCAGAGGCTTGAAAAGCTTGTCAATCAGTGGGTTTTTTTAACTCTTAGTTGTAAATTACCCATCATCCTACAGGCTGAAAAATTTTAATATAAATAATTTTTTATATAAAAACTTTCCTAAATATTTTTGGAATGAAAGTATGAGAACGGAGTATACTATTTGGTTTATTTTTAAACAGAGAACAGAAATACCTGTAATATTATACATTCTGTTCCTAATCCCTGTCTAATAATGCAAATAAATATTTGGCTTTGATCTCTTTTAACTTCTGTTGCTCTATAGGTAACAATGTTGGATGTTACCGATACTGTATGAAATCTGTGAGTTTGTTTTTGCAAAACAGAAAGCAGCTAATTATGATTTTTCTGCCTTTCATATTTGCTTGGAGTTTTCAATTCTGAATTTTCAAATTTACTTGGAACCAAACACCCAGTGATACACCTATTCTATACAGAGAAAAGCCACAGACCATATCCCTGTAGAACTCTGTCCTTATTCTGAAACTGTCTAGATCAACTGCCTCATCTCCAGTCCCCTTATTTCTTGATACTATGGAGAGGTTCATTTTATTAAAAGACCTACATTTTATTGAAAAGGCAAAATAATCTGAAATGCATAATAAACTGTTGCTACTCTCTGTTTTGAAGAACTGGAGGTTTTTCACATGCTTTGATAGAACTGCTTATGTTGCTACAATGCTTCTGTTACAAACTCAGCAGGTTTTAGAGTTTGTTTTACACACATATTTGTCTCCAGTTGCCAGCCTGATCCATGAAATAGGATATTCTGCAAGTGCAACTTGCAAAAAAAAACAAGGAAGAGAGCATTTGGCTCTCAAAAAAAAAAAAAAAAAGAAAAAAAGGCATTAACTGGTGTGAGAAATAAAAACAGTAAAAACAGTTAGCTGTTCAAAGTAAAAAAAAAAAAATCTATTCACAAGAGGGGTTAAAATCCCTTGGGATATTGAAAAGAAGAAACCAGACATAATATTTTGTCAAGAATATTAGCTCCTGATTGTGCCCAATAACTTCTTGCCAGCGGAGATGCCTTAGGAGTGTTAAGTGTACCCGCCCAGGCAGGTACATGAACAGTCATACTGTACTTTAATGTGTTTGAACTTTCACTGTTTATCAGTTCAATAATATGTGAACCCTGCCTGGGTTATCTGAGCCCATGGTGGTGAATGAGACCACAGAAGTTGCTTAGGCAGGCAGTTGATCTTGTCACCCAAATAAAACTCCCAAAGGTTTGAATCCAGACCTGGCCAACAACAGCAGCTTGGAGTGAACTCCTAACTGACATCCTTAGGAGAAAGAATAAAGCTGAACTGAGGAAAGACAAAGACTCCGCTAAGATACTGAGAGGAAACCTAGGCAGTAGGAAAGACATTTTGAAGTGTGAAGTTTTCTGTTCATTAAACCTTCACTACAGTGAACATTTTAATATATCCCCTGGCAAGGACAAATAAAAACCTCGGTATTTTAAGTGCAGGGAAAAAAAAGACAAGCACAGAGCAGTTTTCAATGAATGATGCAATAAATAAATACTTCAGATATGCAAGCCTGTTCAATCTCCCATAGAGATTGTTGTTACACTGTATATAGGAAAAAGAAAACAGGGAGGAAAGAGTGAGCCCAGAATTTTATCAACCAGGTTTCTAGAAGATTGTTGATGAGATATGAAGACCTTTGACTGTGTATTGTTCCTTTAAGCCCAGCATGTGCACAATTCTGCTCTTCTCTGCACCAGGTAAACAGAAAGTCACTCATTCAACTTCACTTGACTGATTTAGACAGTCTTTGCAGACAGCAAGGGCTGAGTAAATGTGAATCAGCGTGTTTGCCTGCTGCTGTCAGCCCTAGAGGAAATGTCTCATAGACACTGAACTTCCTGGAGCTTCTCAAGAGCCATGGTTAGTAAAAAATGTTCAGCCTTAGAGACACAGGGTGGTTTATCCTGGGATTTGACAAAAGACGAGGAAAGAGAGGGAGTACACTCCAGAGGGGCCAGTGAAAAACGAAGATACAGATTTGCTGGTAATGGTCTTCCCACTCATGCAGGGGCAGACTGACAGCACAGAGTATAGCAGCTCATTTTGCAACTATTTCTGGGTTCCCAGGCTTGTCGTCACTGACGTAGCAGGCAGTGGTTCTGTGGTACTTCTCTGTCGCCAGAAGATCCAGCTGAAGAAAGAGGTTCCTGCACCCAGGCAGTTATCCCTTCCTCTCCTGTAGAAGGTGAAGCTGTCACCAACACAGGTTCTCTAAGACACAGTTCAGAGTCCAGTCGCACAAACAGCTGAATCAGCTGCAGCAGGGACAAAGTAGAAGGAATATTTTAAGGCAGATTTGTCATCACACATTTGTAACATGAGGGTACAATCTTAGCTACTCTGCAGTGTAGCTGTGCAGCTCTGGAGTCTTACTGTGTTGACACTCACACTTGCCAAGGTAATTCAAGATGAATTCTCCTGGATAGCAGTTTATTTGAATTAGTGCTGCGATGGAAGCAAGCACTCGAGTGTTATCAATGAGTTTTGGTTCCTGAGCATGAAGTACACTACGAGGAGTACATGTATTTTATTAAAGCATAAGATTCCTTCTTTCTCTTCCTGTATTCTATGAATATTTGCTTTATCTACAGGCTTTGGACTCCATTTTCATTTACTGTGGCCTACTAATTCTTTAAGTTTTACACATTGCACAACAGATCATACTATATTAAATGTGTTATGCCTAACAGCATGAGCACTGTTAAATCAAATTATGAAAACCTCGGGAAAAAAATGGATAAATACACAGGTAGGTAATGCTATTAAACTATTGGACACGGACTGATCACTACAAATGGAGTTACACAGTTAGAACATTCAAGGAAGTAGAATAATGGCCTGATTTTGCTAATCAGTCAATTTCTGCTATGTATGAAGTGGTTGCAGCTTTGTACTCCTTTATAAAAGAATCGTTTTGCAAGATGTACTGAAACTAAAAACATCATACATATTGATGCAAAAGAGGAAAGTATCATGATATATGACATATGGCACCAAATATAACTTGACATGCATGGTGAAAACATGGCCTGCATCTAAAATAGTTTCTATGCACAACTCCTGTGAATAGCACTTGAGATTATTGCATAGACTGACTCAACATATATGAAATCTACCACCAGATCCTAAAGGTTGCCTTCTGTCTCTTCTTAACCAGACAAATGTCAGGTCATTAGAAATCAGTGTTTCTCTGCTTTGGTGGAAGCACACAGAGGCCATGGTTCATGCAAAACAGAACTTCTTCAGGCTCTTAATCATACATTACAGCACAGACAAAAAAAATATTACAAATGCTGAAAAAACATGAACAAAGCCTTGAAATGCTTGGAAGACTCTACTTTCACATGTGACATGTTATACCTGTAAGCATAATCCCAGAGTACTACTTAGCTGGACTTCTGTGAGAGGGTGCAGTGGCACTGGAGAGGGAGTCTGAAGGGTCTAGGCAGGTCACAAAGGCTAAAGAGGCCATTATTTGTCTGGTGTTAGATAGGGGTGTCCAAATTGAGAAGTACTAATCTAATAAATGCTTAGACGAGTTACTGCACGTAAGTTATTGCTTAGATGTTGAATGAAATAAATACTTCCCAGCAAGGAAAACATTACATTTTTGTGGGTTTTTTGTTTGGTGGTTTTGTTTTTTTTTTAATACAGAGCTTGGCCCAGCTATCCTTGCTGAAGTTGGATACTGAAGTCCTACAAATGCAAAGTCAAAAGACAGCAAGAGAAAGGATGAACAGTGTAGTGTCTCCTGCAGAGAAGAATTCTACAGCAGAGCCCTCCTCAAGGGCTGCCAAGTGTCTGCTTTGCTGGCAAGCAACTAGCCTCTAACAGCTCAGTAGGTTTTACTGCGTAATTTTCTTTTGGCCATAATGTTTCTGTGGTGTGCAACGTTGCCCACTAACTCTTTTTGTGTCATTGAACAGCAAGAAGTGGATAAAAACCATCTTCTTTTTCACTTTTCCTCTCTACTAATGGGCAAGAAGACTTGGACTATCTATGAGCCAGCTTGTTTTCAGCCACAAGAGGAAGCAGAAGGAATGGTCTTATACTCTAAAACGGGAACAGGGAACATATATATAGCCGACCCCTACCACCCACTATAGGTAATTTGTGCATATAAAAGCATATTGCTGAAGAAATACCCCCAGACCACTTTTTAAAAGAAAACATGTGAGTTCAGAAATTGTAACTCTTTTTTTCCACTCTTTGTTTGCCACATAACTGTGTATACTACCACTGACATTTCCTCACTATCTGCAAGTAGCTTTGTATGCAGAGCGCTTTTTAAATTGAGGTTTCAGATTAATATCATAGGAAATTTAAATTTTTAGATCTAAAGCAATAAATCAGATTTGAGGCAGTGCATGAAAAAACCTAAGCCAATAAAAACCATTAACTGCTTTCCTCCCTAAAAATAATAAGCAATCTATTAATATTTGGTACAGTACAAAGTAAATATTATCTGTTTTCTTTTAAATACTAGAAGGATATCCAAATCTCTGAAGACTTCTTTTTTAAAGATGGTGGCTACTTTAATTCTGATTTTTTTTCATCACTTCTTATAGTTTATTAGAGACATACATAGTTTCCCATTTTTTCATCATCAGCATGACAGTGAGCTGCAACATGAACAATTCACACTCCTAGCTGTGGCTGTAAACAGAGAATGCTGTTGGCAGTGGCTGACATGACCCGAGGAGAAAGCTTGTACTCTCAATAAGAAGGATTCTCCCCCATCCTTTGCCTCAGGAGGAAAATTGAAACATGACCCTGATGCAGTGTAAGCAGTGAGAGGTCCTCATGCAAGTGGTTGTTTTAAGAAGAAATGAAACCATGTGAAAGTGGTTGATTGCAATGAACATTTTGTTAATCTAGAACTTGCTTTTAGTTCTCAGTACCATGGCAAGTTTGATACTTCCATTCACTTTAAGAAATGTAAACATAGAGATGTAAATTTTCACTCTTGCATTCTACATCTTGATTAACACCTGCCTGTATTTTTTGTACTGAAAGTTCCCCAGTTTTATTCTCACTGAAAATTACGAAGTTCAATAAATTATCTAAAACAACATTGAAGTTCAGAAGGCAGAACAGAAGAGCTTTCTGGTCCCTGCCAGGTGGTAGGAATTTTTTCTTCCTGAGAATTTTCTGTAACATTGGCCTGGGGATCAGCAGGTCTGGCAGAAAAAGTCAGAACAAGAAAAAACTATCCAGACTCAGAAGTCCTGAAAATTTGTCACCCTTTCCAGAATTTTACTATAAAATAAAAAACAATTACAGTAAGACAGCAAAAAGGAAGTGATCATTGCAAGTCTCACCAAAGATAATCAGCAAGTATATCTGTAGCCTGCCTAGAGATATAGATCTTTACAGGATGTACCCTTCCTGCATGCTTCAGATGTATGAAAGAGAGTGCTGAGTGATTTATCTTCTGTCAGCTCTTAGGATGAGAACTTAGTAACAGGAGTCATTTTGCTTCTTAACAGACAGGAAATACCAGGTGATACTTCCACAACTGTTAAGGGTTCTCCAGTATCCCAAAATATACATTTTTGGCTGCTACCCTCTATCACAGGATGACTTCAGAAAGGTTGTGTTGTGGGTAAAAAGATTGTTACTGTACTACCTTTGAAGTCAATGTTAGCATTTCTATTTTTCTCTGTAGAAATGAGAGCAAATTTCTAGTAAAATGTTTCATCCCTTCCAAGTTGAATGTTTTAACAATAAATGCTAAAAGGTTAAAAGATCAAAAAGCCCCATGCTTTAGGGGCTAAACCAATCCCAGTTCCTAATGCTTAACAGAGAAGATTGTAACAGAAATGGGTTACCCTCAATCTATCTGCTGCTGTTCCCCAATGTTAGGGGTGGAACAATGGAATAAAAGGGCAACAGGACTGCACTCAGTATGGCAACTCTAAGGAAAGGCTTTGCATGTACGTGAGGTATGGTTTCACTAACAACTGATGTAAATCAGTGCCAATGACATCACACAGCTCTAAATGATGTCCATCAGGCTGCCTGCTTTCCTGCAGGCACACCATCTGTTTCAGTCGAGTGTGCTGGAGGCTTGAGTCAAAGCCCATTGAAGTTACTGGAAAGATTCCCATGAATCTTTGCCTCTGTGACTCATCCTTAGCCTATACAATGCACGAAATCTCAGGCTCACACACTGCACTGTGTAAACATGACAGCTAATGCCTAACCAAAACACAAAGCAGCAGTCAGCGCTCTCACACCAACATAAGCCAGGATTTGGTCTGCTGAAACTATCCCAGCTGTAGTGATGTGCAGCAGGAATACGCAGGAAGGTGATAAAACTGAACTGCTGCCTTTTACTGGCATGCCTCCAGGAGACAAGAGGACTCTTTTAGAGCCAGAGTAACCAATTCTGTATCTTTGAAGTGATACAACTATCAGTGGGCACGATATGCCTAAAAGGAAAAACATGGGCCACAGTGGCTGAGGAAATCAAACACCACAGGAGAGGTGGGAGGAAAGACTCTCTGAAAGAACAATAAGGGTAAGCAGAATTCAATGGCAGTGAATAAAATGGGAAGATGACATAAAAATAGTCAGTTATATTTATGGATTTAAGTTGTCTTCACTAAGTAGAGATGACAGCACTTTTCTCTCTCAAGATTATATAAAGGGACTCAGTTCCCTGCATGGAGCTTCCACTGAAGTCAGTCAGTGTGAGTCATTTGTGCAGGCTGCTGGGAAATACGTTCCCAGGAGAGCTAATTATTGCATATATCATAACGAGCTTGCAGAAGAGGCTTTATAAACATCTGCCACTGGTTCGTTAACTCCAGTTCAGGAAACTGAACAACTGTCAGCCTAAATGACATAGTTTGGTATTTTCCAATAATTCTGAAAATAAAGCAGTGAAGGGTCAGTCCTGACACCATCTTCAGTTTCTAAGTTATTTTCAAGTAAAATGTGTATTTTGAAAAGTATGATGTTTTTATCTCCAGTTCCCCATAGGAACATACAGTTATTAAGAACTCTTCTCTCACTTTATGTACAAGAAAAAGAGACAACCAAAAGCCCCCCCAAGTGCCTGATTTCACTCTTGGACTTGCATAAAACACAACACTGCACTAGTGCTACTGATTCAGCAGAACTCAATAGGGTGAGAAACATAAAATTTGATTGTATAAAGCCAGCAGAGGAGAAAGGAGGTTTTAAGGGCAGTACTCATGTGTTGCACTTCATAGTTTAAAAAGTCTATTTGCCTAAAATTGGACATGTCTGTAAAACAAGTTTACAACTACAGTCTGTCCCATCTGCAAAGACTAATTTATGAACCTTTAAAGCATGAGTCTGCTTGTGATTTAGTCAAAAATCTTTGAGTGATCAAATCCTTTTATTGATCAAGTACTGAACATGAGTCATATATGGCAATTGAGACCCCTGCCTCAGCATTAGCAACAGTAGAGGCTTTATGACAATCCTGAGCATTTAGCTCTTTTTTCATAGAATAGATACAAAGTTTATTCCTACTGTCTCATTTCAAGAGAGAAATGAGAGGCTACAGGATTTCAGAAATCAGCGAGATGGAAAATGAGAGCAAAATCTCAAGCAGAACACCTAATCCTGAAACAAAACTGTGGGATTTGCAGCCAAAATTTTCTGGATTAGTGGTTCTTTATATGTCTCATACTCAAGAAATCCCTTCTCCTGAGGGACTTTCCTTGGGTGGGTAAGTGAGAAGGTGTCACGTGAAACCACTTATCTCCACATGATTTGCAACATACTGAGACAATAACATCTCACTATGTACAACCTACTGAAAAATAGGATTGTGATAAATACTTGCACTTGTCATCATTATCTTGTACCAGACAATGGGGGATAAATCAAAATAATTCATAATAAATATTTAACAAAAAATAAGAAAGAAAATAGAGATTATGGGGTTTTTCACAGGCTGACAATGTTTTTCTGAGTCAATCAATTGCTCTGTGAGGACCTTCCTTGTATACACTTTCCTGAAAATGTGTCAGAGGAAGATGCCGCTGCAAACCTGCCCCCTGTACAGCTTGTTTTTAAGGCAGTGTAACCTCACACATGCAAAGTGGTCCTCACTCAGCACAGGAAGACAACAGAACAGATTGACTGGCTCAATAGCTATTAAAAAAAAAAAAAAATCAAGCTGATTACTTTAGCTGTCATGAGCTTCAAGATCTGGACAGTTTTATCTTTTTAACACTTCACTGACTTTTATACAGTAACAAAACAATTCAAGAAAGAAATGCAGCAAATTTGGAACTTGGTGCATAAATATAACAGAAAATAGACTCAAGGACTAGGATGGCTGTGGATGACACCTTTTCCTGATGGTTGCTTTAAACTGAGCCACATTACCTTTGAAAAATATGGAACTGAACAAAATATACTAATTGCTTTTTGTTTTGTACAGATACTCTTTGGAGTCTTTCCTATATCCCTGTATTCTGATTGCGTACTAGTGTAAATGAGAAATTGCTCCAAAGAAATCAACTGATACTAACTGCAATAGGCAAAATGAGAATAAAGTTCAAAAAAGCAGTAGCTGCATCTACCTCTAGAGCATCTCTAAAACAGGGACCTATGATGTCCTTTCAAACACAGTTCACGGGTGAGAATTCCACTCTACTTTAATTTCATCACAAGCTGAAAATCCAGCACATACAGAAAAGCATTTTCCCAGTTTCAGGAAAGTCACTAGTTAGAGCAGGTTCGGCTACAAGTCAGATCTGGCTTTCTCCTTTAAATAACATTACTAGGCCTAAAATGTTCCAATTTAAAAAGATTCTGGAACAAAAGTATCATTATGCACTGTGTAGCAGGGATCTGAGACCCTTTGTTATATTTTTTACTGCTTACCAACACACGTGCCTCAAAAAACCTAGGAAAGTATTGGCATCAGACATTATCTGGCTGAACTGGAAGAACTCCAAGTCCTATCAAACATATAGCACTGGCTGCACCTAGTATTTTGTGACTGTATTTATAGAACAGGGATATGGAAAGATTTAATCAAGGAAAAAACACCCTCTTATTATGGTTTGACCAATTCAGAAATTATACAGTCTGTACTCACACTGCTCAAAGGGTTGTCTGACTTGTCCTGTCTAAGAGAAGATCCCTGTAGCTGAATTTCCCTTTTTGTCCCAGTTCTTTCAATTTTTTTTTTTCTGCCTACAGTTTGCTTTCTCAGTGGAAGGGATGTAAAGATATAGGACACTCAGTTGAGCTGGGCATACCTGGGATGATGGATGGTGGGAGTAGTTGCCAAAAGCTTGCACGCACTGCAGCACTCCTACAGAAAAACCCTGCGCATGAATGCCATGCTGTGAGGTATTGCCTGGATGAGTTTTTTTTCAGAACAAAGCACAGCACCATGGCTCCCCATGTTCAGAAAGAAAAAAAAAATCATAGTGGAAGGAATGCAGAGAGAGATGTTGGGAATCTAAAACTATCTTATAAGATGAGAATAAACCAGCTTGTTTCATTTAAAAAAGTCTGGGAGGGTATACGATTGCTTTTTTAGAAAACACTGGAAAGAAACACAAAGAAGGGGACAGAGAAGTTTAAGCAATGGGATAATGTTGGCACAAGAGCATAGGGCTCTGAACCAGCCACATACAAATTTAGACTAGGAGTTAGGGGATTATTTCTACCCATCAATAAAGTGATACTCTGGAACAGACTTCCAGTTAGGAACAGTGGCCAGAAGAGGCCTAATCAGTTTTAGGATGAAGCTTGATAAATCTTCTAAAAGAATATTAAGACAAGGCTGCCTGCAATGGCAGACAACTGGGTTCATTTTTAGATGATCCCTCCAAGCACTAAGCTCCCAGGAAATTGTTAAACACTATATTGAGTTTGCTAAACTGTGTGCAGTGTTTAGCCTAGGAAATAGACCTAATTCAGGTCTTGGCTTAAAAATATTGCTATTTCCAAGTGCCATATATAAAAGGCCTTTTGCATAGAGAAGAAAATTGGGTAGCACAATAGTGTTGAAAGATAATTATCTCTGATTTTCTGAGTTTATATCATCCCTTATTTTCAAATACTTGGATGACCCTATTATTATAATTTATCCTTTCATTATTATTTTGCAAGGTGTTAGTAACCACCATCATTATTTTGTGGCTGTACTACAAACGACAAAGGTGTCAATTTATTCATTAATTATTAAAACATGCTGTAATGCCCAGAATTACTCCACGTGAAACAGCTGTTAAATCACTACACTCAGAATTTGGAACCTCTCCCTGAAAAACTGGAATGGAAAAAAAGCTAGGATGGCTATCTCAGTGTTAGTCAACCCTTGGCTCAAGGACCAGTGATGAGCCTCCAGAAGGAGGAGATGTTTTAAAATTTTTGGGTTTTTTGAACCACATTCCCATTCAGTTGGCTTAGCTACGCCAATACCTTTACAATCCCTTCTTGATAAAGAAAGGCGGATGAAAATCCTAGGAGACTTGAAAGGCCAAGGCACTCTAAGGTGGGACAATATCGGTTACAACAGCTTCCCGATAAGCACACTGGTCAGTCCTGAACAGGCACCACAATTCCTCTCCTAAGGAACGTTTTGGATTTCTTTTTTTGCTTGTTTAGTTGTTTTTTTGTTGTCTTGTTGTTTGTGTTTTTCCTCCAGAACTAAACAAACAATTGAAAATGAGATTAAGCAAGTGAAAAATATCTTTTGCAAAGATTCAATGTCAGATGAGTCACAGATCTAGACCTTCTCCCACTGTCTGTTCCAATGGCTCCATTGTGGTCTGGAGCGGCCAATGGCCACGTACTCCATGCTCAGCCAAGGCTGTGGGGCATGTTGGTAGCCCAGGACACTGACTGCCTGGCACGGCAGCTGATCCCAATAGGCTGCAGGCAGATGGACTGACTGACGTGTAGGAGAGTGTGGTAGAAGAAAAATCAACTTTTTGGGGTTTGTTGCGTGTTCACTGGAATTGATATTTTCACAACAGGTTGCTTTGTTGGAACTTTGTTTCCCTGGGAACTAGTTAACAAGAAGACCACTGACTGGCCCCAGTATTACTGTTGGCAATTGCCAGTACAGAGCAGAAAAAAAGTTATTTCACAGGTCTGAGTTTCTCTCTGCCTGCACTATTTGAATCTCTCAGATTAAACCTTAACATTGGCATTCATAATGCCTCTTTTCAAGAACCTAACAGCAATTGCTGCAATATTTAGTACTGATAAAAATGAACTTAACTCTATTTCAGTTGAGCTTTTCAGGAAATTTGCTGAGAGGAATAGTAGTGTCCAGGGACCTAAAAGCTGAAGATTGCATAGGGCCTAGATGCCTTAAAGCTCTTAGCAGCTATCATGCTACTGAGATGACTCTGCATTAAGGCAGATTAGTAAAATGATAGCAGTTTCCTTAGAATAGCTGTTTTTCAGTAACCCAGAGAGTGAGTTTGTTTGGCACAGTGCCATCCCAAGAGGTGTGCCTCACTATGTTTGGCCAGAATACTGCTCGTCTCTGTTTGTTCTGCTCTTTTATTGTTAATGGGAGGAAAAGGGTTCTACTTCCAAAGCTAGCTGCTCATCTTCTTCGTTCCATTTTCCACTAACATTTTACTGTCTGAACCTTCTGTACTTCCTGATGTTGCCATTCAAATTCACAGTCACCACAGGTTTAGCAGGGCACATGTGAAGTTATATTCCTTTGTAGTCCAGGAATCACAGCAGAAGTTCTGAAGATCCAAACCCTGCCCAGCCTCTCCTTGCCCCAAGCCCACCCTGGCTGCCACTGCTTCAGGTTTGAAAAGCTCACAGCTGTGGAAAAAGATATATAGTGTTGATACATCACCACCTAGTGGCACATACTGCTCCCACATGGACCGCCACGGGACAAATGGAAGTTTGGAGAAATAGCATTGCTCATGCTCTGCCCACACATGGCTGCTGCAGCACCTTCGGGCTGCTGACTTCTTCCTGATAGTCAGTTCATCCAGGCCACCATGAACAGCAGCATCCTTTCTCACCACCCCCTTTTTTTTTTTTTTCCAAATTAGCTGTCCACCCCACAGAGAGCTCTGCTCAAACCATCTGTCCCTCCATTACAGACCTGACAGGGCCAAACTTGTGCTTGAGCAGAGATGTTAAAGTACTGCCTCAGTAGAAACCATTGCTGTCTGGAACTCAGGCCTGCCTTCCCAGGGTTAAGTAGGCACCTGGGATGTTGATCTGCAAGACGGATTCAACTTTTCAAAATTACTCTGATTCTTTTTGGGCAAACTCCAGCTACAGCCAACAGCTTCCTAGGCAGACACCCTGTGCTTGCCCTCAAGAACAGGACCCTTCAGCCACTGGCTCCAAAAACACCAAAACCTAGCTTCAGAAGGCAAAAGCAGGCACTAGGACACTTGCAGTTGAAGAAGGGCTTCTTAGCTAACACAGCATTCTCAAAGAAGTTCTACGTCTACTCTTTTCAGGCCCTGCACCCAGAGGGTGTGTGAAACATATTAAGCTAAAGATACTGTAACATTTTATCCATTAAACCTCTTTGAAGATATGAGAATGCTTAGTCTGATGCTATGCAGACACTCAGAAACCAGTGTATTTTGGGTGCCTCCCCAAAATACAGAAATGAAGAACATTCCACAAAAAACAAGTGTTGCAGTAGGACAAAATATTAGATCAGATTCTGCTCCCCTGATTTAGCAGTGTGAATATGCCATTGCAGAGCACCCATATTTGCTGCTGAGTTGAGGCAAGTACTGGCCTTAAATATTTCCTTTCTGACTAAAATTCACCCTCTTTGCTTTTGCTTTTCTAGTTAGCAGATTTTAAAGCTGAAAGCACAAAAGAAATGTTAACGCTCTCACCAGCTAAAATCCGTGGTGAAAACATGCAATAGTGCAGAGCTCTATCCAACTTCAACATTCCTTGGAAGGAAAGTAGAGAATTCTTTGCAAAATTCTCTTGACCTTTTTTCAGCTGATTTTGCAACTTGGCAGTTTTTCTTCATCCAAGGATCACAGTCCACTACTTGGGGATTATAGTGAAGTATGGGACAATTATTGTTCAGCAGTTTTTTATGTAAAGTATTTCTAAAATTGATAGACTGCCTTTTGCATATACTGTGTAGGAAGTTTTCCACTTGTGGAATCCTTTACAAGGTGAATCCTTTTCAAATTCCCAGGGACTGGTTCTACAGGAGTGGGGGAGAAGAGAAACAGCATTTGACATTTGAAATGCTGTACCAACCTTAATTACAATGAATTATAAACATATTAACAGATAGCCTTCTCTGTCACTTGTAATGGACTGTATAAAAAAATACTTAAAAGTCCAGATTAAGCCTACCATTTATGTCTTTGTCCCATGGCCACTTTGTATGTTATCTTTTAAACCTTTTGTTCCTTCCCTTAGTGATGCTTATGCCATTTTTACTGTTGCATTCAGGTAAAGTCACAAGGCTTGACTTTGCCTGCTACAAAAACCACATTTGAGACCTTTAAACAAAAAACAAAATATCTGTTAGAGAGAAGCATTGTTAAACCCTTTCTCTGTGTTGTACAGGGTCAGAACACAACACCCAGCTTCCCTTTTGAAACCTTCCCTTTTTTTCTGTCCAGTCAAACACTCCTTCCAGCCAGTTATATCACCATTCAAGTCCAGAATCGGTGCTGCAAAACTTGTTCTCCAAACCAGTTAACCCCCTGCTTTGGCAACTCATCTACTCCTTCCTGATTCAGATGACTCTTCTTCTGGGTCATCCAAATCCCCATGGGCAGTCTTCTTGCTTCTTCCTCTTGTTATCCTCAAATTGAACCCTATCCTGTTGTCTCTACTATATATTTCTTGTCCTCACTTCAAAAACTTTCACAGTCTAGTTCTGCTTTAGCAAAAGGTTGATTTTCTACTTCTCTTCCTGCACTTTCACACTGCCTCCCATATTACCACAGAAATATATTTCTCTTGCAAGTCACTAAACCCACCACTGGTATACTTCAAAAGCATGCCTTTCCCTAATGCATCCTCATAACTCTGATCCCATAACAGAGGTAAGCAGTGAAGCCTCTGGACACAATTTTTGCCTGGTTTCATTCATTTGGCCCAGATCCAACCCTATGTTTGAGCTCAACTACCTATCACACATCTCGTTTAGGCCTGTAACCCTCCACGGATGGCATTCATTTTTCTGATGTATTTGTTTTCTCTCACATGCATATACGTGTGGGGTAGAATTTAAATCAAAGCACATCAGACAAAGCTCCTCATTGCATTAAGTTTGATAACCTTTTCCTAGGCAGCAAAGGTATGCTGATAAAGCATTTTTCCAATCTTTAGTTTAGAGAAGGATTTCAAGGAGTTCCATATGTTTAAAATTAAAAAGGACCCAAAAATGTCCCATCACCTGCTCTTCCATCTCCATGAATCCAGACTTAGCCCCCACTTAAGAGATCTCAATGAAAAAGCTCACACACCAGGGCGTTTCATGTTTAAGTGAGGAACAGACAGACAGGTAGCAGAGCTATGGCTCATGACCATCTGCCAGTGGAGCACCATTATGGTCAGACCTGTGCAGTCTTCCTCTTCATGCACCTCTCCACGTTAGATCAAGGCTGCATCTGCCCTGGTTCTGTCACATGGCAATTCTGTAAACCTTCTCATACTCGTGGTCTAAAGTTGATCCTGACAGCAACCCCATGAGGTGAGAAACTATTATTTCCCCAACTTTAAAGCAAAAGTAGTAAGCAAGTCATATTATCTTTCTGTCACAAAACTGCCAACAGAAAAGGTTTGAACACAATGCTTGGTGTTCAGGCTTTGTTTATGCACTTGACTTGCATAAGAACTAAGACACATAATATTTCTGAAACTGCCAAATATTCTTTCTCAAGCCTGTAAAAGTTTTACCATGGACAGCTTACAATTCTGCACATTATTCAAGCAGAAAATGCACCTACAGAAGACTGCAGAGCAAAGCAGAGAAATCAGACAGATCCCTATGTTAACCCCCAACAAATGCTACAAAACTTTAACCCACGCAATGATGCCCTCACTCTAAGAGGCACTAACCACCAAACCTGTCTCCTCTCTAACAACCTCTGCTCAATAGGTGCTAAATACTCTTAAATTCAGAGTGGTTACTTTTAATCTATGGTTGAAGTATGTAACCTATATTTCACACCTGTGCCTTAAAACTGTGTCCCCACAGCTGTTTGCTCTAATAAATCACAGCTTCCCACAATTCTGAGTACTTTCAAACAACAGGGATGTCAGTGATTTCATCTCTCTGTCAGAGCAGCCTGTTCAAGGTTCTCAGCCAAAAGCAGCATTAGAGACAAATTGCTAGAGCTGCACAAAACCAGGCAGCTGGCAGCAAGATTATGAAGGGAGGAGAGGTCTGGGGCAAGTTTCCTGATGTTGTGCAGGAGAGAGGCAGATGGTTATTGCTGGGTGGGTGGAAATCTGCAGCTCTGTAAGGCTGCGGGTGCATTGATATCACTTCCTAAGATGGTAGAAAAGGTAATTCAAAGCACTGGCAGGAAGTCTGGATACAGTGTTGATGTGGCTGCTGAGTGGTCCCATAAGGACTGGCTGAGGATGGGTTTCACAGGAGCCTCTTCGCAAAAAGTAAGGGAGCATAGTATCAGCGTTGGGCTGTTTGCTACTTGATGCTGCAGACATTTTTTTCCCTAGTGCTAACGGGATTGATTAATACCAGAACCTAAAATAACCCATTTGTGTTTTCCATATCCAGGAATGCAGAAGATATATTTTAAGATTTTTTAAAATAAAGACATGCTTGAGCTATACTAAATAAAAGTTTTACATTTACTCCATTAGTTACATGGATCTCAACTTTATATGTGGTTCATTAGAGACACTGGATAAAGTAGGACTAAATCTACTGGGAATTCTCATATTAACTGTTGATACAAGAGCTCTCATTTCTTCTGCTTTTATGTGTACAACCTGCCTAAAACATTTACTTCAAGACAGAGGTTCATGTCTCAAGTTTTCTGTGCATAGCCTAAAGCTCTGGTAAAATATAAGAGTCTTTTCATAAAAGAGAATGAGACCCAGCTGTGAAGTTTTGAATTTCAGCCTCTCTTCAAACACTGAGTTTAGACTGGAGTTCAGTTCCTAAACTGCACTTCTCTGTTTGGATGCTGTAAATTAGCTGGTCTGTTCTTTAGGACAGCTCTTTTTTGTTCCCAGCAGCCCTGATATTAGATGCCGATTTAAGACCTTTGGGTTTCCAAACAGTGAGCTCACCTTTCACTTGGCTATTGAAGAGTGAAGTATTGTCATACAATGAAGTAAAAGAGTTGAAATACATTGCTAATAGGTGACATCTATTTGTGATGGGAGACAGCTCCAGTGAGAAAGGCATAGACTCTGTATCAGCTTCCTGTACTTGAAAGAAATACAGATTTTTGAGAGGAAAGGGATGATTTTCAATTTTACTATTCTTCCATTTTACTGTATTTGACAAATATTCATCCACAGGCCTTACAGACTTCAAGAAAAGAAAGTACCTATACTGTTCTCAGCTTTAGTAGCTACTAACAATAAAACATCTGTATAATTAAGGCTGAGATTTGTTCTTTATCTTTAAATTTGGCTTTATTCTGTTAAGAAGAGAGCAACACAAGGATTCTATACTATCAGCTGAGAGCCTCCACAATTCATCCATCATGCTGTGCTAGCCAACACAAAATTAGTTACTCAACATCCTGTTGGCAGTGTACAAGCAAGTAAAAAAAAAAGTAATATCGTATTTCCAAAAATGGGCAAACACCACTAAAGCCTTCACAAATGTTTGTTTGTATAAACAACATCCAAAGCAAACACTGAATTTTCTTTTGAATTTTTAAGACACTGCACTCTCCAATAACCTCAAAACAACTGAATGCATGAAGTTTTAAGCAAATATTAGGAAAAACATGTGTTGCAAATAACTAAGCAGTACTTTCCTTCCAAAGTTGTTCTTTAGCACTGCACTCAAATAATTCATGCTTTAAAATCAGAGCAGACAAAAAACCCCATAAAAAAACCCAGAAAAAAACCAAAACCCAACTCACAACAAAAAATACCCCATGCACACTTATGAACTAACTAGTTTCAAATGCATTACTGTATTCCACACATCAGACTACTCCTAAATAAGATACTGGTTGATCATACTGATTAGAAAATAATTTCAAGTTATTAATACACTGGTGAGGGATGCAAATTATTAATACATTATTTGACAAGAAGCTGACATTTAATCCCCTGAGTTTTTGTATCACTGCAGCAAGCAATTTTTTTGTCTGATCACAGAAAGTTCTTCAGTAAGAACATTCAATATAATGCCCACCATGAGCATTTGAATAAACCTCACGGAATGGATGAACACAATTGTAATCAGATTATTTTTGATCTTCTGCCACTAGATGGTGTCTGGCTACCCGAGCTGTAACCATACCTGCATTAATCAAAAAGCAACCTTCATAATTGCTGAATGCTCACTGTTGTGGCTTTTGCTGATATTTTGGGCAAGCTATTTTCAAGAGAGATTTGGCTTTTCAAGTCTTACTTTTCATCTCTGTATGGTCTTCTAAATGGGAAACGATGAAGTCTTTGATGTGGATTCTTGCATAAACAGAAGCAAGAAACTGTAGAGCACCTAACTGCAACAAGGAAATGTGGGCCAGGGTTGAAATAATGTAAAATATCCTTTCTAAAAATAAGGGGAAGAACAGAAAGGAGAGTAATGCAAAGTCCAGAGAGTAAAAACCAACACCACTGTCCAACCAAGCAAAAAACAAAGGATCATAAAAGCCAGTCTGAAAAAATATACAACCCTTCCTCTGTGTGTTGTGGAGCTCGCTATTGTGATCTCTTATTTGAGAGCTACTGCAGAGCCACACTGTTGTGAGGAAAGCTGCAAGAAAAAGAAAGGGTACAAGAGACTCAAGAAATGTGGGGTCCAGGCACGAATGTGTATTGGAAAAGAGCATCTTCTCTTTCGTCTTTACTTTTCATTTACCCATATAATTAAACACAAAGACAAACGGAAAACTCTGCAATGCTTCACTCTGTTCCCAGAGCTGCTAATAAATAAGGCACCAGGGGGC
The DNA here is from genome assembly GCF_003984885.1 of Neopelma chrysocephalum. Classification (NCBI taxonomy): domain Eukaryota; kingdom Metazoa; phylum Chordata; class Aves; order Passeriformes; family Pipridae; genus Neopelma; species Neopelma chrysocephalum. Next base: position 4,395,212 of record NW_020897691.1, on the reverse strand, counting down.
CCCAGTCATTTACTAGCAAGAAAACCAGGGCACGCTAACTCTTTACTTGCTGAAATAGTACACTTCAAAGTCTTCACTTAGAAAGAGAGGCAAAAGAGGAAGGAGCAATAGCAAAGGAGCATTAAAATTCATCTACATAGAAATTTGCAGTAAAATTACTAGAAAATGTGACTCAAACTCAGTTTTATTGCTTGCATGCCAAGTCTCAAAGTTTCGTGGTGGAAAAACAACAAAAAACTCCCACTTACTAGTGTTACAGTGGGGGATGGAGTGATTTAAAATTGATTTTAAAAATGCATTTGAGAGTTTTTGATCAGCTCTAGTGATGAGAGGTGTTTAGAGCTACCTATGCTGTATGTGAAGGAAGTCAAGTCAGTGATGAAACTCAGGAGTTCAGGGCTGTTTAGCTGTAATTTAAGAGAGCACTCTCCTTCAGCTTTTCGTCAGAGTGATATCACATGTGCAAACACAAATTAGACTCATTCTATAAGAGTATTACAAATCACTGCACCCATCACAAGTAGTCTTCACTGATGTCAGTCAGGCTGCATGTAGTCTTTCTCCTACACATCTGGAGTTTGCAACTTTCAGTACACTCAAAGCCATTCAACAGCTGCCTGGCAACTGGTTTAATTCAAAGTAGCTCACATTTTCTACAGATTAATTTTACTCTTTTTTTCTTTTTTTTTTTATAAAACACTGGTATTACAGCCATTTGAGTGCTGTAAGGGGACAGCACAGCAAAGTAACAGGGATCCAATTACAAGCAGTCTAAAAAAACCCCCAAACCTTCTATGATGCCCAATCTATTTTCCATTTAAGGCAGCTGCAGCTGGATGCATCTTGGGAGTTCAAGGCAGCACACTGATCCAAGATACAAAGAATAAAACATTGTTCTCTTGCACAACTCTGGGAAGCCTCTCAAATCGCGGAAATGGACAAGCCCCTAAGGAAACTATACTTGAAGGTTCTCTCTTCAGAATTAGTACCTTACCTAGTCACTTGAAATGCTGAACTAGAAATTGCTGTAACTTAGGTGATACCGGGCAATTTTGCAGAAAGAAAATGATACCTGAGCCATATACAACATATACATTATGGCTAACTTGAGGATGATAAACTGTATAGTTAGATGGCTATTTAACTGATTACACTAATACAGTATTGAAGTTTAAAACATTGTTTCTGTTATGCAATTTGATGGTATACACTGGCACTAAGGATTCATTTCTGAGACTTGCCTGAAGGTATACAGCACTGAGCAGTATTTTACTGCTGAATGTTTTGGTATCTTATGACTGGACTGACTGCCTCTTAAACATTTCATGAGACCAACAGCAACTCAGAGAGGAAAAAATGTAGAATCTGAAATGCAGACAGATACATAAAAAAATAGACATCTCATCTTCAGCATAGCCTTCTGTCATACATCACTAGTTCTGCATTTTCCATATCCATTAATATATTTCAGATTGTTGTATTAGAATCATTATTTTGTTTGAATTATGCCTTGTTAGTACTTGAAATGACAACATCTTTAATTTAAATGTGTTTCACAAGGCTCCTTTTCCTGTGACATTATTCCTGACTTCACTGCAAAATAATACTGATCAGTTGGATGAAGGTCCTTCTTGTCCTACTGATTTGTGAGAAAATGTTTAGCCCCCCACATACACATTTGCAGCATATGTATCTTTGCAGAAAAGTCTGAGGGCTGTGCCCTTGAACTTTATGATTTAAGACTGCAGCCTAACAGGTAGCAGAGCTGCTGACCTGATACCTATGTTAATAGTCCTGCTTTTAACAACCTAAATTTAAAAAATTTTCACATCCCACTAGTGAGTTTGAAGCTGCTGGTATCACTTTATGCCAAACATATATAAGCGGTTATTTGGAACAGAACATCTCTTGATGCTGAACGACACTGGTAGCCATCACTGCCCAGGGAATCCATGAAAGGAATGAGAAACAGACCCAGAAGGTGTCTTACTCATCATAGATATGGCATTGAGACCTTCGCATCCCCCTCTGCACAGCCAGTTACTGCAAAGGCCAAATCTGACCTAGTATATACCCAGCTCTATAGTTTGACGCTGCCCAATGCCTCGGGCCCAGCAGAACTTTAGAGGAATCATTTCTTTGCCTGTCCCACACCACTCTTCCCAGTGAAGCTCCCTCTAAGTACTCCTACCTTTCTGTACCCAAAAGTCTTTCATCTGCATTTTGACAGTAAGAAGCCCTCTGTGTTCATGCCAGTCCTTCCAAAGTTGCAGTTTGGTGGATTAATTCCCCTCTCACATGGAGAACAAATACAGCTCTCATTTTCCAGGACTTATGTCAGTTCCAGTGCTTTCAGTGGAGAGGAGTAGTAGTTCAACCCCTCTACATTAGCCTCAAGAATTCAAAACAGGACCAGCAAATGGATAAACAGTTATTTTTTATGTTGAAATAGGGCTCCTGTAAGACAGAAATGCCAAGAACCATGAAGAATACCATTTTCAGAATGACCAGGAAAAAAAAAACCCCACACCAACTATCCCACCTACCCCCCCCCAAAGGTAAGCTTAGTGCAAGTCTTCTGCTACGTAAAGAAATGACCTAGACCCAAACCCTTTGCACAGGTGCACAGGGAAATGAAAAGAAGCAATGGTCACTAGTTGCATCAGAGGAAATTCCCACTGGACTTGAGGACTTCAACACTAAAGTTATTCAGTACTGAGATGTTGTCCAGAGTTGTTGCACCTCTATCTTTGGAGATTTCAGAAGCTGACTGCACCAGGTCCTGAGCAATCAACTCTTACATGGAATTTATACCACCTCTGAGCTGAGGACTTGACATACTCCAGAGCTTACTTACAATACAGATTTGTCCACAAATTTTCTAAGAAGGCATACAGTTAACAGACTTTGGAAAAGTAATATCTTGTGTTAGTCTTTTTATTTGCCTTTGGGAGACAAGATTATTGAGGTTCATATGTATAAGGGTTGAGGTTCTAAAAGAAAGTTATTTTTGAAAAAAAATTATGAAAAAACCTCTTATTATGTGTTTCTTAACTGTGGTACATTTGTTGCTTATTAAAAAGGTGTCTGAAGGACTTTTTTATATAAGAACTTGCTCATTCTCCCTTTGTGATTGTTCATTCAAGTAAAAATCAAGTTCAAAATGAAAGAAATAAAAATTGCATAACTCCAGGAACATGAATTTGTCACAGCACCAGAGAATAAAAACAAAGCTAAACTTTCTTGCTCCACTAGTAATAAAATACTGTATGAGAACAAATGTACAGTTTACAGAGGTTCTCAGACCCTAATGTCATTTCTCACAGACAGTCAATTGGGCAGACAAACTAAGAAACAGACAGACAAATATAAGTACTGCCAACTTGTGCTTGAAAAGTTTGGCTTCCAGAGAACACCCAGTGAGGACTGAACTTTCACAGGGAGCACCTCCCATGAGAGCAACAATTTCCTCCTCTCTGTCTTAATCAATGGCTAACAATAAAACATCTTTACGGGCAAAGTCCAGACTATCAAGTTCATAAAATTAATCACTAAAATCTACCAGATGGATGAGTGTAAGTCACAGACAGCTAGAGTGAAGCACATGAAGACCACAGCCATCTGTCAGTACTGAATTTGCCCCTGTTCCTCCATGTCTATGTGGAGGAGATACATCATACCGAATGTTTTTGGCCCAGGACTAAATTCACTTTATTCAATTGATACAAAGGCCAAATCAGACTTCATACCCTGCCTTAATAGTTGGGTGTAACACAGCACAGGACCTAGCAGACGGGCAGGGCCTAGGCTGAAACACCTATAAAAAAAAAGCCATTGGTTTGCAAGTTAAGATCAGTCAAAAATTTCACTGTGGTCTGTCAGCATGACAATTGAGTAACAAGGCATACAAGCACAAACTCATTTCAGCACATCAGTCTTTTACCGTTTTGAAGAAATCAGTGCCATGGCTGTATTGTCACTTGGGATACAAGAGCCTAGAATTAGACTAGAAGAGAATGAAACGAGATATGTGGTTTGCCATTTCCCCATATGTGTATGTTTGAAAGGACAAGAGACCACTAAAATAAATGATTAATTACAGTGCAATCAGTTAAAAATACATAAGATACATCTTCTCAAACGTTAATAACCAATAAGACAGACAGCCTGTAATACAATGCAAGGGGGAAAAAATCTCAGTCTTACAAATACATCAACAGGGACCTCTAGACTCAAGCTGCTGGATAGGTTTAGCAGCTTGTTAGAAGACTATTGCTTTGTTACTGTTTATTATTAAAAAGATCTCTGTGACACACTTGGTGTACAGTTAATGTGCACAGCAAGCCATAGCTAGAAGATCTAGTCCTGGAAGAGGTGGTGCAGGTGGGTATTAGAAACCATCTTGCAAGTACCTGCTTAGGGGAGCAGCTGCATCATGAAATGCCAGCGGTGGTTCACCAGCCTATCTGGGGCTGTGTCAGAAATGAGGAAAGTCATGCTCAGCAGCATGTTCCCCTCTGGTAAGAAGCTGGCTTATCTACTTTGGTTTCTTATCTGCATAAAGCAGAGAAGAGAGGTGGAAAAAACAAAATCTCATGCTCTTGGGTTTTGTCCTCAAACAGAACAGGATCTGACATCCTACGGTTTATCCCACAGTGTTTGAAGTGCCTGGGATATCATGGTGCTAGTGGGAAAGGAAGAGGCTGGAAAGGTTTCCAGAATCCAATGTAATGCAGCAACTCTGTATCTTAGCCTCTCTCATCCTATGCCCAGCAGTGCACTGCTGAACTAACAGACTGCAAATACACCGTATAACCATCATTTTGCTAATTGCTCCCCCTGCCTCCCAAACTTCACACACATCTGCATCCACTGCAATAAAATCTTCCTCTTTAGTTGCTTTCCATCACATTTTCCCTTTCTCTATAACCCTGGGTAGCTCCTGGCAAAATTTACACTGTTATTTCCAATGTTGCTGTGCAAGTTACTGGGTCAGATCCAGAGGCACCACATGGCATACCCCATTAACATTTGTACAGCCAGCCATTTTCCTCATCTTGAAGGCCCTGCACTTTACAGCTCCACTGTGTGCTTCCTGTGTGTTCCAGATACCCCATCAAGTAGGAAACACTGCCTGCCCAGAGTGAGCAACACCACCACAAACTGAATGGACTCTGGTGAATACTTAAAACTAAGAAGCCAAAGGCTGAAAATGGTTACTTGTGGGAATGGCAGTCTCTCTCCATTTATCAACTCCAGAATCCTTCTGGACAAAAAAACCCATTAAGTTGCTGCAACCCCATTTGCTTTGCCACAAAGCAGCAGGGAAGCCCGCTCACTGCATTTCAAAAGCCAAGCCTTTTGTTTGTCAAACAAAGCTCCAGACTCATCAATATGTACATTTGTAGGATGCAATATACCAGCTATTTTATTGACATGGTATCCTAAACTTAGTTATAAGACAAAGGACAGATTTCAATTACAGTAGAATTTAAACAAAGAAAGTGATTCAATCACTTTATGAAAAAACTGCTGCCAGATCCCCAGCTGGGAACTCAAGTTCTGGAGGTACTATTTCTTTCTTATAGACAGGCCAAACAGGGGGCTTCTCACAACTGTATTCTCTATAGCAATATGTGTTTCACATCCTGCTTCCCGCCACCCACCCAAGGCAAGTTCTCCAAGGAATACACTGTGAAATCCTACACAAAAAACCAGTTTGCATTTAACCATAGGTTAAAGTGATGCATTGTGACACTGGCATTGAGGGGTCATTATCCTCTAGTAATCATCTGTCATTCTTAATCATACGCCTGCAAGTTAAAAATCTAATATGTTGTGACAAAACTGTGCAAGTGGATAATGCAGAGTAAGCAGTTTGTCAACCTGGAAGAACGCTGGTCAGGATGCTGAGTTTTAGAAAGCTACAGTGGATTTTCACCCTGAGGAGAGTTATTTACAAGATAACAAGTGAGTAAAGTTGGGATTTTCAAACCCTCTTTAGAAGGAAAGGTAGCCAAACCATATCATTAAGTCATCAGGAAGCCACTACTATTTTCAGTAGTTTCAGTTTTTTGGAACTTATTACAATATTGGTAAACATAACTAATAATAGTCTTACTATTAAGTACTACTGTGTGTGCTGGAAGATCTGAATGTAAGCATTTAAGAAAACATTTAACTTACCTCTGCAATAAGTCTAAGAAGTATTTTGTCTTTTGTTGAACCATTGAAGCAATTGTTCTCCTTTCCTGGAAAACCTGGAAATCTACCATTTTTTGTAGCAAAAAAATGTGAACAGTTGTTACACAGAATCTTTTCTTCAACCAGAGACTGACATGATTACTAATCCCAGCCTATTATAATAATAAAAAATTAATGTTAATAATTAAATAAAACACATCCTTTTTCCATCACTTCTTTAAAAAAAGCATCATGTACAAATAAATCTGAAATTTACTTGCTCTTGAGGCAAGACCACAACAATCAAACACTAATAAGCAACAGTCAGGAAAAGGAGAGTAGGTGAATTAGACCCAGGTCATCACAAGAAAACCCTGTCTTATAAAAAGATACTGTTAACTCTCTATGGTTAGAAAAAAGAAACTGAAAATTCACATTTTCAGCATTCAAAATACTTGTGAACTTTTAACTGAAAAAATATGATAGGCATAGTAAAGATATTTTCAAATGGTTAATGCCAAATCTCATCAAGGGATCAGATTCCTGGCCAGACCACGATTAAAATAATGAACTCAACAGCACAGGTCATTTTAGTGACCAAAGATTTAACAAGATTCAATGAGAAAGCAAGCATATAGGAATAAAGAACTCCAGAGTGCTAGGACCCAGAGACCACTCCAACCACTAGCAGCTTAGCTGGTCGTTCAAGGCCAACCAGTTGGCAGAAGGTATGAAGTCTGTGTCAACACAGAGAAAGCTGTATGTTCTTTAAGCACTCTCATGTATTTGTTTTGAATAGAGGTATCCTACCTTTTCCAAAAGACAAAAGCCCCAACAGCAGTTTTTTCCCCTGCAATGTTGCATCTTTGAAGAGAAGTATCATCACTGGATATGAGAGTTAGCTAAAACCCAGAACTCAACAGGAAAAGAGATTTGAGACACCACATATCACTTCCATCTCGAGGCATGACATTTTTTTATAGAAAATAAAAAACAACCATTTTTATTGACTGTACTGTAGATACCTGTACAGAGTGTAAACTTTAATATTTCACCAGATATGTGAATAATTCTGGAGAAAGAGTTACTAAGCACCTTCATTTCAACAAATTTTTGATATTTACAGTAAGATATACCTGATTAAGTGTATGAATAGAATGAATTAAAAGTTATAAAAAGTTATACAAAAAGACCTTTAAAATGTTTATATGTTATTTCATGATAAATACACAACTAAGAAGAAGATGTCACACATTTAAGATTCAGAATTGGCTCTGTTTAAAACTGCTACTGTTATGTCTGAAGAGCGAGTGAGGAAACGGGGATGTTAGCTTACTGCTCTGATCATGTCAGTGAAATGTGCTCTGGTAGAAGCCTCACAAGCCCTGTTTTGCTCTGCTGCAGGTTCTCTTGCAGGCAAGCTTCCTTCCCAACACACAGTGTAGAAGGCAAACTTCACTCCCAGATTTGTACTGTTAATTTGACATAAGAATACGCATTCTGATTTTCCCCTCTCTGAACTTACTGGTGATGATGAAAACATTCACTTTGCTTTGATTTTCAGCACATTTTTTGCTGTTACTGAACACTGGCACACAAATGGGGCATATCACTCACTATCTTTTATTCTTTTAAGCACCAAAACACTGGTGAGCTTGCTGAAAATCAGATTTTTGACTGCAATGGTATCTCATTGTCTACAAAAAGGCATGGCATGGTTTGCTAAAAAAAAAAAAAAGATTGCTGGGATAAAATTCAGAGACCACTTTCAGGCTCATAGAATCAAACATAGAAATATTATTTTACAACCTCTCAGGAAACAAATGTGATTGTATATCTCTTTAAAACCAAATGAATCAACATCCATTCTTTGATGAACTATCAGAAATTGTTTAAAATACTAAATTTTGTTTAGTGGATTTTAGGGAACTATTCAGGGATCCACCTCAGATGGAAGAAAAATATATCTCTTAGGACTCAAAAACTTCAAATACATCCACTAAGCAGTGTTGATCATCTATTAAGAATCATGTGCTGTAGCAAAGGATCCCATGAGCCAGGGTGAGAATTATTATCCTTACAACAAACGGATAAAGTACTGCTGTAATGCAAGAGTCAAAAGTTGAGATTCAATTCATGATGCCTCATGGAGAGGCAACATGAATCAACTGGGCTGTTCCTGAAATACATGTCAAAAGTTGAGATTCAACTTTAGAAAGTGAAAGGACTACTAGTGAGAAGGAATGCAGTTAGGCATTAAATCTGTGATATAACTGGGTGTTCCATTCATGTCTATCCATCTTTGGGACTCCCTGGTTGCTTCTTAGCTCGAGATAAGGCCCAGCCACATGGGCCTTATGATGGGCTTAGCATGCCACTGTGCAGATAACTTCTGCATACTCCAAGGTACAACCCAGTCTCAGGATTTGGGTAGTGCCACCCTCTTCACTCTGTTCGGTATTTGTTACTTTAATTTTGCCAGGAGACACATCCTCCTAGACCAGCACAGATGCAACTAATGCCTCCACATTTACCTTTAAAACCAAGGGGATAATATTAGAAGGAATAAGGTAAAGTTGGACCCAACCTGGGCAGCTCTGTCTTGCTTAACTGCTACAAGACATCCACTGCCTCTGTGTATTGTGACTGCACATGAACACTGTGGCTTGCTGTCAGCAGCATGGAGCACTTATCTTTAGGAGTGAATTGTTGACAGCACATTTCCAAAAGGTGTCTGCTGCTCTAAAGCTTATTTTAATGTTCAGTGTCTTTCTATACAATCCACTCCAACTGTGTTGTCAGGGCAGCGGCAAGTACGGCCTCCTGGGGTAGCCAAGCAGAGGTGAGTACAACCACCATTATTCACTGTACAGTAGTTATGTCCTGGAAAAAAAAGAGATGTAAGATGTTAAAGAAAAACAAATGCAAACCCACAATAAAATCCAAAACAGATATCTACAAGAGACATGCAGATTTTACGGCTACACTAAAGAAAAAAGCCATTATGAGATTAAGAGTGAAACAAAACTATGCTTTGGGCAGATGACAGTCACCATATCCTTTGTGTCACCTTGATATTCACATCAAAGAAAGATCAAGATATCAGGACAGAGTGGGAGAGGCAACATGAATCAACTGGGCTGTTGATTCACCCACCCACCCACCCTCCGTAGGTAAGGAAGTAGAGAAAACGTAATATGTGGGGGCAAAGTCCAAAATGCTACAGAACATCATCCTTGGATACCACCTACTACTAAAACATCGAGGACTGATCCATGAAAACAAAAACAAACCAAAAAAATTGGGTGGGTGAGGAGGTGTTAACATTAAAGTGTAAAGTGCCAGAAGCAGTGGTCTGAGGGGAGAGGCGTCCATACCAGGAAAACACTTGAAATAGGTATACGATGAGAAAGAAATGACATTAAGGGACTGAATATTATAGCTATAAGCACATATTCAGAGCGCACAATGTTATTTAGTTTTACATTGCCTACCAAAATGGAACTTTGTATTAACTAGTAATAGCAATGTAACTGATTTCTTAATTATGACATTTATGCATTTTTAGGCTCTGAGCCAAGACTTCAGTAAAACAACAATTTTATTTAGTGTATACATTGAATAATTTGAAGAGAAACTATCTCAGGGTTTTTTTTAGGCTTACAGTAAAAATATTGCCACTCTTATAATTCCAGCCATGTTGTAATACGAAAGAGTGAACTCTACTCCTAACTGTGATTTGCTAAGAACAACATTACTGCAAAGTGATGCTACTTCTCAAAAGCCAAATTGTATTTCAAGGGTATCAACTTCCTCCCTTCCTCTTTTCAATCGGATTTCTGAAAAACTTAACATTCAACAGAGCAGAAAGGTCAGCTCAGCCCAGCCACTCCACCACCTGCTGTTTTCTGAACATTCCATTTTGAAAAGCACTCGATTTCATTACGGAGATCTGAAAGACCATAATATTTCTGTAGTTTAAACTTAAAAATAAGTAAATAACGCCCAAGCCATAAATATAGCATTCAGTTTAGGTGATGATAGATATAGCAGTTTTTGACAGTTCAGATACTCATCTTGATCATACACTTTTCCTTTCACAAAGGACAGAACATGCCCCTTCTCCCCTCCCAATTCTGCTTTTATGTAGCAACCGCAAAAGTCACTTTTATGTAAAAAAATTGAGGTGGCTTTGAATTTCTTAGTAAACAGAAATTTAAGCAGCAACTAGTTCTTCACTACTCAAATCAGTTGGCAGCTTATAAATGGGAGCTACTACTAAGGTCATTTATACACTAAGGTGTTATGCAGCTGTAAAAACTTGAGAATCATATGGATTACCTCCTGGGCACTGAGCAAAGGCTGTGGTGATTCCATAGAGACGGGAGCGCTTGTGAGGTTGGAAGTTATCATTTTCTAATGAAATCGTGCGATCCACTGCTACAACAGCATCCCTGCCATATGCAGAAGAGAATATACAGAAGAGAGATGAAGTGGAAGTACAGGGATAAACAAAACAACACAACAAAAATCAAAAAGCAAAACCCTACTAAACAAGCAAAAAACCAAACGAAAACCAAAAGTGGAGAAAGTCTGAAGTTGCCTCTTTTTAACAATTAGGAAGATGTTCCAGAAGTAAAATCCTTCAAGACATCATCTTTCCTGGACAAATGAAGTATGTTATGACCTTCATTCTAGGCAGCTAAGAAATTTAGCAAGGAGATTCCCTACTAATTTTGAAGGTACTTCCAACAGAGGACAATGTTGCCCTACAGGAGGTGACATTTGTTAGTAGTTTTGACACATTCTTCATATTCTGCCCCTCCAACATGTTCTGTGGTATAGTTGTTGTTGCGGCTATTATGCATAATGATTACGACAGTGTTATATTTCAGGTGGAGCCTGATCTCCAGAAGGAATACAGTTGGTCACAAGCAATCTTTTCTTCCTAAATATAAAAGGGCAGTCAACTGACAAACCCGTATCACACTCTTTCCCATTTATACAAGCCTGTCCTAGAATAGCACTTCCCAGCTGTTAGGTTCTAACTTGCAAATCCTTACACACATTAATAGCTATTAATGGCAGATAGAGCCGTACAACCATTTACACCAAGGAAAAATAAATATTTTAAAATGCAGGGACTGGATTTATTTTCTGGAAATTTTAGAGTGAACTCTAAAGTCTTGATCATACGGCAGCATTTTTAGAGCATTTACTCTAAAATGGTCTGAAATGACACAAAGAAATTGTCATCAAGACAGTAACCCCCTTTTTTTTTTTCTTATTTCTTGTTGAACATTCATATAATACAGGGCATAGAAAGCCAAAAGTAATGATTTTCTGCCCTTTACAATGCAGCAAGTACCACCATAAGGGAAACAAATTAGTGCCTACTCCTTTTCCAAAAATGTACAGTGTTAAAAGCATTTTCTTAAAGGACAAATCACTCTGTTGAAAATGAAAATGCAGTTAACTGGCAGCATCAATAAGTCAGCTCTACAGATCCACTTTACCCTGCACCAGCTACCGTCAGGAAAGCAACAAAACAGAAATATGTGAGAGGTCAGACATGAGAAATGCAGTATGTACTTCAGTTTCTACCAGGAAGAAGAAAAGATTAAAGCACTCCATAATTTCTTTAACAGGTAACATACCTTCTCCAGTCTGTATAGTATAAATTCTTCCCATAGCTTGTAACACCAAAAGGGTACTGAATACCTTCAACAATCTTTCGTCGACCAAGCTGGTTAGGGTTCATGCACTCCAGCCTCTTGGTACCTGGAACGTAGTGAAACAAATAAGCCTTTGAACCAGAGCAAAAGAGTTCTCATGAGGGATGAAGGACAAGCACAAGCATGCAAGCAGGAACAGAGTGAAAAGTCCTGGAGGTCTTTCAGTGTGCTGTTTAGTCAAAGCCTTCCTCCATGTCACATCTATGCATATGCCAAAAATTGAATGAAAAGCACTTTGGTGCTAATGCTAATCGGCACATCACCTAAGTTAAAGTAACACAGATGTCCCATGCAGCCATTGCTCACAAGCTGAGATTCCTGCTACAAAGACCAGCATCCTCAAATTGGTGTGGAAGCTGACAGAAGGCTTCCTCTATTCTGGAGGGATACTTCAGCCATTAACTAGTTCCACCTCCTCTGCAAGGCATTTTTGCAAAGCTCATTTGGTAAGCATGTTCCTAAAATGCTTGCTGGGTTGAGCCATGAGGGTGTGACTGCAGGAAGACCATCTAACTCGTAGATGCAAGTAGGGTGCAAAAAAGGTCTGCCTGCAAAACTACTACAGGCTAGGAACACCTGTAGGTTTCTCCTAAACAGTGGGTTTCAAAATTAGACAAAGAGAAAAGAGACAAACGTGAGAACAAGAAAGGCAGAGAGAGAAAGGAATTAGAGATAGCAGAAGAAGATATATTTGAAGGTTGGAGAAAGTGGTTTGTGGTGAAAAATAGAGCTTAATCATTTTAGTTTATTCAAAGCTTGAAAGGTGACTTGAAGCATAAAAGTGCCTCCACAGGAAGACATCTCTGTCAGAGTCTACCAGAAGAAAGATAACAAGATGCCAAAAAACCCCAAATAATTAAATGAGAATTAAGAGCACACTTTTTTACCAGTAAGACACTGGCACAAAACAAGCAGTGGGTCGGTGGCAGAACATTCATCTCTTGATCTTTAGGGTGCATTGCTTTTTCAAGCCTTGCTTCAGTCAAATATAAGCGAGACTTGGCCTCAGGCTACAGGTCTTAGAACAATAGTGCCAGGAGGACATTCTGTAAACCAGATCAGATAAACTTGTGTTTTTTCCCTGTTCTTAAACTAACTTCTTCTACAAAGGCCGAAGCATTACCTAAGGAGATGGCCACATATAAGACACACAGACAACATCTGTTGAATTCCTAGTGAGTTTTGTGATCAGAAATTAAATCTTTCAGCTTGCACAGAGACTCATGTGAATTCCACAGCTACCTGGAATAACAATGAATAAATCGAGAGATCATTAAAGCCAAAACAAAAGGCATGAGGTTTGACATGTACCTCAAAGAGTGCATAATTTCAGGATTGGACATACTTATTCTACTACTAATATGAAGAAACATTTTAGCACCTCCTTACCTGCATCTACCCAGCACAGCATTGAGGAATAAGGATCAAATGTCAGTCCATTTGGTAACCCAAGATCATCTTTAACAAGAATTCTTCTGTTTGTGCCATCCATGTATGAGGTTTCAATTTTAGGAGCTTCTCTGTTCCAGTCAGTCCAGTACAAATTTCTTAAGAGGAAGAAAAAGGCAAGAGTCAAGACAGTGACTGATCTCAAAAGACTGTTGTAATTAAGGAAAATGCTAAGGACACAAAAGTAACACACACCTCCCCCAGATAATTTAAACAGATAAGAAGAACCACATTGCACTTCAATATAGAAGTCACAAAAGTATAGTAAAGATGTAGGAAATATACTTTCATTAAAAACAAAAGGAACAAGCACACAAATGAGAAGAAATATTTTCTCTACATTGTTTAGCTTATGTGCAAGATGCCAGCCAAAAAGACCTCTATTTCAATGGTTCTAGGGACCATTGAAGATGTACGTCTACATTTTGAGTTCTTCATCTCACTGTCCATCATGTCTGCTCAGGCTGAAGCAAGAGCATTTGGCATACATTTGGGATTCATTTGAAACTACATTTTTCTTTTCAGTGCACCAAGTAAGCAATATACAATGGAATCAGAGTGGTTTATCCTCAGGGTAGATCCTCAGAGAAAGCCATTAACTCACCAATGTTGTTTTCTTATTATTGGTCATTTTTTAGTGGCATTTTTCCCCTTGGTTGTACATTCTGTGGCTGAGAAATTACGTGGTCCCTCAATGCAAGAATCTTTGTTGTTTACTCCTTAATACACACACACAGTCTACTATGAGACGGAAGTCTGTGCTGCTTGATCTGAACCCAGAGATCTACTCTGTCAGTGGGGTTCTGCACGGAACACAGGTCTCTCCTCAGTCTGATTACTCTGTGTCTCTGCACTTCTCTCACACCAAAGTGCATTTGTTTCTCCTTGTTATGATGCTTGATGTGCATCCACAGATCAACTATTATGTGACTATGATGTAAAAGCCTATTTTGTATTAAAGGAATTAGAGAAGTCAATACCATTACTTTTTTATTTACTTTTGTATCATTCCAAATTTCATGGATCATACGCATTCTTTTCTCACTGCTAACCTTGTTGGCAAACATCTGGAATCAGGATGCCCCTTTCAAAAAACTCTCCCTGAAAAGAACAGTACTTTTTGTACAGCACTAATGTCAATTAAGCAGTCACTTTGTAGAGCTTCCTAGCAATTCAAGACTGAGAAAGCCTCTATGCTTGTGAGCATTTTGAGTTGCATGAGGGCAACAGTAGGCAAGTTCAGACAATAATTAACAGACATGCACTACTACTACGGACTCTGTACTAGTTCTAATTTTCCCTGTATTTCTTTCAATATTCAGAGAGAAAAAAAAGTCAACTGATCAAAGACTACATAAAAGTATGCAGTCCATCAATCTTTGCAGGCTGGAATCTTAACTTAAAAACATTTACACTTTCCTACTGACACTCTACTACAGGCTCAATTTTTAAAGCATGTAGTTATCTGCATCTTCTAATAGAAGCCTAATAGAATCTTCTCAGACAACTCAATGACAGAGGTGAAACTGATGAGAGAAGAGATACCATGGGAGTTTTCAAAGATGGAACTGTATAGGAAGAAGGGTTGTCATGATGGAAATGAAAATATAAGATTGCTTAATCTACTATTTTAGACCAGTAATCTCATAAAAAAAGATTCTTAGGTAAGGACAATGCTTGTCATCCTGCAAACAATGTACTGAAAGCCAGGTACAAATAACTATTTGAAAGGTGCCCAAGAAAATTGTCTAGTACAGTATTGTCTAGCAGCCATTTCAGAAGTTTTATTTCCAGTATACCATTCAGACACAGGACACAAGTAGATTGTTTCATTCCTGTTTGTCAGCTGTTTTAGGAAAAGGTAGTCTATTACTATCTACAGACAGCCAGAAAACACAGACTCAGAGTACACATTCATGTTAAATAATTAAATAAATAAAGTTAAGCTTGCACATCTCTCTTGACAACACATCCATACCCTCTCACAGGATCCACGACAATTGCTCTGGGGTTCACCAAGCCAGTGTCAAAAAGGATGCGACGCTGGCGCCCATCCAGCCTAGCCACTTCTATTCTATCCAGCTGAGAGTCAGTCCAGAAGATGTTGCGACCTAGATGATCTACAGCTATCCCTTCAGGGCTTCCCAAGTCTGCAGGAGGAGAACAGAGAAAAACGTTCCTAAGCATTATATTTATTCCCAACACACATCAGCCTCATAAGCATAACTTCTAACTGAGATAAGTTATCTGGCTGTGGTCCAACAAAAGCTATTTCGTGTCATTTGGAAGAGGAACATACATTTTACCTCAAAGTTTAAATAAACAAAGCCTTCAAAGACATAGAATGACATGTTCTTTGAGGAACAAACTCACCACACATGTAAGCACTCTTTGAGGAGCGGACATAGAAAAAGCTGATAGCAGAGAAATGAACAGTAGATAGTATCAGAATCTTATTCTACCCTCCTTAGCAGGCTACAGAATGGATTTATAACCCTTGATATTTCTCCTTCTTTGGTACTGACATACATGAAAACTGGATTTATGCCAAGTTTAGCCAATGGAATAATTAAACATAATCAAACTCCAAACACTAGAGACAATGACACTAGCTAACTGATGCAATTTAAATCCAGTTCTTTGTTTTTGCAGAGCAATCCTTTTTGGAACATGTTTTAGTACTGTATGTGCACAGTTTTTCTTGGACAGTTAGTTGTTCCAAAAGCAACAGGAAATAGCAGATAATGACCTTACTGCTTTTGCATTAGTAATTTCTAACTCAGACAAAGGATGCAGAAAAAATATATAAAGTTTAATTCAGTCATGATGAGAAACAGCTCTGTACTTTTCAAGCTTCATACATCCGTTGAAAAGAGCAGGTAGGTCGTGTGGGATGTAATAAAGCCAAAGTAAAGTAAAAAAAAAAAAAATAAATTTCAGTCCAATTTCAGTTCCAAAAGAAGAATTGTACATGGCCACTCCCCAAAAGAGATGAAATGACCCTTCACACCAGCCGGCTATTGAAAAAAACCAAAAACCGCACCTTTCAGATGCTGATCTACACACTGATGGAATGCGGCCCGTTAGCCTTCTTTTAATTCTCAAGTTTATTTACTGACAGCCATTAAACAAACAGTATGTAACAGAAGCAACTTTTCTGGAGAAAATGCATTTGGCCCAGAACCTTGGGTATAGCTCTCTAAAATTTGCTACTGTGACTTTGCTATGAATAACAGTTGCACAATATCTTAAACAGCCTCTGCTCTCTCACTCAAGTGGATTACACTTACCACCCTTAATCTGCACATATGACATTTTAGATTTATATTAATTACTGAAGAGAGAGAAAGGAACAAATAAGATGTATGTCACTGCTATCTGATTCTCTGGGATCAGAATATTACTGACTAAATGGTGGTGGAGGAGCTCCCAGACTCTTTTAGGAAACAGAAGACAGTAGCAGGCAAGAGATCATGGATTCCTAGGAGACTCTGCTCCCTGACTAGTTTCCTTGTTTCAATTTCCTTACTTCAGCTATTTGTCAGGAGATTTAAAGAACTCTAAAGTAAATGTCTCCTCTGTGTGGTTGATTATGAGCCAGAAAATCTGTCCTCCATGGAAGGAGAGGTAAGGGAACATTTAAGGCTTCATGTATCACCAGTCTTTCCAGAGGCACAAATATGTTTCTGCTATATTGTCATCAGGCCTGTCAGTCACAGGCTCTGTCCCTGAGGACAGGTTTGTACAGCTACGCACAGATGATATGACTTGAGCAATTACAACAAAGGAAAGCTCTCCTCAAATTGCCTCCACAGCTGCAGAACTGAGAAAGCCTCCACAGGTTATACAGCTGCAGGGATAGAGAACTGGATGGGGCTCCACAATAAAACATGTTTCTGCAAAGCAATGCAACTTGGATCACAAAAGCTTTAAAAAAACCCTAAAAAAGTAGTACATTCCACAAAAATACACACGAACTGAAGAAAACAGCTGGAGCTCACAGGAGGAAAAAGGCAAAGATCAAATCAAAACAAAAAATTCTCAGGAGTCTTCTGAGACTGAGGCATTTTCCTATTTCATGAGATTTTAAAGTTTCAGCTTTGGCCAGCATAGGAGATATATTCAGTATTTTAATGGATTCAGTATTATTTTGGTCTGACCCCTTATTGAAATGCCCATTAACATACAGAAGGCAAAGTACAACATCGCTCCTAATCTCTTCAGGAACAGCAGTCATTTCCTATGCCAACAACAGAAATCATGAGATGTTTACCCATACAATGTTTTTTGTAGCAGATAAAACCCATGAGGTTTCCATGTGACATTGATTATTTAAGGTAATTTGAGATGCTTCAATCTAATTTAGTTCAAAGCCTTCAAAAATATTCTTCCAATATTTTATACATTGCAAGAATTTTGATGTATACACACACTCTCATTAGACAAACATTCATATCCATGTAAAATTTTTAACAGTAGTAATTTCCCCCATTTTTAAAAGTGCAGATTCTGAAGAAATACTTTAGAAATGGGCATCAGAAATCCTTTCCTGAAGAACTACACGTTAGTCCCTTTCAGATTAAATATGTAGGGAGGCAAAAGAGGTCTTACAGACACCTCAGCCATGAATTTGTACAGAACTATGAAGCTCCATAACTGCTGGAATGGTTAGGGATGGCCTTAAGCTCTCCCTTTTCCCTTCCTAGGACCGGTAGGATCCAAGCCACCCCCATCTCTCTGCTGTCCCTAAGAACTTGAATGGAGTCTCCACAAACTGGTTATTCCAAAGCACAAACTCCAGGCAGCAATTCTCTACACATCCAAAGAAAACTGAAGCAAATTTATTGCAGAATTTTAAAACTGGCTGATCACTTTTCTAAAATAATTTCCTAATTTTTTGTAACAATAGCTGCAGAGGATTCAAAGGGTGACCTCCTCCAGTATCTTGACTTCACAGGTGTTCTAGGATCTTGAGGACACCAGTATTCAAAATGCCTCCAGCTACTTTTGCTGGTTTTTTAATGACACCCCCCCTACCACACCATTCACTTTGTTCTCCAAACCTATCCTTTCTCTTAACCCTCTCCACTCAAAAAAGGTTTTAATATCTAAGCTGCATGGGCTTACACTTAACCCTTCTAATGAAAATGAACATGGATTGCAGTGAGAGCAGATTCTTCAAGAAAAAAGTGTAAGAACAAGATATAAACTGTAAAGGCACTACGTCCACAATATCCTCTAGTCCAATTCTCAAATCCTTGAGCAACTCCAAGGGCAAAAACTAAACAAGGTGGCTTTATTCACTTGCATTTTACAACTTGAGTGGTAGGCATGGAAAGGCACAGCTGAAATGATTTCTAACCACTTTTCAACTGTTTTGATCCCCAAGCCAAGGAACAGAGCAGAGATTCTCCTCTTCAACCTCCATGCTCACCAGAGCAGGCAGCTGACTGGCAGAGATCAGGAGAGAAAAGGACTACACATAACCAAACCTCAGCTATCCAGTAACTACCTTGCTTGTCAGAACAAAAAAAATCAGAGAATGACACCCACAGATGGCATTCTGTGTTAATATACAAACATAATTCTTTAGTCAGCTCAGGCAACACCTAGGAAGTATACGTTACTAAATTCAAGTCTCTAATACCATTCCTAGGGAGTAGCAAGAGAAAGAATTTCGTGCCGTTACCTGTTTTGATGAGGGTGGTTGGCTCCCCACCATTCAGGCTAGCCCTGCTGATCGAAGGGCCGCTGATGTCTGTCCAATAAACCATCTTGTCCACACAGTCATAAGCAACTCCAATAACAACTCTGTCCTGTTGGTCAACAAGCAAGTTAGATCAGCCTAGGCTAAACAATAATTATTTGGCCAGTGGCAGCTTAAGGTTTTAAGTCTCAAGGCTGAAAAAACCAAAACTCTTGAGGGAAGATGGGAGATGAGGACAACAGGCAGAGAAAATGATTGGGTGACAGTCACTGTCAAATAGCTTAGAAAAATACTTTCAGTCATAAGTCCCTCTAACTAGATGACACCACTTACCATTATTTCAAAGAAGCATTGTAGGTATTAGTACTGAACAACTGGTCTGACTTTTACAACTTCACCAGCATATCCATCTAAAGAAAGTTCATGCTGACATTTTACTGTTATCCCTCATATGCTTTCTTTCATTCTTTCCCTTTAAGGGGGAATAACAACTTCTGTCAAATCTGACTTGCATTGACATGCAACCCATGCATTACAGCTGCGCTTCAGTGTTACCTACATGGCATCATTTGACTAAAAAACTTCTAGTAAAGTAAGGTTTTAAAATAAAAAATAGTTTAAACAAATACTACGTAAATCATTCTGCTGGAAACAGTATTCCCAGGGACAAGGAACATTCTTATAGAAGAAAGATAGGACTAGAGTTTGAATTTGGAGTTCAAACTCTCTCCTCCATGCAAATGAAAGAAACTTTAAGGGTAAAACAATTTTACATGGATTCCCAGGTCTATCACAGTTGCTGCTTTTGTAACCTGCAACTTCTTAGAAAGATGGTCCAAACCCATGCATTAAAACAGATGCACTTAACCATCAGCTTACATAATGCTGTAGGTTGCAAAACAACCTAAACACCTCTACTGTCACTTTGCAAATACACATCACGGATAACAAACACAGAGTCAACAGCATTAGCAGAGACCTCAAGTTTCATTTTAATTGAAAGTTTTAAGGAAGAGTTGCATCTTATCTCTTGGAAGTTCATTCCTGAAAATACTTCTAATTCATTTAAGCTAGATCAAGTAAATGATCTAGCTGACAAGGATTCAGAATCATGTCTCTTTCACCCTAACCTACCCCATTTTACAGACAGTATTTTACTTTATTTTTACATTACTGCAGCAGCAGTTTAGACAAGGGTCAAAAGCTTGATTTCACCCTTTCATCACAGCAGTTTGTGGTATTATTTACTGAAATGAATCTGTGTAATTTAGACACTATTTGGTTTACTAAATACTCACTTTCATATTAAAAAAAAAAAGATATTGCTATCTATTATAAATAAAGTAACACTGGAATGAAAACAGAAATCCTAGGCCTCAGGCCAAACAAATTAATGCAATGAAATTGGAAGTGAAAAGGGTTGGCATGTGATACAGGTGATGGAAAATAGGCCTTCTCAGCATCAGGAATTCATTTACAAGGAACAAAGATTCTGAAGAAAGCAGTAAGAAGCGTGGGAAAAAGCTTTGCCACCCACTGGGCCTGCACACGGAGAAGGAAGCAACAAGAAAAGGAAGAAAAATATATGTGTAGCCAAGAAGTGCAGAGAACTGACTAAAAAAAGAGGAGTAGATTAAGACTTATGAAAAAGCTTTGAGGGAGTAGGAATGAAAAAAGGGCCTCTCTACATACTGCTATTGTAGGTCTCCTAAACTTTTATACCAGAGTCAGAAAGTAAATGGAAGTGTGAGCATAGAGAAGTTTATATGATGAGTTTTTGGAGACGTGAGATTAGATTTTTTCTTGTGAGCTATTGTGAGCTGTTCTTTAAAGGCAAATAATTTTTTTTATAGCTTAGCTTTAAGCTTTTTGACTAGATAGATCAGTAGTTTTCAGTGACACATTGAAGCGATACTGAAATTTTAATCAAGAGTAAAATTTGAGTTTTGAAATTAAATTATCAAGTTATGTAGACAAACACTAACTTTCATCTTTGTCATGAATCTTCTAAAAGACATGGACTTAGTATACTAGGTTACTTACTGGAATATGCAAGAGTGCTTTTGCACCATTTTTCTTCATATTGTTTCCCTCTAGTGGAACATGTTCAATTTTACCACTTTGGGCAAAGAGCAGGTGCGTTCCTGGCGGCAGAGGTACTGTATCTGGTCGAACAGAGGGTCCAATAACAACAGGAGGAGCAGCTGTGCTTAGACCTTGTTAATAGAGAAGGAAACAGATCAGGAAAAAATTAGTTTGTACAGCTCAACAAGGCTCCTTATTATTTATTACAGTCAGACTTCTCAGAAGGAAACAGCCCTATAAGCAGACACTAATAACTATAATCAGATGTAGAAAGCTTCTGAAATTTCCCCCTTGGCTGACAGAGAAGTTCTTTTCATGTTCAGCTCTGTAATTGCTCTTTCCTTTATGTCTAGAAAAAATTCTTATTTTGCAACTGAAGTGAGGAAGACATAGGAAGGAATATCCTTCATTTCCTGAGGCAACTCAGCTTCCACAGATCCCCGAGGGCAGAGACTATATGGGCCTCTCATAGTTTCTAGGTAGAGAAGAAGCTAGAAAACTATCTTATTCAGAAGCTCACCACAGCTGTCTGGATGCCCTGGCTGAAGGAAAAATGTGTGTTGGAGCTACTGAAGGGCTGCAGCATGAAGGCATATCATCACCGGGACAACAAAAGCCTGCACTGCTTCAAGTTCAGTGCTATATCTCAGGGGCATGACTAAGCCCCACATTTGGAAGACAGTGCACTTGGGTGGAGAGATACCCACGAAAAACAATTGCTTCAGCCACTTACATGGTGGACGAACTCCTGGCCCACTTCTCGTGCCATCGATCTCATTTCCATTCCTATCCACACACCAACAATATCCACTGCCAGAATGGCACTGAGTGGGTAGATAATTCCCATGCTCATCACACTGGGGAATGAAGTGACCAACTCTTGTATCCCTTGGGTAGAAAGCACCTCCACTGCCAAGAGCTACTTCTCGTTCATGCTGGCATTTGGTCTTTTCCACTTCTGGGGAAAAAACACAACAACAAAACAAACAAACACAAACCCCAGTGAATATTTTTGTTTCACTAACACCTACATTCCATTAACAGTTAACATATGCTGATCACCTACACACAAGCATTCTTACCTCTATAGGAACACGGCACTGTTATCAACCTTGAAGGCATATGCCTTCAAGTCTGCCCTATGAAACTGTGACACATTTGCCTTGAACCTATGTTATTTTGTCTTCCACTGTTTAGTTTAAAAGAGAACAAACAGGTCCCTTGCACCTTTCTTCAGTGGAGAAAGGATAGAAGCTGGAAACCATGGTCTTTCTTCTTGAGGCACGAGAGCAATGCCATTCTGTTTGACTTTCAAACTTGATGTCTACCCATTGGCAATTATCCACGGGCCTTAAAATGTGACTAATTAGCCAGACCATAGAGTGGCTAAAGGTCGTTTTTGTAATGCTAAAGGTCGAGTTTCCTTTCAGAGCCACAAGAGAAAACCACAAATGAGGCAGATGCTGGAAGCAGCTCATTGCTATGAAGTATATTAGGTTATTAAAGATCAGTAGTCAGGTTTGAGTACTCATTTGATACTTCTGCATCTAAGAAAGGAATTACAGGCACAGATTGTCCAGTTCCTGATGAAGCAGAGAAACAAGAGATGCACACACATGCATACGTATTACTGTAGAGGATACAGAGGGAAGACAAACTTTTCAGATTATCAGGAGATTCAGGGATCTGGCTCTTTACATTTCAATTTTACAGAATAGTCTGGACTAAAATATACATCTCATGGTATTATCTGTCATACAACAGGGAAAGTCATCTAGATCAATATATCATTCTAGATGCCAAACAACATAATAAAATTATAAGAATACAATAAAAATAACATAGTTCCTTCCTCTGGTTTAGTTTTACCTTACACGTGAGGACCCTGAAGGGTTCTGTGTGCTGGGAGAGAAAGAGCTCTATTTATGGGGGAGTATCTTTTTCTTGTAAATGATTTCTACAGACAGAAATACTTAGCACAAACTGTGCGCTGAAGAGACTTTAACATTACACTTCCATTTATTCCTTGTTTTTACACTGCCTGGTAGACAGCCTTAGTTATGTGTGGCTCAGATTAGGCCCAGCCCAGCTGAGCAAAAACCTAATCCCATGCATCCACAGACTGTTGTGGTGTAAATTACACAAAATTAAGAAAGAAGGATAGTTTTTTATTATTTAAACTAGTTACGCAAGCAAAACTTTGGACACGTTTCATGCACCTGGACACAATTAGAGAAATATAAATGACTGGAGAATGGTTGACTCTAAACAACTGAAATATTTGGCATCACTTTTAATGTGGGTGGTGGAGAGTCTTGAATTAACCTACAAAACCAGATCCTGTAGGAAAGCCTCCATTATCTGTCTCAAATTTTGTTTTCATGTATTCAATGTGCTATGCAGTATGCAGATAAAAGAAATGTTGACTTCAGTCACCAGATAGTTTTGCCACCATTTTTGTTTATTCTAAACTCTCACTATATGCAATGCTCATGAGAGAAAACAGGGAGAATACAGGAGAATACAGAGTACTGGTAAACTGACCCCCCTGCTTTTGTTCAGTGCAGGAAGAAAAATCTCAATTGCATTCCCATCATCTTTGAGAAATACTATTAGCTCCTCCTCAGTAAAATATAAAAATGAAGGCAGAAGCTGCTCTTTTTTCCTCCCATCTGAAACTTACAAAATTAGAGTAAATCCTGAGAGTTTATAATTTTTCTAATCAATAGTCTATATGAAAATGAATTAGCAAATATGACTTATAGAAAGGAGTACATATACCCTCCCAGTTAGGACACAGCTGTTATACATAAGATATGTTAGTGTTACCAGTACTTGAAATATCAGTATCTGTTCTAAATTTCAAGACAAGTCCACATTTATATCTGTAGATTTTACAAGGGACTTCTGATTAAATTTTTCAAGAGTACTTATATTATAAGATCAAGACCAATCTCACAAATTGCCTGATAAGACAATTAACAACACTGAAGTCGAGACTTAAACAAATTAATTTTCAAAAATAGCATTAAGTTCCTAGAAGGCAGAGAATATGATTTGCTCTTTCTAAAAAAGATCCATCAACACTGAATTTTTATTCAAATAAAAATATTTGCAAATAATCTCTTGTTACTCACTTCTAGGAATAACTATGTATTTTACTATTCCTGTGTTCCTGAAAGTCACTTATATTAGCAATAACTTTATGAGCAGTATCAAGTACAATAAGCAATCTATGTTAAAAAGACATTCTGAAAAAAAAATAAAGCCAGTGTTACCATGATCATTTGTGCTGACGCCATCATTTTAACTTGTCTTTCAACATTAAGGTTGTTTCAACTTGCTAACATGAATTTGACCAATAGTAAAATTTATAAACCAAACAAGTCACTAAACTAGTTAAACAGTCCAAATCAGGCACTTGGAAACCATGCTCTATTTTTTTCTCCTTATCTCTGAATCATGACCAGGATTACTATGCTTACAGTTCACAGGCACCTAAATGTAAACTGAAACCAAGTCCAGTGTAGTAGCCTATACTGCAATGAAGGTACAATAATCTTGGATACAGATGACAATGGGTTGGTAGAAATAGTCTGGTTATACTGTTCATACAGTCCTATGTTTTACTCAGTGTGCTTAAGAGAAGATGTTCCGATTTTGAAAAATTTAAATTGCATTAATTAACTGTCTGAAAGGAGGCTAGCTATGACAAAGTTTGAAAGATGAGCCTGACACAGCAAACAAAGCACATTTCCTGCCTTGATGACACAACAGCATAAGTTAGACAAAACACATAACAAGAAATGGCACATATTTACATAATACAAGGGCTACTTTGTAAGCCAGCTTCTAGACACAAACCTAATAATCAGTAAATTTCCTTCACTACAGCACCCTAAATGTGGTTTCTTAATGATCCTGCCTTTAATATAAATACTGTAATATTTCATCCAGTCAAGAATCTTCAAAGATACAGAACAATTAAGAAGAGAGATCTCTAGATTGGCAGGAAGAAAATTTCCATTAAATATAACAGGTAGAGCTAAGAACAAATAACACCTACCTGGTGTAACAGTGCTGTTACATCTACTACTGCACCTGATTGTAGCAAATGCAAAACAAGTCATGCCTATTTCAAGGCTCTATATCCAGGAGTTACTAGGCTCGATTTTTAGAGGTTCTTTAGATTCTCATGAAACCCACATTTGAAAGCCGAGCCAAATGATCATGTCAATGATGAGAAAAATTATATATACTAAAGTTAGTTCATTCTGACAGAGATGAAACAACCAGTTAGAGCAAGACCTTGGTAATCCTTGGTGACACAATAAAGCAGGGGTGGCATCAGCCTTTTTATTAACAGCAGGACCAAGTTCCAATATCTTTTCCGTATATGTGTTTAAACATTACCAATCAGCATTTGCTATAAAATAAGTAAAACCCAGTTGCCACCGGGTTTTGGTGCAGTTGATGCTTGACTGATGAAGGTAATGCACTGATCTAAAAGCTTTGTGTTTCCCGATGGTATTCTACACAGGCCCACAGGACAGTATCATTTTTGAAATGAAGCACCATGCTGTGGGCTACCTTAATTTGGTAAATGATAAAAAATTGAAAAAATAATCAGAGTAAGTAGTCAAATGTCATGAAGTACTGGTATCTTTAGTAAATTGTCATCTTACCTTAGTCTTGGTTTTAAATTTCCTATTAAGAAATTTAATTCTTTTGTTTGAATTCCAGAGGAAAATATGCAACCGTAGGTTGCATCATTTGCGGAAGAGAAACAGGTCAAAAAACATGAGAAGGACAAGACGTGAATGTAAAGTTACACTTCTTGAAATACATTTCTTGAAATATCTTTAAATAGAGTTATCTTGGAAACTACAATCAGAAAAAGCTATCAGCAGGTCACAGCTCAGTGCTGTAGAGACTGTGAGAGGGTATAAATAAGAATTCAACATATACAGAGGGAACAGCACACAGGTATAGAAAAGAATATGAGGCTGGGGAGATGATTCAAGGAATACCAGGTCCAGCTTTGGCAATCACAGTTCAAGACAACTGTGAAAAATTGCATGACTGTACAGAAAAAAGCTCCTAAGGTAGAAACTGTAGAGCAGAACAGAGATCAAAAGTGTGATAAAGAATTTGTGTCCCATGGACCACAGCACACACAAGTCAGAGTAGATACGCAGAATGGTGCAGCTGAAATTGTGCTAAATGTATATCCTTCCTCAGAAAAATAAATTTGTATTCAAGGTTTTAAACATTTTTTTCCCAGTTGATTCGTAAACTACCAATGGCAAACTGGAATATGAAAGTCACTGAAATATATAATGGAACTTGAATAAATGAAATGAAAGTACATTTTTAACTGATGTTTTCAAATGTTGGAGTAAAAAAAAAATTATGAAAATACCCACATGAAAATAACGCACTTCCCTTTGTTTCTTTATTTTCCTTTGTAATTCTTCACTTATAGTTTTGCTCTGGTAAGCACGTTTCTCGCGTGAAACTAGTTGCATATACAGGACCAGAGAATGGTTCTTAACAGTTCCTAGTTCCAAGAATCTAGACTTGTTTCTGTTTAGTAAACAGTGTCTGTGGTCTGCAGAGGTAGAAACACTCAGACATCTGGTTTTTTTTGAAATGGAAAAATGAAGCGTGAGGAAATAATGAAGTACAGACTTTCTTAATAGCTGGGAGCAGCGGGACATTCCAGCATCATTAACTCTTTCACTAACCTGCTGGTTCACTCCTACAGATGTTCTCTTGTGTGACTCATTTTTCTTGTTAGTTTCTAGTTCTACTTGTTTCAAGAGTTGCCGTTCGGCACTGTTAAGTTTTAACAATAGGTTTCATGCAATAATAAAGACACCAAACAAGCAAGTAATTGCAACATGGGTTGGAACAGGGTACAGCAAAAAAGAGCTGTGTATTCGAATGAATGAAACTTTCCATGCTATTAACAACCAGGAAAGACTTCAGTTACTTCACAGAGGCTAATTAGATCAAAACCTTAGCGGGTAAAAACGGTCTTTAATTCCAGCTGAATACAAACAATACAGCCTCATTTGCAGTCTCCATTCTGATGCAACTTAATTTACAAACCGGGTGCTAAAGTAAACTAAGCTACTTTTGGTAGGCTTCAGAAAGTATAGTTTGTTTCTATCTCCTGGCAATGATTAACTGATGGATATACCCATGTTAAAGGCACTAAAGCTTTAGCAACAGATGACACCCCCAGGGCAGCTGTAGTTCTGTTAACTCTAAGAAGGGAGCAGTAAGCTAAGCTGTAAACACTGCTAGTGCTGCAGACTAGCAGAGCAATACAGATACTCCCTATTTCAGTGATGATTCAGCAAACGTGAGACTTATCTATACAGATTTTTTTTCTGCCCAGAGCATTTAATGAGCAGAGACACAATTGATACAAGTGTTTCTGAAAGCTTGTCTTCTACTGATAGTACAAAACTATATATAAAAAAAGCAAAACAGTGAGACTAACAAAACCTGGCAGATCTTCACCCACTAAAACAGTAGATACAGAACTCTCAAAAATATTTTGTTACTACTATTAAAATTGTGACATGGAAAGATCACCACTCAAAATACAATTGTGTTGAGTACAGAAAGCAAAGAAGTGTACAGGATAAGCAGCAAAAAATAACAAAGTTACTACAAAATAGTACACTGTGCTTAGCAGTTTTATAGACACTAACCAAAGCATGAGATAAGGTATTGTTCTTAACAACAACAACAAAAAAACCCAAACAAACAAACAAAAACCAACAAAAAAACCCACAAAAAAACCCCAATCCCCCAGAAAAACTCAAGTAAATTATCACATATACTCAGAAGACATTGACTGTGTTCTGGTAAAAAAGTTAATTAGTTGACTTCAAGTATCAGTCTTCCAAACCACCTGTTTCAGGTACAAAGGGTATGTGGCAGACATGAAAGCAATATTTTTCCTCTGCAATTCTGCCTGAAGAACTGGAAGCTTTAAGGTTTAATTTGCTTCAAGTTATTCACATCAAATTTCTCCCCTAGGAGAAATAATTCTGTTTCTATCAGCCAGTTGGTTAGCTAAATATTTTGACACAGGTCAGCAACACTAGGTTCTTCATTAATCTGGCATTAAAATGAAAATACTCATGGGTGATCATGCATGAAAAGTTTGTAAATCTTTTAATATTATTTTTAACTAAGTGGCAAAAGCTAGACCTCAGAATTAAACACTGCAAAACCTCCAATTTACCTATGATAGAAAAATCTACATGCACTGGGTGATTTCACATAACATGATGAAGTGTTATCTAAATATGATCTAAAACCAGAAACAACCTTGTGAATTTTTTAATACTCTCTTTTAAACAACCCTTTGCCTTTTAATTTTAAAACACAAGTATCCAATTATGCAAAAAAAAAAAAAAAAGTCAGAAATTCAGAATTAGGGAATATAGTGGCAAAAGAAAATACATTAGTTTTCAGGTAGTAATATTGTGCTATACAGACAAGCACTTTCAAACAAGCACATCCACTATTAAAACAAATGCACAAACAAACCCTCCTCAATTTTGAATCAACAAATACTTTGGACATCATTAAGACCACAAGACAGAAGGTAAATTATGAAGAGAGCCTTCCTTCCCAGTCATACTGCTTCTTGCTCTCTTTCCCTGTGGGGGCCTATGACTTTCTTCTTACTCTTGACTGCACATTTTGAGTTTCATTCTGTTCAGAGATGAAGGGATTTTTGCCCAACAGCAAGAATGTTAGAGGAAAGAGAATTGGATTTGAACAAACAGAAGTTAAGCTTTATTTTCTGGATGAAAGTATTCACCTTTCTGCAAAACCTGAGTGCTGTCCCAGAGGTTTGCCATGCTGTTGAACTAAAGTAACCATAACAATCCTCCTTTGTGCTTCAGTGTTCCTTATTTTCTTTCTTTTTAAGCATACCTTCAAGATGAGGAGTTTTATACTTCAAGGCCCAAAGCACAATGGAGGAACAGAAGTGTGGGATGGTAAAGAACTTTCTGTTGAACAGAGAACAAGCTGAGTAAATATAGAAATAAGTAAGTGCCAGCTAGAAAACATAGTCTTTCTGTGGCATGTAGGCATCTAGATACCACTGCAGACAGTCTCATGACTTTGGTCTCATTTTTCACTTTTCTCCTGTAATTGTACTCATTCGCATTGGCAACAATTCCAGATCTTTTATGGTAAGTGACTGAGTATGCAAATCAAATCACCCCCATGGTCAAACCTTTACAGAAGGCAACTTCAAAAGATAGTATCAGCTGGGGCTGAAAACTGCTGAGGATAGAACAAACAAAATATAAAACAGGACATTGAGCAGGATATCATGGAAAAGTGATAGCAGTCAAGATACAGGTTTTGACACAAGCCTGGTGAAATTCTAAACTTGAAAGACTTAAGAAAGAATAAAGACACCAATTTGACAATACACATGTTGTTTCAGAAAGGAATCAAATTAACATATATCCTTCAAATCCCAAATTATATTTCTGGTTCAATTTTCAAGAACTATATAATTTTACCTCCTAACACACATCGGAAACCATCCCCACGATAACCTGCCTTACACTGGCAGCTGAAGGAACCAGGAGTGTTATAGCAAAAAGCATCTGGATGACAGTGGCCCTGTTGACATTCATCTACATCTGTAAAAGAAAAGAAAAATCTCAGGTAACTGTTCCTCCTGATGGACAAATCAGAGTGACGAAAAAATGCACAAAACTGACATATTTTCAGGCTCCTATTTTAGGATATCTGATTAGACTTACAGATAGTTCTTTGGAAGTACGTCTAATACAGAAAGACAAAGGAGAAAGAAAAGCATGCATGTATTTTAGATTCTGTATCTCTACATTCTGCTATTCCAAAGGGTAACTAGCATTATTAACACACACAGTATTTTAGAAATACATGTCTATACTTCTCAAGGAAATTACTTAACACAGCAAGAGAAGTAGGATTTGAACAGCAATATTTCCAACATGTAGTTAGATAAATCTTCTCCCTCACTGCACTCTGACTGACATGAAACAGAATGTAAGTTTTTTACAGTGTCTAAGCATTATGTTTCACCACTGTAATAATATAAACCAATACAGTGCAAACACATCCAGCAGATGAAGGTCTGCAACCACAAGTACTGCAGCTTCTGCAGTTACCTCATCTTGGGCCTTCTATAGCCCAAATATTGAAGAGTGAATTCAAAACTGAAGGAAGGAAAAGACATATGCTCAATACAAATGCCCAGCTGAGGGACTTATACTATGAAATTTCCTACTTTAAATCACAAGTAACTATATGACATTTCAATGACCGTCCAAGTTGTGCAATAAGAGTGTAAAAGCCCCACAACAAATGGTGCTACTCACCCTCACAGGCACGCCCATCTCCCAAGAAGCCCGGGAGACATGTGCAGATGTAGGCGGATCCTCCAGTGTACACACACTGAGCACGCTGAGGAATGTCACAATTGTGTGTGCCTGTCTGGCAGTGGTTTACCACATAGTCAACAGCTGCAGGTTAAATGTATAAGAGAGGAGATGAAAATTTCAATTTTCATTCATAAAGTCTAAGGCTCAAAAGTTCATATAAGAGAACAGCTGTGAAAGCTTACAGAAGAGAAAGGAAACAGGGGTTTTTTTGGTCTGGGGGTTGGGATTTTTTTTTTTCTGCCAAGATCTCCCCTTTCACTGGTGTTAAATCTTATTAGCGTTTTACAAGGAACTGACTGTCCTCAGCACCTCACAGATGTTTGCTAGCACAGAACAGGGCAGAGAGGCTATCACAGTGACAGAACCTAGAATCCATGACAGCTATGTTTATGAAAAGGAGTCCTGAATGAAGAAATGTAAGGCATCTCACAGAGCTACTTCACATGTTAGCTTAGTGGCCAGTTTACTGCACTGGGAATTATTAGATGACCTGCTACACTAACCTACCACTGACCCAGGGCTGCCGTCACTTGGCAGTAGATGGGAGCTGTGACTCACTCAATAGGAGATAAACAAATTTGTCAACTACTGGAGAGATTTTTGACCAACAGTGTAAGCTGGGACCAGACCTGCTTTTCATAACTTTATCATGTTGACAGCAGTACTCTGAAGGCATTGCACTGCTTTAAACACAAATTACTTCAGGAAGTCACTGGAGCTCTGCCTGTGCTTACCTGTTACATCAGTGAAAAGGAAAGGAAACAAAGGAAACCACGGTACTTAAAATAAGAAGAGGCAAAATACTACAAAAATTTTGGTCCCAGAAATAAAGCATCCAACGTGTATATCTAGGAATAGACTTCCAGCTGCTGTCATAGAGAATCCACTGAGGCTCTCTTTACACAATTCTTATGAGAAGTTGACAGGGCACCCAGACAAGACTACACAACGCTCCTTTCATCACAGTACACAGATGGAAACTACCACAGTATCAGCAGGGAAATAACAAAAATCTGCCATCAGAGCGAGATCTGAAAAACAGTCATTTTTTCCATTTCTCTGGAAGAAGTGACAATGTTGTTAGAATCATTAATATCTTTCTGTTTGATGAAGTGAGTTTTGGATGACAAAAGGAAATTATAAAATAATCTATTAAGAACTGCATTATAAATGCACAGAAGTTGGAGCTCAGAGGGAGTCCTCGAGTCCTCCTATTTCTCGTCCTACAAGTAGGAGAACAGGATTTATTTACAACTCTGTTCTAAAGCTATCCAGTGAGTCACGCAGCTGGTATGAAAAAAAAAGGCCAGTTCCAAAAAAGCTGAGTCAAGGCTGGTATCCCAGAGCAACCTGCAAAAGCAGAGAGGGTTGCTGTTGCCCCTTCTGGGGTTCAAGTTGTCTGGGGGTTATAAAACCTTCCACTGTGAAAAGGAGAACAAGATTACCAAGACTTTTATTTTTAATCTGTTAGGAAACTAGAGTTTTTCTTCCCTCTCTTCAGTCTTACAAATGTGGCTTGGTTTAGGTTGAAGGAAGAGATCAAACCAAAATCCTTCAAGCCGGGCAAGGAATTACTTAGTGCTTGCTAAAAGTGGGACATCAACTTCATGGGAAAGTGATAGAGAAAATTTGGTGACATCATGACTAGAAGGAAGAATGTTTCCTTCTGGGTCTAAATCACAGAAGTGCAGTGGTGGACATAATGGAAAGAACATAAAGCTGCTCTTCCACATCTCACCCTATCCCTTCCAGTGGCCTGGTAGAAGAAGCTGCTTTTTCTGACTGTTCTATAACAGAGGAAGACTTAAGGGAGTAGACTAATTGTAATCCTTACTGAAGCAGAGAAATTTAGCTTGTGATGGAGTGTAATACACAGCATACAAAGCCACAAACTTCAGGAAAGTCATGCAACTGTCTGCTATAAGATGAAGGTTCCTCAGTCTTGGCTGAAGAACAATCTTGGCTACAACGAGGAAATATATGGATGCATGAACTGATCAAAGGGTAACTAAGTTTTTACCACAAAGAAGTCACAACAGAAGCAAACAATTCTCAGCTGTTATCACTCATTTCCAAAAGAAACAGGAACCAGTCCAGCTATACCAGAAGACTGCATATAGGGTTTGTCAGTACAGAACTACTGTCAGGTTGCAAAGACAAATATTCTAACAAAACAAAACCAAAAAAAAAAATCCAATCTCCATCCTATTCTGACAGTTGCATCTCTAGAAGTAAAGTCATTAACTATTTTATCTGTCATTATCCCTCTTCTATCAGTCATTTGTAGATTCCTTTTTCCAAAAGGAATTTTTAGAACTTGAGTGAAAAACGGGGCAAACAGGAAAAAGGTATCTCTTGTTAGGACAACCTTAGTCTAGCAAATACAGATTGACTCTGGCTTCCTTCAGACAAAGTTTTAAAATTATATAAAAATAATTCAACAGCAGCCACTGAATTTGAAGTCTTAATGTTCATTAAAATGAGCTACATTTTCTCCAAATCTCAAGGATTTTAACAGTGAAGTGATCCGTGGTTACAATTTCTTTTCAGCACAATTAACTATCGCTTTGGAATAAGCCTGCAACAGCCAAGACGCACTGATTTAGACCTGTGCACCATCTTACCGAAGGGATGAATCTGTAACTAAAGTGTAATCTGTTAAACTGAACTCTGGATTAGACATAAGAAAGAAACAAAACACAAAACTCCAAGAAGTCAAAGCACAGCCCTTAGAAAATGCAGAAAAAGCCACTAATCAGTAGCTGCAGCACTAAATTCAGCTCACGTTAGAAGTAAGGGCAGATCACGAAGCACTGTTTCTGTCCCTGTGAGATGAATCACAGCCCAAGAGCCGGTGGGCAGCGCTTTCAAGAAATATGAAACTCACCAACACAAGTCCGCCCATCTGCTGCAAACTGGTATCCTTCAACACATTCACAACGGTAGGTTCCCGGTTGGTTATTGCAGTCTGCATTGGTGCCACATAGACCTGGTTGCTCTGAACACTCATCAATATCTAGGATATTACAAGGATTTTGGTTATGACAAAGATGCATTTAATATGGATGCCAGAAAAACAGAAACTTGGAACTGTTGATTAATAGCAGTCATATATTTCAGCTACCTCTTGTCTAGACCATACGTCTTAAGAGATAACTGTGTCCTCAGCTAATTGGCACCAAAAAGGAAAAAACAAACCAGAAGAGGCTCTATAATCAAGTAATAAGGGGAAGGTACAGAAGTTGTGGAGAAAAGAGGAGCCACTGAGGAAAAACATGCAGCCTAGAAGGTGATCAGCAGCAGTGCTGACTGCTGGGGGAGCATGAACTTTATGAAAGACTTCCCTTTCATTATCCATATACATCTCTAATCTGTTGTTGCTCAACTCACAGCACCAGAGGACTAGAAGGGACAATGTGGTGCTGTTGTTTTCATTTGCAAGTTGAGTTAAAGGTTGGATGAGGGAAGAGTTGTGCTTTGGTGGTTTTTTTTTTAATCAAAAACCCCAAAACTTGGTTAGCTAATAGGGATGATAAATACTTCATTAACACACATGTTCACCTCTTGAAAACAAGTATTTGTGCTGTGGTTTGATTACAAAGCAAAACCCAAATACATTATGAATACAGAGTTGGACAGAGTTGGGAAATATAATCTTAAACAGAACGGATTTTCAAAGCAGATCAAGAAAAAGATTATTTCAATGAATTGCACGTATCTGTGCTCTGCCCACTCATGCATATGCCATTTTTCATGTCCCTCGAGAACTTTTAACCTAGTTGATTCATTTTAACCAGAACTTGCATTACAGTAAATTTCTCACAGCTAAGTTACCACATATTTTATAAAAAGACAGACTGGGTAAGAAAGATGCTTTGCAAGCTAGCAAAACATACCCCTCAAGACAGTCAAACTTGCCTACTTTGATTATTGAGATACATCAGCTAGCCCAGCAACCCTCTAACCTATCCTTCTCAAAACCAGCTTCTCGGGACAGTTCATTTTGCTGGAATGGCTAGTCCTGAGGGTCAGTGCACCCCAAGGAAAATAAATTCCACTTTAGCTTTCAATTTGCAACAAATTAAAGTTTTTTGATACCATAACAAATGTTTCCATCTCCACGGAAGCCAACTGAACATTCACAGAAGAAACGATTTCCAGTTCCCGGACGACACACAGCGTTGGTGTCACAGTTATGAGTACCAGTGTAGCAAGGATTCCGGTTAATATCAGCAGAACCATCTGACAAGACAGATCACATTTAGCCTTGATGACTCTATCCAAGTAATAGCATTCTGTTAAGGCCCAGAAGGAGTCTGCTTATAGTATGCATAAAACAAGGAAAGAAAATACTTTTTGCACCAGAAAGAAAGAAAAGCCACAAAAACCTCTCTAAAGGCAAGACTGACAAAAGTAATTCATCTCCCAGTAACTGACAGTAGACTAAAAACATGATTCATAACAGCTTGGTTTATTCATTTTAATTAGCAGAACTTTCTTTTGTATCAAACAAAAGTGAGCACAGCTTTTTCTTATACTCATCTGGTGTGCATTTTCAAATTGTTTGCTTTTTTCCCCAATTTTAGTGCAAACTTGGACAGCTTATCCAAAAAAAAAAATACACTCCATAGCCTGCCTACAATTCAAAGATAAAATGTCATGTTTCATGATAAGTTATAGAAACTCACCCATGGTGAATCTTAGTCCCCTCTTTTGCCCTTTTCTCTGACAATATAAAAAATTCAGTAATAGAGGAACTACAAAATTAGGTAAAGATAAACAATATACTCCAGTTATCTGAGTGGCAATAGATTCAAGGTGGTATCTTGAGAGTATTTCAAGGAATTAGACACAAACCCCACTGAATTTCAAGACAAGATAATCACTTGAATACGCTTTCTCAAGTAAAAATACAAACTTTCAACAGTCTTATTTCTCTTCCTAATTGATGGATCTGGACTTCCACTGACTAATGCAATAAATTAATTTAACTCATTAATACCCAGCTAAGGCAGGTTAGAAAAATATGGATGCCTGTTTGTTCTTAATTACTCACAATAGAGAATAAATTTCAATTCATACATACCACTGATCGGGCCAATGGAATTACTCATAGCGTATCGCAGAATCTGCTCGTCTCTGTTATACAGGACAAACACACTGTCCACTGAGAGCTGCTGAGTAGCAGAAGCAGAACGGTGAGAGTCATCATGAATGCATTCATCAAATGAGATGGTCTGCCGCCACTGATAGGCACCTGTGTACGTGGAAGCAACTCCATCCCTTTCTGGCTCTGTCACTGTGTACTCTCTCGTGGATGATGAAGTGATCACTACAACATGACAGCAAACACACTGATCAGAACAGAGATCAAAAGTACTCTGCCAAATGTTACCTGTAGAATTGGGATGCAGTCTGTGCACTGTAAATAGAAATTTCAAAGGCAAGAAGCTATGAAAACGGATATATTTCCATGAAAAGGAATAGGCACTTGAGTACACTTACTCTCCTCTCAGGTATCACAGCATCGATAAATACAGTAATTTGATTTATTTTGATGTATTTTAAAAATTTTACTTTATTTTGTGGTTTCCAAGTAATGAAAGGAAAATTCAACTCAGCAAACTCAGAGGTCACTTTCAGTGAATTTATAATGGATCTACAAGCTAAGGACAAGAGCCATCTCACTAGCACTAAACTACACCCACTTTTAGTTCATTGTAGGCTATTAGCCCTGGATTTTAAAAGTCCTGAAGAAGCTGCCTGTCCGCGAGCTCTTACATTCTTCACAACAGTTTTCTATGTTGTCAAAAATTGTGACCAAAGCTCTTCAAAGAAGGGCTCGTGGATCCTCCCACCAACAGGAAGGTTGTCAGAACACCACTGTTCTTTGTTTGGACATCAGAACACACCTATACCAATCCATTTCCAACAACTGGCAAAAGATGGATTTCTGCTAAGTAACAGACTGTTAGATACATCATAAGACAGCAGAATAGCAGCTGTTTGAGTACTAGTAGACCAAATCCAGCCTGAAGGATGCCTCCCTCCAGCCTCTGATTTTACCTCCATGGGAACAGCATTTCTTCCAAGTGTTCTATAGAGCACATGCTGCGCAAACAACTTCTCCCAAACTCTGAAGCTGCTTAGCACAAGGCAGACACTTCCTACTGCTTCCACTTTCTCCTCCTCTCAGTCAGTAAAACAGGCAAAGCACAAGAGGGGTTCATCGCTGGCTACCAAAGCCAGACACTAGTGAATATAAGGCAGCTGAAAATGGTGTAGTTGCACCATCGCTATCTCTACCAACCAAAAGTGCACTCCTGGAATGAAGTGCAGTCTCTCCAGTATTCATGTGCCTGGGGGTGCACCTCTTTACTTCTCTTCAACAGGTGGGCTGGTTGACCAGCAGCAACACTCCAACCTCACTTTCTTTTTTTCTGTATTGAAACAACAATAATTTTTTCCAGGAAGAGGAAAGCAAAAGAAAGGAGGTTGCCCTGTAAATAGTGAATGAAGAATGGCTCTCAGGAAATCTAGAGTCTGTGATAAAGGAACTGAGAGAGAGGAGAGAGAAACTGATAAGGGAATTAAGAGGTTCCTAGTTTTCTAGTCAGTTGTTAAAAGTCAGCTCAAATAATACTGATAAACGCTTGCAAAAGTTGTTGCAATGCAGTTTATATGACACATACTGGTAAGTAATTGGTTTACACAGTCTCATCAGACATCAAAGCTCACTTAATGACATTACCACAAAAAAATATACACCAGTACAGCTCCTACTAAAGAGCTGTGGACCTACAAAAAAACTTTGTAACTTATATGCTGCCATCAACAGTGCAAAAACAAGGCCAACAAAAAGGGAAATTGACAGTGTTTTGCAAACATCAGTTTAGGGAAATTTAAAATATTTTTTTCAATAAAAAGATTTGAAATATTTGCATTGTCCCACTCAAAATCCATGCTCTTTTGGGACCTGTTCCTAAGACACAAAAAACAACTTTCTATAAATTGAAGGGTCCTAAATACACTTGCTAAAAAGGGAATAAAATAGTTTTTTTGGATTGTCTTAGTCTCTGCTTTAAGAAATGTGCACTTTCTTATCATTTCATTCTTAGGGAACCTTACCAGAACTAGAAGTATGATAGAGTTCAGTGTATGGTTCTATATGGACTGATGCACCAGATGTGATCTCAGGTATTCTGCCCTCCATTTCTGTGCTGATGGTAAGGTGACCATGCTCATCAATACCACTGAATTTCTGCTTTACAACCAGCTTCTCATTGTTGCCAAGAAAGGTTACTTCTGTTTGCCGTGTAAACTCGCCACCTAAAGAAAGAGTATTAGTTAAACCACATAATAGGTGTTTCTGAATCCTTCTGTTTAAAATATTGCTTTTAGTAGATAAATACAAATTACTGTTTTCTGCAAGCTTTGATATGGCACAATTTCTAATATATTGTGTTTCTAATGAAATAACTGTCAGAGGTATACTGATAATATCCTTGAACAATATCTTAAGCACTGAACATGATAAATTGCGAATAAGCCTGAGGAAGCAGGGGTTTTTTTAATTAAAAAAAAAAAATTCTGACCAAGGTAATAACAGTAGGCCTTATCCTACCATTTAAAAGGGCAGTTTAGAGAAAATTTCTATTGGGAATACAGTAAGTTTAAAAAAAAAATTAAAAGTCTAGTACATCTGTTTCCAAATCAAAACCAAGTGAAACGTACATTGTAAATTCCAGAACAAACTTCCAAAATGCCAAATTCGAGAAAACCCCAAAACAAAAAGTTATGTTCATGTAAATTCATATTATAGGGCTGTAAAGGATAAAATTTTAAAAAGAAACACATGTTCTCCTAGAACAGATTGAATCTACAGCTTGAATTCATGTGCACAACTGCACAGCTTTGGCCTCAAACTCTTATGAAAAGCTTTAATTGTGAAGAGGGGTTTCCCTCAAACAAGTTCAGTGAGTCGTTTGCATGTCATGCAGCAATCGCTTCTGTTAAGAATTTCAGACCCTCGTGAGGTCAGATTTTTGTTTCTCTTTTGCTCCATTGATGCAATCAGGAAATTAACATGCTAGACTTCTTGAAGATATAGATCCAGCTTTTTTTCAGTAGCTCTGTACACTATAGTAACAACAACAACAAAAAAAAGCAGATGCTTTAAACAATCTCTTTCTTGCACAGGAACTAGCCAAGCCAATCTTCTTTCTAACACACTTGTGTGCTTGTACACTGACAGAAAATTAAAAAGTCCAATATTTATATATTGTAAGCACAAAAATGGTGAGAAGTTTGATTACAAAGGATCAATTTGCAGCTCAGTATAGATGTGTTTTCACCATATATTGTTCTAAATACACGTCTTTTCTACCAAGACAGAAGAAAGCATAGCACAGTTTTGAACACAGTATTAATTTAGAAGTTACCAGTAATGCTGAATCCATTTTTATATCCTTGCTGTTCCACTGCAAACATCCATCCTATGATACCTCCAATAGAGGCAAGAGGTAGCAAAGAATACCCCAAGGTCTCTGGGATTGTGCTGATAGCAGTGTAGGCACGCCCTTGGTTCATCACAACATAGGAGTGGAGATCAGTGTTCTCAAATGTAATTGGAACAGGGTTATTTCCTACAAAGATTCTTCCTTTGACCTTCCCATTGACTCTCTGAGGAGAACCTGGCAAATCAATACAACGCATCAGAACAAAACGACGATTCTCTCATACTCTCCAAGAAACATGTTCAGAGCACTCACTATGTTCAAAGGTATTAGTGTTGAAATAAAGAACAAACAAATACTCACAGAATTAAGACAAGAAATTGCCATGTGTTCACTGACTTATGTATGTATATACATGTTTGTTGTTATCATACAGATGACTAAATAGCCAAAATTGCCTAAAGAGATGCCTTTTATCCTCATTAACAGTTTCGTCTTCAAGGATAACTCTGTAGTGCTGTTACGGTATACCTGACAGTAAGTGGCACATAAACTTCTTCTGAAGACCACACTTGATATCAATACACACTGAATGTAAATTTGTTCATTCCCTATTAAAAGGCTAGGGGACCCCTGGTGGCCTAGTGGTTAGCATGCAGGACTCTCACCTCTGCAACGCAGGTTCGAATCCAGCCAGTTCCCCGGGCAGATGGTAGCTCGTTAGCCCTGTGAGGCCATCCATCTAAGAGAAGGTCACTCTAAACAAACCTACGTCCTGAGGACCTCACTGCCATTGTCCAAGCTTGCTTGGCCCCGGCAGATGAACCTTAGGATTAAAGGGTGGGCTCAGTTCAGCGCAGGCTGTGTCTCACCTAAAAAATCCATTGCGCAGGCTGGAAAGGTAAAAGACCTTTCCCCAAATCTTCGTTCGCGAAGACTGGCCATTATTAAAAGGCTAACACTGCTAGGTGTTAGAGTAATTGACATCTTATTCTAACCTATTACGTTTTTTGATTCTAAACTATTGACCTTTCTGAAGACTGTCAGTGTTATAGCTATTCTGAATTGCTATTTCCTACATGGAAGTTCAAATTCCATTATCATCAGATCCTTTTCTTTCTACAGAAAATACAATTTTATGAACTGAAAGCCAAGTACTAGGTTTTGCTTTCCTGGCCTATAAAACACAAAGTCTGCAGTCAGCTATTTGAGTAGTTGAAATGCATCTATACTCTGAGTCAAATCACTGTGAGGATTACAAGTGTATACATAAGAAATTCCTTTATGGATTTTACATGGGAACAAAGTTTAAATGGGTATTTAAAAAAATCTTGCAGATCAGCCCTTTAGTAAAGCAGCTTAAGAGTCAGACAAAGAGGAGCCATGCTCTTTAGTTTGATGATCAAAGTTAACTTGTTCATCCCTTTGAACTGTCCATTTCTAGAGTGAGGACCATATCAGATTATAACACAGTGGAACTTCATGACTAATTCTATCAAATATCACCTAATGTTACACTATCTTTCCAATTATGTCAGTTATGGAAGAGTTTATTTTTTCTAGAAAGTCATGTTAAAATGCGTAAAGCATATAATTGACCACTTAAAATAATTTGCTTCATTCAAAAAAGCACAGCATCTTAGAAAGTATAGCTCACTGCTTAGAATACCATTCAATATATCTCAGTGATAAGTCTTTCAAAGATTTTTTAGTATTTAAAACAGGTCACATCATTCCAGTATGTCTTGTGTAATTGCTCTTATGGTCCTAGTTTTCAAAGAGTTACCTTCTGCTACGCATTGTCTGCCATTTCCTTTGTAACCAGCAATACAACTGCAACAAAATCCATTGGGATAATCTTTGCAAATAGCATGAACAGAGCACTGGTGACGGTTGTTAGCACAGGTCTGTTGGACATCTGTGTGGTAGCGAAACACTGCAGAAAATAAGACCAGATATTTTTACACTTCATGTAATTACTGTAGTATTCATATCTCCCTGGTCAAGTTTAAAAGTCTCTCTGGACTCACTTGATTAGCTTTTTCATTTTCTCT
The DNA here is from genome assembly GCF_003984885.1 of Neopelma chrysocephalum. NCBI lineage: Eukaryota > Metazoa > Chordata > Aves > Passeriformes > Pipridae > Neopelma > Neopelma chrysocephalum. Next base: position 4,354,067 of record NW_020897691.1, on the reverse strand, counting down.
CTAAGGAAAGAGAATTATTGCAATTAATTTTGGCTAACCTTGCAATATGCAAGTAACAGTCTATTATTTTGCAGAAAACATCAGGACTTTAGCTGTTTAATTTTTTAATTAGGAAACAGTTTAATTCTATTGACTTCAGTGGTTTAAACTTCTTGTCAAAACTAAACACCATAATTTTAACCTGTTGTTGTTTCCAAACCAAAGCAAAAAGGAGACTTTCCAACCTTAGAACAAAACACATCAGTACAGTACCCAGGAGGGTGCAGCAACTGATAAACCCTGTAATCCTAATTTGTTTACCCTATTATTTCATGAACATAGCAATTCTCACATCTGCGTCAAGAAACATCTGGCCAGTCAGTCACACTACTCTGAAATTTCTATAAACACTTTATCAGAACTTAGAATTGCTACTTCCACCTGTGGAAGACTGGAGGCCATGAAGCCCTAGACAACAAATTTTATAGCAGTTTCTATTCCCAACCTTTATTAAGTCACCTGTATTCAGTAGCACATCTAAGAAAGATCTGTGAGCTTGATTAGGGAACTAGTTTACTAGACTGGCAAAATCTGAATCAGACGACATCCAAGTTGACTACCTTGATGAATAACAAACTTATGAAATGCGTCCAGATTTTCAGATATGAAGATAGTGAAAAGGAAACAGATAATTTCTTTAGTAATTCAATTTTCACACACCTCTGGGTTTTTTGTTGTTAGTTTTTTTGTTTGTTTGCTTTTGGGTTTTTTTGTTTGTTGGTTGGTTTGGGGGGGGTTGTTTGTTTGGTTTTGTGGGGTTTTTGTTTGTTTTTGTTTTGTTTTGGGGGGGGTTTTTTGCAGCCTATCCATCTTACAAGGAGCTAAGCTGTACAAAGAGACCTTACCTATTCCAGTTTCATCAAATTCTTCCACATCTATGACTTGAGGTTGCTGTGGGGGGAACCGCTGGACCTGAAACTGGCGAGGTGGAGCTTTTGCTGTTGGGAAATCTTGAGGACTGTAAAAAGACTCAGTTGAAGGTGTTCCTGTTACATCTTGGTATGGAGTCAAAAAGTCTTCTGCAGCTAAGTGAGGAACACTGTACGTAACATGGTGCTGATCCTCTTCGGTGCTGTCCATACTACTTGTGATATACTGCTGTGTTATTTCAGTGGAGCCGTAGTCTGACATGAATGGTTTAGAAGTCATCTCCTGGTCTTCTTCATCAGGCTCTAGGCTCTCCAAAACATTGCTGATCTTGGCAGGCACAATGCTCTCAGATGAGCTACCAATCTCAAACACCCAGACACCCTGCTTCCCAGCATTGCTGCTTCTGTCAAAGAGAAGCATATGCCAAATCAAAACAATCAAGCACAAGTTGTGTGGTATTTCTAGCCTACACAAGATGTTATCCTTCACTGAGGAGTGTCAGGACAAAACTGTTTAATTATCTTATCTACATAATTATCTACAGGTACAGTTTATTCAGCTGTAAAACACTCCTGACAGTTCAGATAGCATTTTATTCTCCATACCCAGAGCTCTGAGAATTTCTGGCTTTCTTGTCTCCAAAGCATTGGGAACAGGAGGAGATATTTGGGCCACAAAGATCTTGCTATCACTTACTAGAACTTTCTAATTCATTCCCTTTCCTTCTTGTTCACTCTTTCTTTCAAAAAAGGGGCTGCCTAGGATAGGCCATAAAGAATTGAAGTCTAAGTGGTACGATTTCTAGACAACTGAGTACACAGCAGTTCCTACCAGTGACAGTGGAACTGTGGACCTTTGAAAAATTATACCAAAGCACTCATATTCCTCAAGTAGGTAGATGTTCATCAGTGGCAGACTTTGTGATTTCTCGTGCAATGGCTAATGGCGTGTTCTTAGTTCTCAGTGATTCATGCTACAGTTAAGAAAACCATGGAACTCTTGAGTTTAAACAAGGAAAAAAGCATACTTGTACAGGTTTCTAATGCTGTCTTCATCATTAGCAATGACATTGTAGGATCCTGGCTTTTCCCAAAAGTAGTAGTTTGTAGAGGCTTGACTAAAGCCGACCATAGCAGGAATATTTTCATTGCCATTCTTGGAGTATGTGCTATAGAACTGCAAACTATCTTCTGGATAAAGGAAAATAGCATAGGAACTGGAGTCAGAAGAGGCTAAAACAGCCTGGAATGTGTTTCTCTGTGAAAAAAAACATTAACACCCATTTACTCATGTAAAAATAGTCAAGAGAGACAACAGAATAATACTTTTCCTTTTTTTAAACACAAAATCAACATCAGAATTTCCATCATACATAATCTATCAAGTACTTCCTAGGAAAAGTCAACATTACACAAGTTTGTATTTTGCTAAGGCAGTTTCAGCTTTAGCATTCATAAACATGAAAAAAAAAACATTATTAAAGTTAAGTTAAATCTTTAGGAAATAGTCATAGAGGCTGTCCAAAACATAACAATTTTAAGTTCTACAGAATATTTAAAGTAAAGTTTAAGTTTCATGTTGCTTCAAGCCTTTACCTATACGAACATTCCTGCTTACTGTAGGAACCACTAAGACAGCACCTCAGACATCAGCTATTTGTTGCTACCAGAGTGTAAAATTGTTCTTATGAACACAGTGCTTGTGTCAAGTTAAGCAAAAGAAGTTATCATTGACATAAAAAGATTTTGTAAGTTGTGGTAATGTTCTCAAGTCGATACATTGTGAGCAAGCCTATCAGCTGGAATAATTATGGTGTACAAATATACATATTCATGCAGGATAGTACTTAAATGGTTTAAAAAGGGGAAAATGGTTGGTGAGTAATAATAAAAAAAAAAAACCCTCTAACTGCTTCTTCATTCAATACTAGCTACAAAACATGAGATTTTTGTGAATGCAACATCATCCATTCAAAATGGTCTTCAGTTCCTACTAGTCCGTATACTTATCTGATTTTAGATAGTCTGACATCAAAATGACTTGAGTCTGTTGAAAAATGCAAGCCAACAGGATTATATCGCAAGGAGGGAGGGCAGGTCATTCTACTATTTCAGTTATTACGATCTCACACTTAGCATTCAAAGTAAGAGTTGTCAGGGAACACAAAGAAATCAGCTATGTATCAAACATTTTCTTTTTAATTAATAAAATATTGTAAAAGAAAAATCAAGTAAAAATTCTGGTAACTCCTATTTTACTACAGCCTTTTCAACAATAAAATACATTCTTAACTCTGGAGGATTCATTTAAACACAAAGGAATTCAAGCCTTCAAAACAAATAGTTACAGTGTTACACTTTAGCTGAAAATGTGTCCAACATGACTTAAAGTTCTGATTAACACTCACCTTTTCTTCCAAAGCATGATCTTCTCCTGGTGCCTGGTAAGGACCCACAAGCTTCCAGGTAACAATAACAACACTCCTGGGATCAAAAGCAGTCTCAGGAAAACCTCTTTTGATATAGTCTGATGCAAGTTGCAAGACATCTGATGACGAATCTTCCCTGTAATACACATTTCCATGTCCATCTGTTGTGTCCAGGTCAGCCATAAAAGGAGCAATAGCCCCAAAACTCACTGGGAATTGACCAAGATATTTTTCTTCACCTGAAGGTTCATTCACTGCAATAATCCCGTTAGTGGTAACCTAATAAAAAGATGAAAATTGTAACACAGATATTGTTCATATGGCTGTCTCTTACACATAGATCACACTATTTTCATTGCATTTTGAAAAGAAATTGAGTCAAAAATCAGGTTTGTATTTGAAAAGTAACTGGGTTTTTCAAGTTCTTGTTTTGTATCCCATGTCAGGAGTCCTGGTATTTAAGTTGCCTAAAACCAGAGGTATACTTCATGGATAGACCAGCCTTTTTTCCCTAGCAAAAGATTTTACCTATTTAAATTTCAGACATTTATTGCCTCTTCTAAAAAAGATATACCTCCCCACCATTGCTTCAGAAGCTGATAAAACTTCTGAGCAAAGAACTAATCCACACAGACACCAATCCAAAAAACTGCTCCATGCTTAAATATTGTAATAGTTTGGGTGAAATTCTTTTGGGAAGATGTACAGATTTTTCTTTGCCTCACAAGGACTGCTTTAATTTTCACTTCACTACAAACATCCTCCTAGGAACTTTACTACTGTGCAAGGCTGACAACAACAAGCTGCTGCTCATGTGAGCACAGCTCTTGTACCAGAGGCTATGGAGGCTAGGAGACAGAACTTCTCCTAGGAGACAGGCCCTATAAATTCTCTTACAGCTGAGTGCTGACAGAGTCCAGTGGAAAACTGGGTCTATTATTTGAAAGAAGAAAAAAAATTGTCAACATATATAAGTGAAACTCTCAGTTTGAAACTGCATACATAGTGGCTCAGTGAGGTTTAACTGGTCAGTGAGACAATGACTCAGAGCCAACCACCTCTGACTAAGACTGAAATAAACACATACATACAGTAGGTGCTAGGGCATGTCCAAGTGCGATAGCCAAACTCCACTCCGCTGGCTCTCACACACGCAAGCAGCAAGCAGGACTACAGATGTCAGGCCTTGGGATGGTGCACAAACTGCTCAAACACAGCTTTGTGTCCCAGATATGTATGGCACTGAGTGAATCAGCCACATACAAATCTATTTTCAGGTGTTGGACTGCATAACAGGACACATCCGACTACCTGCAGGTAGCCAGGCACTTGCTCTAGAGCTGCTGCCACATATACAAGGGACTCAGAAAGAAAAAGATGTTCCAAAACTGTCACTACAAGCTGTGAAACTAAAGCTGCAATCTTCTGCAGGTTGATCTCACTCACAGGGATTCCTGGGAGTCCGAGGAGAACAAACTGCTGCTGGATGCTGTGGATCACACAGTCCTGATGTTCTCAACTTTATGCAGTCTATACAGATGCTTAGAAGTGGGTCAGAATGGCCACTGTGACTCAGACTGCAAGGCCATCTAACCCAGTAGTCTGTCCCCAGCCATACCTGCTGGCTTACAGATTAACCAAACAAGAGGACATGCACGTACTTCTCTGACCAGCCTCCAACCACATTGACCTCAAGGGATTCCCTGTGGTTTGACTGTTTATTCACCCTCTGTGGATCTCTTCACATATTTGTTAAGTCTTCCCTTCAAAACATATAAACTTTATCATCCACAAAATCCCTGGAAAAGGAGCTCCATGAATCTGTGACTCAAACCCTGAGGTCTCTCCAACTCTTTTTTGTTTTCAGTCTGGCTCCCAGCTTCATTTGATGGTCCCTAGTTTTTGTATTGGGACATACAAAAATCCTACCCAGTCTCTCCCACTATATCATTTCTCCTCCAGAATGAAGACTCCAGTCTATTCATGCACTCCCTGTATAAGAGCTGTTCTCTGTCTCTGATCACTCTCATTGTCTCCAAATTTTTCTTCTCCTTTTCCCACTAAATAAATTTGGAAACAAGGAGGCCAGTAGGAGGCCACATATTCATTCCCTTCACAGAGAAATTGTGGGCTGTGCAAGCCCATCAAGGATACAGGCTACATGTATCTTGGCAACATCCTTTAAAATCTGGACCACCATTACTATGGCTACATACAGCAAATCAGAAAAAGTCTAGTATGAGAACTCATGATGCCAATCACCCCTTCATATACAACACACACCTATATCTTGAACCCTCCTTTGGCTAGACAGGGGGTCAGAGCATGCCCATTGCCAGAGGCTGGTGGTCAGTCAGCTTGGCGTATAACTGGATAATGGTTAGCAGAAAACTATTAGCTAAACTTAGCAAATAGTTCCCACAGTATATCAGAATTTACTTTAAAAGTGGCTTGACATATGCTGACTGTATTGTCTGCAGATGTATAAATTCACTAGCAGCTACAGTGTAAAATATTAAAAACGTCAAGATCATGTAAAAACTGGCAAGTTGGCTTTACGTATGAACAGTATATCTGAGATATATGAGCAGAAAATAACCTGCACAAGCACAATGGGAAAGGAGGTCATGTTAGAAAGGGGGAGAAGAAGCAAAGTATTGTGATAACTTTTTCTCTAATCATTTATGACTTAAAAATGGTCACAGATCCTAAGGCGAATTATGAATTTTAGGAATACAGAACTAAAAAGACAGCATGGGTTACCTCAGTATAGACCCTGCAATTACAGTCATTCATGCAACATAAAACTAGTCCAGAACTCCTATAACATCTGTACACTAGAAAATGCCTCATATTCCTATAAAGCAAAGCTAAAACATGACCTGAAAATGAAAACTCACCAAATATACAATACCACTGGAAGACAGTATGGAGGATGGTGGGCATTATGGTCTGTTTGCTAAGACCTTTAGCAAGGAGACGCACTCCATCTTTAAAGTAATAAATTTAGAGCCAATTAAAAGCTTTTCCCTTCCTTCTCCTTGCTTACACTTTTTGTACACAAGCAGCCCTACTCCCACTCTAAATCCTCTTGTGAGAGATGACTGGTGTTTGAAGTATTTTAAACAAATTCCATGCTCTTCATCAGATTTGGTGTGTACAGACTCTGCGGCTTCATGATCCCCCATTTATGGCAGAGATTAAAATAACATTAAGAGAAAATACAATCAGGACTAGTTAATACCACAGAGTAAAGCAGAAACCAAAAGGAATGGCCCTCCTCTTTTCACCTATTAGTGACATGGTTCTGACTATTCTTTTCCTATTTTGCTAACTTTAATGCAAAAAGTAATTTTATTAAGAAGATGCAAAATGCCAAACCCATTTTTTTGTACTTTATAAGTGAGACAGTTCACTTTTAAATGTTAAGGGAATGTTTGGTTGCATGTACTCTATCACCCAGAAAACAGTTGCAAGCCATTAAATGAAAATAAATACACAAACTGCTCACTTTGTGCAGTGATTTTTAGTGTAGAGAAAGAACACTTACTAATAATGAAAAGGCGTTTTTAGCTTTAACAATATATTTATATTGACAAAGATGGTGAATAGTATGATTTAACTTTACCCTGTTTCTTTTAAGTTCACACAGATAGGTTAAAGTACAAATCCCAAATTAAAGACAAGTAATTCAGAGTACACCCTGGGTTTCATCAGAGCATCATTCCTGTCAAAAGGGAAAGAGGAAAAAAAGGTCTAAGGTGGGCGTTGCTCAAAGACCAGCTTTACAGTATATCTTTCCTTTTAGGGTATAACACTATTCAACTTGACAGGAACTAACATAGATGTATTTTTAGATGTTAAACTTCTGGATTACACACATAGTTAACATACATTTGGGGTTTGTAGCAGAACAAATCATAGACACACTATTATAGGTCCACCCTGAAAATCAAGTAAGAAGAAAGTGCAAAGTAAGGAAGCACTTCTGTTAAGAGAAAAAGTGTATTTCTGTGTGTACTACAAAAATTCAAGTTTCAAACAAATAAGGCATTTTTTCCCTGTTCAGTGAGTAGACATTTTAAAGATTTGAATATTTCTGAGTAAGAGAGTTTAGAAAAATTGAATGTATTTTCATAATGAAGTGACAATTGACTTAAAGCAGCAAAGCTTTCTAATAGAAACATAATCAACTATTAATTTAGCAAGTTAATAAAAGGAAGGATTTAAAAAATTGAGCCACGCTTGCCTTAAAGGATTCTGGATTCTTCCCCAAATGGAGGTAATTCCCTAATCCTTTCATTTTTCCATATCAATGAATCTTAGTGTAAGCTGAAAAAGCCTTAATAAAAGCGTGCTATTAAAACAAATATGTTTGGTTAGTGATTGGATTCAATGTTATAAATCTTTCATAGGAAAACACCATATTGAAGATTACAGTATGTGAAAGCCTGTTTCCACTTATGAAACAAAAGTGCTCTCTTTTGTCTCTGAAAAAAGGTTTTGTTGCCAAGGATTTTATGATGACCTGATATTAAACAATTGTTTCTCAGAACTCCTTGCCTTTTTATTCACGTGAAGAGATAACTCAAACAACTCAGCTTCTAGACTTGAAAAAAATAGAAAGAGAATCCACAAATTTTCAACTGACTGAAGGCCAAAAATCAAGTGCTCAAAAATTAAGATGAGCTTACCACATTATCCTGATGAATCATACAGAAAGAAATATTTAATCACAACACAAAATCCGATCTAGGAATTCCTTTGTGTATTATCACATATACTACATGTTAATTGTATCAGCTTGATAACATTTACCACTAACTAGCAATACTTTGGCAAATCTTGCTTGCCAAATAACGTCATAGAGCTTAATAAGTACTCATTGCAAACATACATAAAAATACATAGTGTGAAGGCACTTTCAAAACTGCTCAATACATTTCCTTAACAGGTTTACTTTTCTTTTTCCTACCCGTTCACAGTTTGTACTGTGCTTCTGTTTTGCAGTACTCATGCCAGATTCAATGCAAGATAAAAACCTCTTCATAGTGTGTAGACTGATACTGAAATGCCACTCACTAAAACTGCTCATCCTTAGTACTGAGTAATCATGCTGGCAGAATCCTAAAAGTGATTCTGAAATAAACTTTATATGCGTATTCTTTCAGACAAAAGCTAACTAGAATTATTCCTCTTTCAGGGCATGGGCAAGTAAAAAGATCACTAAACTTAGGAAACCTGGTGTGTTTAATCCATTTACTGCTCTTCGAAAACTGTCCCCTTACCTGACACATTACCTGTTAGCTTTGCTTCTCAATGGCTGGATATACAGTCCCCTATCTTTCAAGAGTATGCCTGTGCTTTAAAAAGTGTATCTTTTACTTAGGTTGGCTAATGAGTGGCCAAACTTAGAGTACGGAAGACAAGACAATGAACTAAGGGTCAAACTGAAGTCTGAACTCCACTTAATACTTCATCTTTACTGCCAGTGTCAGTGAACAACACCCATTTTCCACACATGCATAACTTGAATCCCACAAAAGTTCATATTTCAGATATGATTGTCAGGATTTATCCAGGCTGGGGCAGTGTGGACAACGAAAAAGAACATAAGGGGCAGAACTAATATAATTCAGTGTAATGCAAGCATGTTATATCTTTAGTGAATACCCATAAAACGGAGTCAAGTACATGGGAATTACATTGAACTTTGCACAACTGCAGTCACAAGGGAGCTCTAGTTTCCCAAATGTCTTCATGTAGATTAGTCCACAGAACTGCATCTTCGACCCACAATGCTAAAACACACTGGTATATATGGACAGGGAGATGGGTTTAACTTATCAGATTAACACACTGAACATACTGCACCTTCCCCACCAAGGCCTTTCAACTGCCAGCCTAGATGAGGCTTCAGGGGAAAAGGGGCAATGATAAAACATGTAGTGCTCTTGCAGTGTTCTGAAGACATGCTGCCATTTTAAAGACTTTTTTTATGGCTACTTTTGAGCAGCTCTGCTCCAGACAATCTGTTTTCAATCCCACCTTCAAATACTAAACACCCTCCATTAGCTATAAACGTGCACACACAACTCTGGGATACAGATTCTGCTATAAAGCACACACACATGGCTGAGATGTGCCTACAGCCCAAAGCCTGCAATTACTCTGCATGTGGACTTCCCCTGCCCAAGAGACTCTTAAGCAATGAACATCCAAGAGCACCCAAGACATTAAGAGGCAGAAAGCACTTTCGGTGCTAAGAGGTGCAAGTCTTGGACATGTCAGGCTGCTGGTTAGACACACATAGTTTCAGTTTTGTGACTTCGGTATGCTGAAACACGAAAAACAGACCACAGCGAGGATGTTTCTTAGCTGAACACACTCTGTGTGTATAAGCACGGAAAACGCCTGGGGACGGCGTTCATTCTGGTTAATCGATTTGCTTTACCCCCTATTACCTGTTGAATCGTCTCCCAGTACAGCCTGTGAAGAATCGGCAACAGCCACAGCGTGAGAGGGACATTAACACGACCCTAACACCCAACTGAACACAACTGGAACAATTAAGCTCTTTGGACCGACCTCTGACCTCGGCGCTCACACAACCCACACGGAACCCAACAAGTACCACCCCGCACCACCCTAAAGCGTCCCGCGGAGCCCTCAGGAGTCGTCTCGACCCTCCGGCGGCCAAATGGGGCCCCGCACTCACGTAGAGGGAGTGGACGGCGGCGCCGTAGAAGCGCAGCGCCGTGCTCAGCTCCAGCGCCGCCGAGCGCGCGTCGTCCCCGTTCTCCAGCACGGCATCGCCGCGCTCCTCTCCGTGCGGGAGCAGCGCCAGCCGATCGGCGGGCAAAGCTAGGATGGGCAGCGCCAGCGCCAGCACCAGCAGCGCACAGCGCGGGCAGCTCGGCACGGAGCGCATCCCGGCGACTCCCAGCGGGAGGGGCAGCGCCGTCCCGCCGCTATAAGCGCGGGCAGCGGGGGCGGCCGGGCCGGGCCGGGCCGGGCCGGCGGGCGGGGGCGCCGCGGCCAATGGCGGTGCGGGGCGGGCGGGACCACCGGCCCCGGGCCCCCCTGGCTCGGCCCCGCCCGCCCCGGGAGCCCTGCGGGCCGCACAGCCCGCAGAGCGGGGCAGAGCCGGGCAGAGCTTAGGGGGACTCGGCCGCGAGGATCGCTCCCGGCCCGGGCATTGCCCCCCACCTCTGAGCCTGCGGGAGCAGAGCGGGGTCCGCGCCAGCACGGGGGGACCGGCTCCTGGGAACGCCCTGCGGGCGCTGCGTTAGGGACACTCAACCGCTTTCAGGATCAGTGTCTTTTGTGGGGTGCGAAACTCGGGAAGATAAACCGATGCAGGGTCGTAGGCATCCGACAGATGCTTTCAAAGCCGCGGCTCTCCGCCAGGACCGGTGGGGTTTCTGCGCTAGTTTGGAAAACTCCGACTCAAAGTTGCTCTAGCAGCTGCAGTGTCTTCCAGCAGCTGCGGTATCTTCCAGCAGCGTGCCAACAGCCAACACACTGAGACCAAATACCCAAAATCAACATGAAACAAAAATACGAATCCAGGTGCTTATTATCCGGGGAAATGAATAAATACACTGGAATGCGTTTCTTAAATTGACACCATCCATGTCAGAATTTCATTTGGTTATAAAATAAAACTAGAAAACTTATAAATCTGCAAATGAAAAATCACTGATATGAGATACAGGCAAAAGTAATATAGCATATACAAATATATTATTTCTGACTGTGCCTTCTTGTTTTATAGCCTAGTCCTGCTCCCTTGGAACACTCAGAAGCAACTGAAGAATGGTTATATTTCATATATTTTTTCCAAAGCTTCCAGCAGTGTTTAAGGATTAAATCTTGGTAAAGTGTATGCTGTGATATTTCCACACAATGTTTACAGCAGAAAATCACCTGAGGGAAGGTAGCTGAAATGCTATCCACATGCTTTTTACATGGCTTTGTACTTTTCTTTAAATGCCTGGGTTTTTTGCTGTTGTTGTTTTGTTTGGGGTTTTTTTGGTAAGAAAACATAATTTTGTACTTGGCAAATTGCAAGAGCACAAGACACTCCAGGGTAGAGCTATAACCATGCCTACCTGCAAGAAAGAAACACATCTGTTAAGCTAATCACTATGATCACTAGCAACTATCTACAACTATCTTCTGTATGTCAGTGAAAACAGTCACTGAGAAAAGTAGCATGGTAGTGTGGGAGGAAGGCAAGTCTTGTCTCCTTGAGTTCTTACTGTACTTACTGAAGAAAACTCTGAGAGGGTAACATTTTCCTATTAAATCCACATTATTTTCTAGTATTATGCCCAGAATTTGGAGGTCAAGGACCACTGGGAAGTTAGACACTTAGTGTAGTAAATTTGAAAGGCTGAAAAGTTAAATATCTACATCTGCATGTTTAAAACACGGGGTAGTAGCCATGTTAGAGTAAATCTTTTGTCCATTAGTCAGCATATTGAGATTGTTTAGTCTATATTTACCTTAAGAGGATTACAGTGTTTCTGTCATAGGCTGAACAAGTTTACCTTGTATGCAGTTCCCACTGTGAGGAGTGATGAGAATTGTTAGTTCTAAGACAAAAAAAAAATTAAAACAAATTCCTGTTGTCCTTTCTAGAGTCTTCAGTAATGACCTGAAAAAGGGATGGAAAAGCATGTTTACATTACAAAGTGGTTAATTGAGAGATATTGATGGCTAACACCAACCCGAATGGAAAATACAAAAGAGTTCAACAAGATTTAAGCAGGGAAGAAAAGTATTTAGATACAAACTGGAATATCACAATTGAGAAAGAACACAGCTGATAAATGCCAAGAACTCCACAATTTCATTGCATCTTAAATCAGATACGACAGCAGTTTACAATGCAATAGCATCCCCTGAGCAGGCACTGAGATTCTGTACAATAGATTAGATGGTTTTATTGTGTTACAGGGAGGTAAGTGAGGTTCTAAAGGCATATAATAACACTTTTTCCAGAGATTGCTTGTGAGAGCAGCGGTGTCACAGAAAATTCACCACTTGAAAGAATTCAGACTAAAGCAATAAAAAAAGATCAGACGACCAAAGGAAACAACATACAAGGAATTGCTAAAGAACTGAACATGTGTACTTGATTAAATGATAATGGGGAGGAGATTTGGTTAAGATTTTGCATCAAAGATATGGAGTGCCTTCAACTCAAATATCTGAAGAGTGCTACCAAACAGATGTAGGAATTATAAGGGTGAGTTTGAGGATTACAGATAACTAGAACACTGAAATAACTAAAAGAAAACATGAAACCATGTATCAAGAAATGCTTCCTCACCATGGGCTCTGTTTTCAGATAAATCATTGACTGGGCATAGTGGAAGCAGAATGACGGAAAGCTTTGAGAAGCCAACACTAGGCTGGTCGAATTACCAAACAAGAGACCTTAAGGAATAATTCTGTATTTAACAATGGAATAAGGCAGCCCAACGGATTTTTACTTGAGAGTTGAAAAAGAAGGTGCAGATATGGAGAAATTTGACCATCTCAAGCTTTTCCCCAGCTTCCATTAACAGAGAAAAGGGAGTTAGTGTTCCCTTTGTTGGCATGATTGAAGGAAGGAAAGTAATGCCCTGGGCCCCTCATGATGATTTTCTGCTGTTCAGTGATGACAAAGCATTTTGTCGTGATCATCAAAGGACAGACTAACCATGTGGTAATAAACTGGAGAGAATTGAGTATTTGGGATACTGGCAGGAAAGAATAGAACTGAGGACTGCTGAGAAGGAGCATTTTTTGGAGAGACAAGGTCATGGGAATCAGAAAGTCGCAAGCAAAGGCAAGGCTCGCAGGAAGATCATGGAGTGCACATCATAAATTTAAATCACTCTGTCTTGGAACTCAATGTTCATTGTTCGCTAGAGTGGAACATGATGAGATTCCTTCTGTAATTCTATATGAGCCAGTATCACTATGGAGGGCACACAACTCAGGAGCAACTTCAAGAAATATGTATTTTGCAGCAGAACTCTCTACAGAAAGAAACTAATTTTGAGACACCCTTAGGTGCTCTTGGGAAGCGATGCACATGAAAGACAATATTCTATCTGAACCTCTGTGCAAGGTGCAGAAGATTGTAGAATCCCTTCTTTTTCTGTCATGCAGAGATCTTATAGAGCAGTGAAAGGACAAGCTTCTTGGAAACTCATATCCTGCTCTGCAGAACCTCTAGGCAAGAATGGGATGTATTAACGCTTGGCCAATGACCTGGTCAGTACAGAAGAGATACACTGCTGTGATATAATGGTACACAGTAGTAACAGATTGCTGCCCTGGACAGGGCAAGAAGCACGGGGAGAAACAGTATCTCTAGGATACACCCTTCCTAGGACTGGTGCTAGGAGAGACTGTGTATTTCTAGGGTTGCCTTTATCTATTTCTCTCTCTCATTATTAGAACTGATAACTATATTAATAGGGGACAGGAAAAAAATCACAGAGGAAATTATGCTTAAACAGAGTCATGAACACTTTTCTTCATCCGAGTTTATAACTTAGGAAAAAATCAATGGAAAATGGAACAGAAAAATATGAGCATCACCGAAAATTGCTAGATAAAAAAGCAGCCTTACAATCCTCCCATCTGTCAAGTAGCCAGAGCCACACAAAAAACATTACAATTTTAATCTTTTTTATGTATATTTTATCCAAGTATCCTTCTTATATCCTAATGCTTATTCTCTTTAGAGAACAGACTGTGTAATCCAGTAAGAATTCTAGAACTTTTCTGTAGTAAGAGAGAGTCTTCATAGGGCAAGTGGGTATATAATTAGTCTTCTATTTAAATATTCAGCACCGCGCTAGTACACCTACTCCAAGTCTTACTGTTTTGTTATTATCTAAAAGTTTTAGCTTTGTGCCACAAAAGACTCCAAACAGACAATAAAAAACTAATTCAGACTTCTAAAAAACACAGAGGAGACAGGAAGACAAAATGTATGACCGTTTTCTCTTATACACAAAAAACAATTACACTATGAAGGAACATTGTTTTTTAAACAATGGGAATGGGATGTGGAAAAGCAATTTGAATGGAACAGGAAGACAGCTATGGAAAAGGTATCCTTTACCTCCTATCTACTCCAAGACTAAAGAAATAATTACTCTGACCCACTGATACTATGTCAGATTTCAGAACAGAGATATTACATACAAGGAAAACATATATTCTTGTAGCCTGGTGAAGAGGTGGTATTGAATGCATCTCAAGTTAAACCATCACTTCAGATTGAATATGCACCCAAACCAAAACATTGCTATATGTGGTATTCTGTTTTATGTGGAATCCAGACTTTGACTGAGAATTTCAGCTGTAGATGAAACACACAAAAAGATGTCACATTGAGTTCCAACAGCAAAGCTTCTAGATGATCAGTAACAAAGGAAATGCCAAGCACTGATCTGATGCTTGTGGTGGTCAGAAATTCAATAAAAAATGGTTGCAAGAGAAGCTCATCCTCAACTTTTCTACAAATGTTCAAAAAGGCTAATAAAGTGTGAAACACTGACACAGTCTCTCCTCTGACAGCCAAGCTGCTATCTAACCTCTACTCCCTGTGTCTGCAGAGCACCCAGCCAGCCTCACAGAGACTGGCCTTGCCTAGATTCTCTGCCAGCTAGAATAATACATCTTGCAACAATTGTCTTTTAGAAAGAGTATATGGTTTCTCAGATGAGTCTAAATAATCACAGCAATTCAGAGAAGACACTCCCCCCATGATGATTGAATGACATCTTTTGCAAGGAAAAAGGCTTATATCTGAAACTGACTTTTCTGGAGTGGAATCCATTGCCTAAGCTAGTGAAATTCACTGCGGGGAATCTATTATTACCTATTATTATCTATTATTACCTTGAGCGGCTGTAAGTAAAATGGAGAAACTGATTTTCATTCAGGGTAGGTGATGCTGTGATGCAGCAAAGACCAACAATTTTAATTACTTTTTTTACAAAAGGACTGGATAATGGAAAAAATATTTAATAAAGATAACATCTATTCTTATTAACAGTATGGACTCAAAATTAAGTTGTAGTTCATCTTTAAATGTAGATATAGTTGTAAAAGCCCTACAGAGAGGGAGAACAAAGTTCCCTATAATTCCATACTTGGCCAGATTGAACACTAGTTATTAATATTTCCTTTAATGAAGTTGCTTGTAAATATTTTCACTTTTGGGCAAGGTCTACTGAGAAAGAAAATCCTTCCACCTAAAAAAGAAAATGCAAATGTTTCCTGATCTCTCCTGGTCAACTGTTCAAAGTTAGCTACACTGAAGGCTTTCTGCCTCGAGGAGTCCACTCAGCGCACAACGAAGTTTCCTACAAGTTACTGAAATTTATTTGCGAGCTTAAGATAATTTTCTGAGTGGGATGAATGTGTGTGTTCAAAGACAAAAGCTTACCTGAGGATAGCTGAATCATAATGTTAGACTCCAAGAACATTGTCAACAGGCAAAATTTTTGAGTGACGACTCTGCTAACCATTCCATACAAAATGATAGTAAAAAATGGTGGGTATCAGCTCAGTATTTTCATAGTTGTTTTTTTTCTTCATAAGTCTTCTAGTACCGTGAGTTGAAATTGTAGCTATGAGGTGTTATAAATAAAATAATTTATTCTTAGATTAAACATGTATAAGTTCAAGAACTTACTGTACATTTTTCATATGAAGGCCTAGTTTTTGTGTTTGGAGATAAATTATATTTACAATGTTGGATATAATTCATGTAGTTGGCTCTAACACACCATACATTTTAATGTTGAAAGAAGATTTTTTACTTTTTTTTTTTTAACTGTGTAAAGACTGTGAACTTTCCCCTGACTTGAAACAGTCCAGATTAAAAAAAAAAAACAAACCAGCAACCCAGGAGTAATTCCATGTATTACAACTTCTCATTCTTTCTGACCTAAGGACTTATATTGCTGTTCACTTCATTTGGAATCTGCAGACTAATACAAAAAATGGCTCACTCATTCTTCCCAAACACAGTTTAGTGTTTTAGTCTAGCATGTAACACTACAGTTTTGTCATAGCAACAATAAAACATGGGGATCTGCTCTAAGGCAACTCAGCACAGAAACAATCACATTGCCCCTGGGAAAAAGAGGAATTATTTGCAAACGCTAGGATTGATGCAATAACTTATTCATTGGAGAAGCGACAGGGCAAGAGCAAGAAAAACCTCTTCTACAAGAGGTTGCTGAGAACAAACTCTGTGTGTAGTCTACACTCCCAGTTGAGAGAGGGACAGGGGATGATCCCAGTGGCCAAGTAGCAAAGACTGGATTGTGTCCAAATTACTAACCCCTAGATCTCCACTCCACATAGCATTTAGCCCACGATGTCTGCTGGGTTACTGTAGCCCTAGGACACAATTTGTTTCATTCTTCCCCCTTCCTCCCTGCCCCTGTTCACAGTGTTTGAAATAAAGTGAACTGTTATGCAGACCAGCAGTGGCTCAGTTAAAGCACAAAACTAAGGCTACATGTCATATACCACAGTGTGTGACAGGGTATGTGCAGGTATTTGAAGTCACAAAGCCTTTGGGCTAGCTCTGGAAGATCAGAAAGGGCCAAGAAAAAAGTTTGGTCCTGGTTTATGGCTGCCTTTTGAGTGTGGTCCTTGGAGTAAACTGTTGCCAGACCACTCCTGTGCTTTTTCTTGAAAAGAGCCTTTTGGAGCGGGCAAGAAATCAGCTAATACGTAGATGGGGTATTCAGGGGTTCAGTACATGAGACAGATCCCTGGCACTCTCACATTTAGCAGTACAGATATACCTATATGTCTGCAGTCAGAGGCATATTTCTGAGCTTTTCAAGAGGGAGAGACAGCAAGACTGTTAAAACTGAAAAAGCTACACTTCCAAATGAAAGGTTAACAAAACCCTTTTCAGGTAACTACTTATTCCATCTGAATCAATAGTTAACATCCTTCTCCTTTACCTTTTCCCCACAAGGGCCTTTAACACTATACCAGTTATCTGCATCCTAGCTTCCTTCCTTATCTTTTTTTTCAGAAGAGGCTTTTTATTAACCTTTTGGGATCTTAGGGCTGACCCTCTTTATGGCTCATTGACCAGTTCTCATTCCTTGAGTTCTTTCTCAGAGAAACTCTTGCCTGTTTGCCTTTAACTGCGAATCTTTTATGATTCTCTCAAACTTCCTGCATGAAAAACATTTGAATGTTTTCCAGCAGCACAGATTTTTCAAAGCTACACAGTTGCACAGATCTGTCAGCGTGGGTTATACTTATTTGCAATTTAAGAAAAGATATTATCCAAAATAAGAATATATATATATGATCCTTAATCCTCTATTTTTGCTTGAAATATATACCTGTTATTCATGGATTTTGTGTATTTAATACATTTGTCCCTTGAAATAATTATCTGATCCAGCAATCCCACCCATCTTTAGAGCCATTAAATACAATATGAAATTGCCATTTGGAAACCCCTATTTACTATGTGTACACAGTTTATATAGCCTGAAAAAAATCTGGAGATCAAATTGCTGAAAAAAAAATAATGGAGAAAAATGTGTATAACGTTGGACCCAAGTTTAAACAAAATTATTGATTTTTCTGGATATTGGACATTTTATCATCTGAGTAGGGAGTCTAACTTCTGAAGAATGAGTCACAGCATTTGAACAAATGAGAGCATTGTGTTCTTCGTGAGGGAAATCTGCTGTCCTCTGCTTCTTCTATATTAGTAAATAAAATTCAGTTATTTAGTACTTAGAACAGGACTTTGCCTTATCCAAAATGTAGTTGTTTTTCTGTGGCTTATTTTCTGCAACAGTACTAGAGCATAAAGCAGTTATTACATCTTGGGCACTTTTAAAACCTTTCCTGTAAGGATTCCATTCTGTTCAAAGTAGTTTAAAGACTAGGGGTCTCTAAGAACAAATGTTCATTGCACTATATAATATGCAAATAGTTTGTTTTGCTGCTAGGTTCCCTAGCTCTGAATACTAGAGCTGTGTTTACATGTTCATAACTATGTCTTCATAGGCATTGAATTTTATTGCAACAGTCAGTATTAAGTTTTACATTTCCTTTGTTATGTTAAAATCTGTCTGCCATTTTTCTAGATCATCAGTAAAAGTTCATATACAGCAGTCACAGTAAAATAGTCTCAAAAATCATGGTATAATAGTTTCAACAGCACTTTTCATTTGTCAGATTTCCACTCTGTCAGACCTGTCCTAGTGATTTATGAAACAAACAAAAAGAACAAACAGAAAAATTAAGGTACCAAAAAAATATAGCTTGTCCAACTGGCAAATCAGAAAGCACATAGGAAACTCAGTGGAGATTTCCTAACAACAATTCTGCTCTGAATTGGAGCAGATCATGTTTCTTCACAAGGAAAATGCCAGTTTCAACTAATTAGAATCAGTTTCTTATAGTGAATACACAACTAAGAATTCTGTTGCTGCCTGCTAAATTCAGCCTCATTGGGGAGGATATGACTGACAAATTACAGCTCAGTAAGCAGAAAAAGATACAATACTTATGCAGCAATTTTCATTCTGTGTGGTGGAGGAATGAAAAGGTTGGTCTTAAATATCTGCAAGCTGTTTCTGATATCCATAAAGTGTGCCATTACTTTGAAAACAGGATGTATGCTTCAGAGTAAAGTAAAACAAACAGACTGATTTAACACAATAGCATAAAGTCATCCCTGACAGTGCAGTATTTTTCAAATAACCCTCTTATTCAAAGACAGCAAAATACAAAGATAGGAGAATTCAAGAGAAAACTATTTGGTATGATTCCTGCCTGAATAACACCTTTAGAGTTTCCATAGCGTAACATCCATTTTACATGGTAAACTGTGACCAAGACTAACTTAGTTTTCTTGCTTGCTTGCTTGAATATCTCATTTCCAGATATTCATCAGCATGCCCTGCATGTTTCATGTGTCTAAGTGTTCTCCAAAACTTGGGAATATTTTTGCCTGAGTATTTGCAACATTGGGGCTTATATTTAGTAGCATATACATTATACATACAGAAGAACTTAAAGGTACATTGCCCTTATTATTTCACTGCCACTAACAGTAACATTTTTTCTAGTTTCTATGACTTCTGAACATTCCCTACAGTTTACTATAATTTTCTCGTGCTTTTCAGACTGACTTAAACAGAAATCCCCACAGACAGCTCAGCCTTGTCTAAGGTCAAGAAATTTGTATGTCCAAAGATCCTATCTTCACTGAACAAGCTTTTTCGTTTTTGGTACCAGACATAAACATTTGTTGCATGTACTGCTTCAATAGAGTAACAACTTAGTTACTGTCCCAGCATCTGAACCAGCTGCTTTCAGCTGCTCCTGCTGTGGCAGAGACAGACCCAGGACCGAGAGGAGGAAGCCTGTTGGACTTACCCTGGCCTCAGTAACCTCACTTCTTACTCTGAGGGTGTCTTTTTTTCAACTTAGAAGGAATAACCAGGGAGAGGGAAACCAGGATTTCAAAAGGAGTCAGATGAGAGAAGGACGGTAGGAAAGAGAGCTTGAGTCTTTTAAGTCAGAGGATACAAGTATAAGCCCTATCATGATCAGCTTTTGTTCATGCAAATTGTTGCATTTACTTTAAGGGAGTTGATCACATAGCAATGGAAAACTTTAGACCACAACTTGGGCATCCCATCCTGCAGGTAAAGAAGCAAGAGCTGGGTGGCTGCCTAACCATGTGTGTACTCCCAGCCATATCAAACGAAACCCAGGGTCTGGTTTCATGCTGGTCCTGACATCCTGCATGATAAAATGGATCTCTTCATTGACAGAAGATCTCTCTTATCTCCAGTAATGCTTGGCTGAGTGAATTCTCTAAATGAGGGCCTGCTGTGTTTGAATAAAGGAGAAATACTGCTACTCAGTAACAAGGAAGGATTCTTGGAGAAAGGAAAGGAGTAGGCATGCCTGACTTGCTAGGCACAAGAAAGGCACTGGTATTGGTGGAAGGAGCAAAAAACTGGGTGAAGCTAGTGCCATCCAAAAAGAGAGCACTACACAAGAGACACTAAGGTGATTAAAAGGTGTATTTGGAAGTTAATCCTTGTTGAGATTGTCTCCTGCTTCTTACGCCTAATAGTTTATTTCTTCAGACTTTATTCAGTGAGTATTAAAGATTTCTTGGTGTTGTAGGCTTTCCCTTTAGGACTGTGGGCAAACAGCAAACATAACAAAGCAGCAGCTGAGGGCTCCAGCAAGTTTCTCCCTGGCAGAGGTCCCACGCCTGTGAAACCAACCAGCAAAGATTCAAGTAACGCTGCTGATGCTTTTGAGAAAGCACGCAGGATCACCCTTAAGGAGAAAAGACAACGCAGAAAGAATCGTGCCTTGCAGAATATACCATCTAAGGAGTCTTTCTGCTGTGCCTTTTGCAACCGGACATGCCTGTCTCGTATTGGCCTTTTTAGCCACCAACGCGCTTGCAACAAACGTGGGTAGAGCCCTTCCCAAATCTTCGTTCGCGAAGCCTAGCCATGATGACCTTGCAACCTCTAAAAGGTGACTTTTCAAAGCTGGCATCAGGATTGCCTGAGGACAGCCAAGAAACTACAATATCACAGGGGAAGCAAAAGTTCTCCACAAAGGACGCACCTATGGAGCCAAAGCCTGGAGAAGACCTTGTTGTGGTCTTCAACATCCTCACAGGGGGAAGCGGAGGGACAGTTACCAATCTCTTCATTCTTGTGACCAGTGACAGGACTCGAGGAAATGGCATGAGACTGAGTCAGGGGAGGTTTAGTTTGGATATCAGGAAAAATATTTTCACCTAGAAGGTGGCTGAGCACTAGAACAGGCTCCCTAGGGAAGTGGTCACAGCACCAAGCCTCTCTGAGTTCAAGACAATGCTCTCAGGCACATGTTGTGATTCCTGGGGTGTCCTGCGCAGGGCTAGGAGTTGGACTCAGTGATCCTGATGGGTCCTTTCCAACTCAGCATATTCTACGATTCCATGCTAAAGGACATAAGCCTCTGTTGTGCAGCTCCAAAGGGATATTTCAAAACAGAGCTCAGACAAACTCAAATCCCTAGCATGACAGACTGAGACCAGTGACTGATGAAAAGCTCTTGTCTACCAATATTTCAAGCCTTACACTTTGAAGGAGAGACAAACCACTGACTCCTACCATACAGCTTTTTCGAGCACTCTGCTGCAGGCTCCTTCTCAAAGGAAGCTGTTGCCTTCCTGCTGCCCCACCTCCCGCCGTCCGTAGCTAACACACCCTGTCTTTCTGACTGGAGACCGTGCTCACTGTCAACCATTATTAACTACTTCATGGATTTTCGAGGCTGTGGCGAGTGGGAGTTTGCACAGGCCACGCTGAGAGGGGAACCACAGGACCTCACGTTGGCACACGGTACTCTCAGTACATTACCCTCGGTTCCTTTCCACCGTGCTCCGGCACAGAACAGTAACACCAGCACCCTCCGCTGGCCTCTGCCATGAACACACCCGCAGTGAACCGGCTGATCGGAGCTGCTGCTAGATCTGTTATGTAGAATCCAGAGAAATACACCGTTTTACTAAATATATTGGTAGGTCATACTCTCTGTAAGTGGCCTCCAGCTGCCTCCAGTCACTACACACATATGCTATGTAAAAGCAGGGGCAGTGACTTTAAAGCTTATGCACAGAAAGAGCACTTAATTTTAGTGTTAATTACAATATTCATAAACTATGTTATCATATATTAAAATATATACTTTGTATATATTTTTGTATATGTATTTGTATATATATACTTTGTAGCTTGTAATTAAAATGTAAATTATTTAATTTTTAAAAAATATTTTATTATTTAAATTATTATAAATTATCATCATAATATTTTTCCTCTGAGATTTCTGGCCATTGAGTATGCTCAAAATTCAAGCAAAAAAAAGGGACAACTTAAGTCAGTGCACCTGTAGCAGAGAGGGTGTCTGGGTGCATGACAGCTTGTAAAAAATATCTTTTGTTTGATTCAGAAGCGGTGACTCTTAAGCACATTCAACATATTTTAACTTTTTTTTTTCTTTGAAGATCATCTGTAAATTACTGATCTAAAAATGTTTATTTTGTGTAGTTAAAGAAACTCTTAGTCTATATTGAGGTGTCCAATAACAAAATGAGAAAGGTTCATGTTGAAAATAATGGCCTACCTCAACCAGTTCATATCTGATTATATATTTATTTTTGAGGGGATATTTTCTCTTTTTTAGTGTATGTGCATTCATGCAGGTTGGTACAGTTTATTTTTTTTTTTTAGTGGCTGCTCCTGCAGAGTAGCAGTGATTCCAAGAGCTGGCTGATATGTATATTTGATTCTGATTACTCTTACCAATTATATAACCAAAACCACCTAGACTGAACCTGGGGAAGGTCATTAGTAGCCATTATATTTGCTTACTGTAACTACATGGATTTGGATACTTATGTGGAATTTAAATGGATAGACTGCCTTTGAAATATGCTCTATAAAATCATGTAAGTAAATAGAAACAGAATACATATGCAATGACTAGATTGAATCTTAGCACAAATTCCTGGATGCCCCAACCATGTGTAAGAATATATATTGTGTCAGATCTTCAGCCAGTACATCATACAAACTGGAGTGAAATCAATATATACAGTGACTTCAAAAAAGAAAGCAATCATAATTTTCAAGATAGAAATATGTCCCAGAGGAGGAGGATAGAATCAACATAATCTGTCTCTGTGCAAAAAGACAAGTGGTGGCACTGTTAGTAAAGTTAGCTACTCCAGTTCTGGTAATGCTCAAGATTCTTCCAACAATTTGGCAGCATGTGGGTTTCTAGGAGTTTAAAAATGCTCTGATTTTGTATTAGCAAAGCAAATAAAAAAAAAAGCCTCATAAAATATCTTAATGTAAAAAAATGTCAAAAATACTGTTGAAGCAAAGAATATATAATGAAAGATAAAACACTCAGACTGTAAGTCTATATTAGTGGAATCCCCCTGAAAGGATAGAATTTGGTACTACTGAGTGTTCAGGATTTTCAACTGCTTTGCATACACAGGTATCTATCACAAAATGTGATAGAGACTTTTGTATTTTCTCCTCATTAGTCTCTGTGTTTTATGGCCAATTAAGAAAGGCTGAGAATTTTCCATGTTCTCTGTCTTGCAGGAGAAAGCACAGAAGGAGAAGTAGTTGCTTTACTTTTCCGTGAAAAGATTTTTTTTCCACAATATATCCCATTCCTTCTAACATTAAATTGATTTTTATATACTGCTATAAGGCTTTTATGAAGAGAATATATGGTACAAATAACTAATTTCGCTTTCACCTTTTTTTAAAAATAGAAATCACTTTCTTTTTACAAAGTTCTGTAAACTGAAGAAACAAAAATAGTTTAGATTTAGTATGTCTCATGAAAATACTTAGAAGACTGAATTTTTCTTTTGTAACTCATTTTTATAGAGCTCTATGGGTGAAACTGATTCTCCACTGCCCCTACTGACTTCTAACTACCAAATCACACTCTTTTTTATTGCAAACATTCTGACATTACTATTTTGCTTCTCTTAATTAAAAATTATTGCTAGACATAAACACAATAAAACGGGTAGGTCATTAGAATAAATTGGATAAAATCTTAACCAAATTATAACCAAAGCTGTCTGAAGATACAGACAGAGGCTTGCATAGCCTACCTTTGAAGATACAGTCCTGGAAATTCTTACTTTCTTCTTCATATCTTTGTACCCTTTTGCCATATTTTTGAACTCAGGACATGCTTTTAGCAATGTGCAATAAATGGCCTAGAGCCATATGCCTTGTAGGACTACAGTTTTATACTTGTGGTTATCAAGAAACCAAATACTTAACATGACTTATGTTATGCACACTTGATGTCATGAAACTGAGAAACAATTGGGACAAGCAGTCCTGTCATATAACCATTCCAACAAGCTCTGTCAGTTAGCTAAAATTACTTTTGATTTTAGTTGTGTCATCGATGCCATTGATGAAGGTCTCTTTAGTACATCTCTTGAATTTAAACCTACAGATTTAATTATACAAACCTAAAACCATTTCGTACTGATTAACAAGACTCAAATTCATCTGTTCAGTTTCTTTCATTAAGGCAGTTTGAAGTTCTGTACATTTTTTTCTACTCATTTATCAAGTGGCTGTACCACCCTTGCCTAGCTGAGGTTGAGAGAGTCATTACTTTTTAAAAAATATGGGGCAACCAAATGTGAAAAATAAAAAAAACCCAGCAGTTTCTGATGAAACATACAGATAACATCTGCAATGGCATAGTTAAAATGAAGCAAATACACCTGCACATAGGTACACAACTCTTAAAACATTTTAATAGCAAAAATGGTTGAAGGAATTTTGCTGTAATTTTGTCTGTTCTAGAAGGGGATTGGAAACTTGCCATTGTACTATACTGGATTTTCATTCAAAATAAACTACAGTCAGAACAGCTGGAGGTAATAGAAGTATGTCCAGGATAAATACTTTCTCCCTGCCCTCCATCCCAGCTGTTAAATCATTTTATTCCTCTTCCTTTCACAGCATGTACTACTGGATAGTTTCTACACTCTCTTCTCTGCAAAATACCTCAGCTTTCCTCACCCTGTACTTACAAAGAGCTGATATGACCTGACACAAACCCTTATTTTACCAAATGTCAATTCGCAAATATCTTACACCCTACAAGCAACCATATTGCTTCTTAACAACTCTGGTTCCTCCTACAACACTTATTGCACTACCATTCTGAAGTATGGATCCTGGGGGAAAAACAATCACTAAAGGTAAAACCACAAAATGTCTTCAAATAAAACTTGCATTGAAAACCTTAATTCCACCATGTCCTAATCTTTAAATAGTTAATATCTTATTACTGAATACTTGAATATTATAAATTATTATCTAGGTATAACTTCAATTATATTTATATTTACTAATATATTAAGGGTTAATATTAATATAGTGACCCACTGTATTTTTTCTTTTACAGTTATGATTTATTGTAAATGTATTGCCAAATATGATTATTAAGAAATCATGTTTGTAGTTGTCCTGGTTTTGATTGGGATAGAGTTAATTTTCTTCTCAGCTGATACAGTGGGTTTTTTTGGATTTGGTATAATAATGTTGATTAGCTGCTTGCTGGGGTTAAACCACAACAGTGGCTTGGATGCTTATTTAATATAATAAACTTACATAGAAATAGGTTTATAAAAAGGAATGAGAAAGACAAAGGTTTTGCTATCCACATGATGATATCATCAAACAACTTGCTTGTGAGAATTTTACAAAAATACCCCAAAGACTGAGAGGTAGCACATGCTGTCTCCAAGCAGAGTTTTTCTTTAATGTCGTTCCTGTAATAACATCTGCAGCTCTGTTTCTTCAAACTTTCTCTTTTCCTCTTTTTCTTTTTTCTTTTTTTTTACACTTTTACAGTTCTCTGCTCTGCTCCACCCACTAGAGCAATTTTTTCAGCTGGTCCATTTGAAGTCTCATGCATTTAATGTTCTGCACGGTAAAAACAAACATAAGCAGTTGGCATGATTATTGCATTCGTGAAACTGTCATCTCTCAGTGTCTTAGAAGCAAAGGCAGTTCCATTTATGAACATGCAATATGTACTTGTCACTTTTCCCCCAGTAAAACCAACATTTTGTTAAGCCAGCTACTATTGTGTTTCACATAATTGTATGTTACTGATGTAAAGGAAGAGGAGACAAAGCACAATTGATTTCTGCTACTGAGGCACAGTTCATAACCAAGTAAAACACTGCAGAAGCAATCAGGACAATGCTGGTTAATGCTTTGCAACAGGGGCGAATACAGAAAAGCTACTGGTCGGGACAGGAAACTGCCTGGCTAAATGCAGCTGGCTAAGGGACATGAACCTATGTAACAACCTCTGTTTCTCTTCCAGGGGAGCTTTATGGAGAAAACAGGCATCTTCACAGGCAGGCAGTACAGAAAAGCTGATACCTTCAGAGCTGCAAAGGAAAGCAAGCAGCTTCAATCTTTGTGTCCATCTCAAATGATCAGTAGGAAAAAAAAAGAAAAAAGAAAAAAAAACCCCAAATACGCTAACAAACCCAGAATTTAAACCCATCCAGAAGGAGCTGGTAAAACCATTCCTTCCCATTTCTCATTTTCCACGAGGGGGCGCGGTGGTACCGGCGGGACAGGCTGGGAGGGTGGTGGCTCTGCCTGCCCTGCCTGAGAGGAAGGGTCGCGCAGGACCCGCCTCAGCGCTCCCTCTCATTCCCTCTCGTTCTCCTAGGGGCCCGGGGCTGTCCTTGTGCCTCCGCCTCTCCCCGTGGCCCCGCACATCGGGACGAGACGGCTTTGGTGTCGTGGCGGCTCGCAAAGCGGGGCGGCTGGTGGGGGGCTCTGAGTCAGCCCTCCCTGTCCCTGCCTGCCGGCACACGCGGATGGAGGGACGGTGGATCGAGGTGAAGACTCCCGTACTGTCTTCACCTCCTTTCTGCTGACAGAGATGCACCTCGGAGGGGGTGAGGACGCAGCACGATCTGGGGGGCTGTAGATGACACCCTGCTGCCCTGACAGATGAGGTGCCAGCTCTCTCCCGGTCCTCTAATTGAACCTGGAGGAGCTACCAGAGTCCTTTGCCCTCAGGTGTAGGCTGAGAGCTTGGACAAGTCATATGGCAGCAGGAAAGTAACAGCACAAACGCACGTGTAAAAACATGGAATGCAACATACAAATGATAGAACAGGGTGCTGTTGTCTGAATCTTATGTGTTCAATATTGAATGCAAATTTTCTATGAAGGTTTGTTTACTACTTGGTTTTAGCCCAGGATTTACAAATGTATTTCAGGTCTTTCGAGATGTGCTAAAATGTAGATTCAGTAATGATCAAAGAAAACTGATCCTGTAGGAATTCAACTCCGAGCTGTAAATTTGACACATATTTCAGGAATTCTCTGTTCCTCTGCATAGTTACATCACCTTGCAGTCACAATCCTTTGCTACCCGCTACGGTGGCTACCGCTTTCCATCCTGTTTTTTATCCCAGAAAGGGCAGACTGGAGTCCCTCACTAATAAAAATGTCTTCATCGCTACTCCAAGGACAACCCAAGAGCTGACAAGTTTCTGCAGTGGCCCTTCAGAGGTCTCGTTTACCTGAGAAGGCTTAAGAAAAATTCTGGACTTTTTTGCTTCCACAGATGAATTCTCAGCTGCTTGAACGAACAGATAATCAGAGCTGAAGCAGGTGATTTCTAACATTTAGGGCTTTATTAGCTATGAGCCAGATGCTTCATGTTATCTAAGTATCAGAAGCCAAGGGAAGAAAATGAATTAACTCCCTTTACTGGATGTGGCTAAAATCATCCCTTTTCAAATGGACTTTTATTATTTACCCATCAAAACTCTTGTGAAGAGAAGACGTGTTTCCTGCCAGAAAGTGTCATAGATAATATGAAACCTCTGGACAGAGGGCCAAGTGATCTTTAGCACTCAAATCCACCTCACCCTCTGTTATCGGTCCGCATTTAATCCACCTCCTTTTTCCAGTCAGCTCATACACAGCTGACTGACCTATCTAAGGGAATTCCCACTGAAGGGAAATGCCTAACTGCTTTAGTTCCTTTTTAATGGGTTTTTCCAGTGGGGGGTGGGGATGGGTGCAAAGAAGGTGGTAAATCCTAAGTCAAAAAAGCAGAGAAGGCTAGCAAAGGAGAGGATATATTCTACTTGAGCCAGCACAGATTCAAAGCATCTTTCTGGATTATGGAGGCATCCAGGAAACTGAAAGCTGCAAAGAATGATTTAAACAGTGAAAAGCAACAAATCATTTTCAGTTCTTTTTATTCTTAGATCTCAGTTTACTGAGTCTTGCTTTAAAAACCAAGGAACATGCATCATAGACATAAATGTCAGGGTGTCCAAGATTTTCTTACCAGTCTGGAATACAGACTGCAACTCCAAGCTTGAGACTGCTCCTATTGCATGTTGCGCAATGGAAAAGTCTGCAGGAGAGCCTGAAATCTATGTTTAACCACCCTAATAGAGATAAAGTTCGGAAAGGACACAGAGGCAGTGATGTTTTAATGCTTCCATTTTCAGGCTGTGTCTCTTTCAATCTTCTATTCACTGAGTAACATACTTAATTGTTTTAGAAAATTTTCTTATGGTCAAGTATGGGCTGAAACCATGAAACCATTCTTTTCTTGCTTTTCATTACTCTGATTGCGCGGTGAGTTCCTGCCCTTGATGCGTAGGCATTACTTTATGTGAAGCCAATGGAAGCTTTGGCTGCCTTAAGGATTATGGGTTAAGGCCCTTCATTTGTACTGGTTTACGCCACTGTATGACCTAAATGAGATTAGAATAATAAATCCTGATTTATTATGAGGGTTTTATTTAGACATGTTTTGAGTATGAGGTCTGTGTCAGGATTAATAGTGAAATCTAACATGCCCAGGCACAGAGAAAGCCCAACAATGAAAGGACATTTTTTCCCTTGAGAAAACTGGTTCCCAGCCCTCTGTTTGGCTTTTAACAGAGTTGCTAAATGTTGAATGGCACAGAGACGCTGGATCCCAACGATGGTGACGTACTCCATGGCTTGGAGATGAGCCCATTCCAAATGAAGGACAGAAGTATCCCATCAGCAGTATTTTCCAAGGCTAAGTACTCATGCTCTGCAATGCAGTAGCATTGAAAAGGCTTCAAACAAGGTTCTCAGAATCCAAAGACAAATGAGAAATTACAGTTTCAGGATTTACTGTCTAATTCATCTATCATGTTGAACGGGCACTGGTTTAGGTGCCTGCCCAGTAGTTAAATCAGATTGCTAAATCTGTTCCAAGGGAATGTCCATTCTTTTCAGCATCCTGGCCACCATCTCTCGTCAGGAAATGTGACGTCATCAAATTACATTGGCCTTAGTATTAGATGCAGAAGGTGTGTGCTTACACCACATAGTTAAATTTCTCTATTTTAATAGTCCCATCGCAAGAAGCTTCAGAAGAATTTGTCTTTCCAAAAAATTATTTAAATTTAAATAAGTGGAGTGCAAGGACTTGAGCTGGTGCTTTTGTGAGATACAAAAGGAAAGAAGAGGAGGCGTAAGTGTTGTGAAGAATTTGGGTGTATTAAATCATCATGAACTCCACAGTATCTCTACCCTTTGTCTAATTCAAAGAGTCTTAATAGTCCCATTCTCCACCAGCTACTTGACAGACCTTTTTCAACATCAGATTTTTGTCCCACTTGTTTTTTTTAATAGATATAGGAAGAATTATTTCCTTCAAAATATTGTTGTTGAATTTCGTAATCATAGGCGTCATGGGGTATGGAGCAAAAGAAAATGCTGAACCAGAATACCATTTTATTTGTCTTTGGTTTGGCAAGAAGCCTGTCTATCTGGCAACTTCTCCTGGTACGCCTCAGCTGGTGTGGAACTGAATGGAATGGCCTCACAATTTTTCAGATAATTTTAGAGAAAAACAACTTTTGAAGAAGGGTGGACTTCAACATCCAGCAATAATACTTTGCTTAGTACTTCACATTTAAACCATGAGAGCCTAGTAGGCATGAGAAACACAGTCCAAGAAATCATGAAGCCTCAAAAGAATGAAAAAACCTGCCCATGTAACTAAGGACAAATTTTCTGGACTACTAGAGTATAATATCAAATATGAAGATGGTTCGCTATCGAACAAAATCT
The DNA here is from genome assembly GCF_003984885.1 of Neopelma chrysocephalum. Taxonomy (NCBI): domain Eukaryota; kingdom Metazoa; phylum Chordata; class Aves; order Passeriformes; family Pipridae; genus Neopelma; species Neopelma chrysocephalum. Next base: position 4,323,965 of record NW_020897691.1, on the reverse strand, counting down.
TAAATTACTTTATTTTCTTCCCTTCTTATAAGTGCTCTTTTCTGCAAAATCCTTTCTAAAAGACTTCTAGAACTACACACTAGTGAGAGTCATTAGGTGCAGAGTGCCCTAGCACAGTGATTCGCTAACAGTCTTCCCAGCAAATTCATTAACTGCGAGTGACATCAAAGATGAGAACTCGAGACCTCTTTGCACAGCAGTAGGGGCAGCAGTTCAACTTGCAGAATCCAGGCACTTTATGTTATCTACTTTTGTTCATTTCAAGTCAAATAGCAATGGGACAGCCTAGATAAGCAACTTTTTGAACCCTGGAGGTCCACTTAAGCTTATTTCTTTGAACAATGACCCTTAGAAAGAAAACAGTAACAAACAGATGGTTTGGAATTGCCCAACATCCCTGGACAGCAGCAGGAGTGTGCTGAAGACCAAACATTGACTGAACTTCTTAAGCACTGAAGAACCACGTGGAAATTAGATCTATTAGGAAGATTCTTTTAATGCTGCAATGCAGAGTTTCACAACCAACCTTTGCTCGCCTACTGGCAAGGACAGATGTCTGTGATGCAATCTGTGTAACCACTGTTCTTTGCTGCCCCTTGGCAACACCTGACCAAGAATACCATTTTATTTAGAGCCATTTTCTTTAGTTGTTTACAATGTGCTGCGCATGAAACTGGAGTTGGCAATCACATCCACGAGGGCACTAAGGGAAACCTGCAGTTTATTGAGTGGAAATGGATGCTTGCTTCCCTGTACATTTTATAGTATACTTCAGGCATGCAACAGTCTTAGAATCCTGGTGGTTTTGCTGAAGGTATGTTGTGGAAGCCTTTACCCTCATGCAACAGGTTAAAGACTTATAGTACAAACTGTGAAGAGTTGTTATAGGTCACTGATAAAAAGCAATACAGTGCTTATGGCTGCTGTGGGTTAATGTTAGCCACAAGCATAATCAGAAAGTTTGTGCTGAGAGCAGAGAGGTGGCGTGTAACCCACTGAATTTATTATTGCTGTACTATGTCCTCTAGATAGTGCATGTGTACACTGGGCTTGTGGAGGCTGAGGGATATACAAGGCTGGACTACCAGTGGAACAGAGGAAGGCTAGGAAGATGTTTTCCTTGTCTGCTAGAAGAAAGTATGTATCAATATAGGGGACAGGTTTTCCTGATCTGGGAGATGGAGCCTTCTGTAGTATGTACTACAATATAACTCGTTGTATCTATTCTATTTGTTATGCATATTGTCTAAACTCCTGCTCAGGCCTTTTATCTTCCCCACCTTTGCCTAATGAACATTATGGCCTGAGCACAGACAGCTTCTTTGACAAACTTGCTTCAGTGACTGCTCAGTCTTCCATGTTCTGCCCCGGTATAAAGTAAATTTTACTTGTTTTGTTCTTGTCGTTCTGGGAAATACACAGGATATAGGAGCAAGTGCTAATTTAAAACTAAGTCCAAGTTTACTTATGTTGAAGCCATAAAATTCTCCTTCTGTACAAGCTATAGCATACCTCTGTACATGTACATGGGCTTTAGTGTTTGGACGTTTCTTATCCTCTCTCCTCTTTCTCATATTCACTCTGCATTCTGTATATTTCTGTAGTAGTCGAATCCACAATAGCCCAGTGCTGTGTATCACTCTGCTTCTGTTAGCTGTTTATCCAGGATTTCCAAAGCTGACTGCACTTGGTAAGGGTCTTAAAATCATATCTAGACACCTTAATCAGTGACCTGATTTACAGAAGCATTGAGAACCCACAAATCCCTTTGCAGTCAGTGGGACCTGAGTTCGCTTAGCACCTTGAAAATCAAACTGCTTATGTTTCAGCACCTAACCATGAATTTTGGAACATAGCTTTAAGGGTTCAGTGTGGGTATTTTTAGGGCAGGATGGGGTTCACTTAGAGATATTTTTAAATAATTATTGAAACATATGTCTGCTTATTTATATTAATAAGCACAATTATAGTAATTGTCTTTTTCAACAAAATAGTAGTTCTGAACTCCTCTTGGTGCAAGGCATTAAGATGGAAATCATTATTTTAGTTGATACTCAGTGTCAGTTTCTGCATACCATGTACACTGTGTTAGTTCCCTTCATGGACTCTTGCACTAAAGGAATCTTTTTTCACTGTTCACCAGAAATGTGGGGTCCTCCCTGGGGATTGTTCTGAGTAATAAGCACTTCTTGTAATCAGCTTACTATAAATGATAGAGCAAAACATGGCTGTGCTCCAGCCATGATACCAAGGTATCTTTTAAAAACCTTGTTGTTTTATGGTATATGACACTATACATGACCTAGAGAGATATGAAGTATTTCAACCACGCTATGAATGTCTAAACCACTCAGTTTCAGTTCTCAGTTCTCACCCCCGTGAGTCAAACCCATCAACCTGTCATAGCACCTATTAATTTATAGATTTCATCCCAAGGGCACATCTGCACACTTGTGAGAAGGCGTGTCTGGTCAGCTGTTTCCACAGAGATGGCACAAATAACAACCAAGAAGAAAAGAACCTGTAGCTGCACATATGCTTTGGTGAATTTGGGTATTAAGGAGGGTTTATTTGTTCCTGTATATGCTATATTTGGAAGCCTTGATGTGCCATTTCTCCCATTTCAATGAAATGTCTTATGTTACAAGAAAAAGAAGAAACTGAATGTGTTAGATTTGTGTGCAAATTGTGTATTTCTTTATGAACACAAAGCTTTCTGCAATGCTGAACTGAATTGTTACAGCTTACTACAGCAGATTGAATTTCATGAATACTTGAAGGTGCTTAAAATGATTTCTAACAAAATGCAGCTAAATGAAGTACCTGCTAAACAGAAGACAAGAAAAAAAAATACTACAAAGAAACAGTGTGGCTGACACTGGGAAAATGTCAGGTACTTGCTTCTTGTAGAAAATAGAACATTACTTAACTGATTTAAAATCCAGATAATTTTCCTTAGAAAAAAATCAGCAGTAAGCTGTTAAGGGGCTGGTGGATTTCTTTGTTTCTTAAGGATGGTAAAGATTTGTGCAGAGACATCAGCAAAGAGCAGCTTTCTGAGCTGTTCCCTGCCAATTGCTGACAAAGGCAGTCCTAATGAATCATTCTGAATTGTGATCATGTGCTACCAGCCCACAGTGAGCTGCCAAAGAGGAAGTGCAGCTTGTTTTCTTTCATTTTCTTGATTCCTATGCTGTAGGAAGATGAAAGGAGAAGGAGGAGGAGGCAACAGCGGCAGCCAAACTTAATAAATAATTCTGACGATTCCTGATATCAAATGGAGGCCCCGGAGTGGGACCCACTGAAAAATGACACCCTTCCACCGACCCTGACGCCAGCTGTCCCTCCGTATGTGAAGCTGGGCCTGACCATTGTATATACTGTTTTTTATTCACTGCTTTTTGTGTTCATCTACATTCAGCTCTGGCTGGTCCTTCACTACAGGCACAAGAGGTTCAGTTACCAAACTGTCTTTCTGTTTCTGTGCTTGTTTTGGGCCTCTCTTAGGACAGTGCTCTTTTCATTTTACTTCAAAGACTTTGTTACAGCAAATTCTCTCAGCCCCTTCATCTTTTGGCTTCTCTATTGCTTCCCAGTCTGCCTCCAGTTTTTCACCTTGACTCTGATGAATCTTTACTTCACACAGGTAAGCAACAGATATTTGATTGATTAAATCTGACAGAATGGTAAAGCAGTGTTTTGTAAGAATCATGAGAAAAATGTAATTTACAAATCTACCTTGGCAATGCAAAAAGCAAATTTTGGTTGTTTAATAGTTTATTTTAACTTTTGGTCTATATGCAAGTGATCAATGTTACAATGAAACTGAAGCCTGAAGTAATCATTGCAGGAATGGCAATTAATATATCTACTGTCTATAAAATGGGTGTCATTTAATTTAAAGATTTGGGAAAAATGTATAGGAGAGCTTGAAAGCTGGACACACAAAATGCCGTTCTATTATTATGTTTTATTATTGTTGTTGTTGTTATTAGACTTTATATACCTCCTGGCTCGCCAGACTTGACCTCTGTGCAGTCAGAATTGTAATTTCTAATTTTGCCAGCAACCCCCCTCCACATCCTAGTTTTTCTTGAGTTAGCTATCAGGTTTCTAAGAGTGAGATTTCTATGTGTATCACAATTAAAACTGTTGATCAAGCCCTACTGCAGACCCAAATATCTGTAATTATCGTTATTACAAACAGATTTGACTCTGGACCCCACTAAGTGCTAAGTGCTGTACAGAGATACCCCTTCTATTTCGAGGACTTTCTGATATAAAGGTAAATTTACTGTACAGTGAAGTAAAGGATAGAGTATCAACATTTCAGAAATAGCTCCTGAGAGTTCATCTGTGCCACTGACAGCTAAGAAGCCAGATGAGTTAGGCTGCACAGTGCTCCAGGTTGCTGCAATTAGAATTGCTTGGAAACATTTATGGTGAACTTGGATATCTTGCACTGGGCTGCAGGGTGGGATATTGGCATGCTGAGGCAAAGAAAAACTGCTGGGCTTGCCTAAGATCGCACAGGGAGCTCGCAGGAGGGCAGAGACTGGGTTCTCTATCTCCTCAATCCCACTATAGTGCCTGGAGCAGGATGCCAAGCCTGCACCCAAATGACCTTTGTCAAAGTCCACTTTCTCAGTGCAGGAGCAGTTGGTCAAGAGAGCATCAGCCAGCCCTGGAGCACATCAGGCAGTGCTCAGGATGCTCTGGGAGTTGCTGTGTGCCCCACTTGGAACCAGCTTGGTACCTGGGTCTGGGTGCTTCTTTAGTCCCCATGGTGTTTAACAGTGCTCTGTGGTGATGACAGGCCTATCAATTCTGAACAGCCTGTCTGGAGAGAAGAGCTGCTTGTAAGACCTGCCATCCCAGACCTGAAAAAGCAACAATGTAAGCATGACAGCTGTAAGAAGATCACTTGAGTTGTAGAGGGTATTAAATACTTAGAACCGCATACACAGTTTTGAGCTTAGGTTTACTGTTCTGGATTCAGTGTCTGAAACACCTGTTAACTCACCCTGTTCCACTCCCTGGGACTTGAGATACATTAAGGGATTACAGGAACCTTTCATCTACATGCTACTCAAATCCAGCTCAGGCATGTGGTGACCTTTGCTGTATCCCATAGCTATTGTGAGAGTTATTTGATCACTGCACAGTTTCCCAGGGCCAAACGTCCATCATCACACAGTCCGTCTTCATCATAGTGCTGGGACTAAGTCATAGCCTTAAGTCAAATCCTTTCCTCAGACACACTTGTAGGGCTGCCATGGAAGTCTGCAGGCAGAATGCAGCATCCTGGCTCTTGGCCAAGAGAAGCCGAGACCAGTGTGAGCACAGAGGGGCACAGCAGTCTCTCATTAGGGTGTCAGCACTCAGGAGGCTTAGTGTTGTGGGTAACATTCATTTTGTCTGAGGAAGATTTAAAAAGAGAGCACACAAAATGCACACATATGTTCTTTCAACTTATTTTTAGCATTGCTGTCTGATAGTATTCAGGAAGCACAAGTCAGTGGTTGGAAACAGAAAAAACGCTAAGGCAAATGTTCTGCCTTTGAGACAATTCCTGCTTTGTCAGCCTGAGTCCTCATGATCTTCTTCTGAGCCCCTCTGCAAAAGAGTGTAATAGTTACCTATCTTGAAGGCTGTTGTGAGTCTTTTGAAACAATATTTGCAAGACACATTCAGAGTTTGTGATGTGCATCATAATCTTTAAATACTGTGGGCAACTATAGACAGGCATAAGATTAGTATTGTTTTTTGCTCTAGAGCTGCTTGCTGTCAGTGAAATCTCGTCTCAAATATGTCCCCAGATGAAACAAAACTTTAAGAAATACAAGCACATTCATTGTACAAATATAATATGACACAGAATAAGTGCACATATTTTTAATTTACTGCTATTAATTCTTTACTTCTAACCATTAAAAGGTGGTTTGGCTTGAAATTCAGCATCTTGTATTTAATGTGCATCTAGCTTTCCACAGTAGGCAAGCAAGAACTAGTGTGAAAGGGGTGGGGAGAGAAAATTTTGTTTTCAGTAATGGCTTATAACTTCACAGACCTGTTCAGAAACAGCTTTTGCCCTTTTATTCTCTAGAAGGCAGGCAAGAAGGGTCTGCAGCTGTGTCTCCTTGCATGAAAACCTTGCTATTTCACTGGTGCTTAACTAGAGGGAAAGAAGTGATCTGTGTATAGGATAGGGATAGAGGACTGGAAGACACCCCATGGGTCTCTGGAATTTGCAGGTATTTGTTATCTACTGTACAGCACCCACCATTTCTATATGTGGCATTGCTAGGGAAACTTTCAAATGTAGATGTGAGAAGGAAAAAAGTTATTAAAAAATACTGCAAATCCTCCTGGCCAAACAAAAAAACTCATTTGGCAAGTGCCTGAGGGTATTTTTCGGAATAATGAGCACCTTTGAACTTGACAGAAAGTTAGCCACAACTATTCTCTTTTTTAATAGGTATTCCAAAGCAATAGGGAAATTTTAACTGTGTTTTATGTGTAGCAAGACAAATAAGCTCTGATGACATCAGCACAGTGGAGTTTTGTTCCCAGACTTGAGCATCAGCAGTTGCAGCAGAAGAAGCTGCAATGTGTTGGGGCAGGTTGCTAAAGCAGGGGACCTGTGGGCAAAAAGGAAGTTAGAATCAAAATAGATTTAACCCAGAACAAGGGATCTTTGGATTAAGAGGCAAGTTCAGGGTCCTTTGCTACAGTTTTAATGCCCTGCTTAGGGCAGAATAGAAAAGGTGCTGCAGATATAATATTAGTTCCTCTCAGAAATCCAATACTGGAGAAAATTAACTTGATTTCTAATGAAATAACTGAATATACCAGAATCTATTAATCCTGTGTCTGTATTCATTCTCTTCTAAAGAAAAAATAATAATGTGACCTATCCTCTCAAGGGGGTAGACCCTCTGTCTACTTGAAAATCATTAAAGTAAATCTCAACTGAAGATGAGATCCAGTGGCACTTCTGTAAAACAATAGTGCGACAACAGCAAGTAACTGCACTGTATCAAGCCACAGCAGCTCTGTGATCCTGATCCATCAGATAAGGAGCTGAAGTGTGAATTTCCACCTAGAGAGACTGAAAATCCCATAGATATGTTTGCTTTACATGTGCAGCCTCCATGGGTTTATTTTGCTGCTTGATAACATATTTTCCATTTTAAAGTGGAAAAGACAGCGAGGATCCTAGGACTCTTTCATTTATCTTCCCTGCCCCTGACAAGGGGAGGTTGAGTTGAGTCCTCAGACTTTACAGTTAGTGTTGTGGGCAAAAGAGTAAAGAGGCTCTGGGAAACAAAATTAGTTGCCTTTTTTGGTGCATGTGAGGGGTGGGCAGAGAAGGACTTGCTTCACTTTGTCCTGTTTGCTCAGACTTCGCATTTCCCTGGGGAACAGAATACAAATGAAGCAGGAGGGAGGCTGGGATGGAGGGTTACAGACTCAAAGAACAAGGTCACAGCCAAAGACCGTGAGCCATGGAGGCCACTGAAAATCCCAGACCTATGCTGTGGCCAGGCACAGCAAACAGTTTGGTGGACTGTAGGTTTTATCATTAGGTTGGGAACCTCTCCAGGACCTAGAGAAAGTAGTGCTGCGCTAAAGAGGTGAGAGACTGTATGGGTGGAGAAGGGTTGGCAGGCAGATTTTACCCCTCCTTCCTCCTCCCTAACCATCTTCCCTTTTCTCTGGCATCCACATTGAGAAGCTTACCCTGCCTTCCAGGCAGAGCTGATAAAATCAGGGACTTTCAAATCAAGAGAAATTGTACAGAATAAGACAGTTCAGAGGGGAGCTGGCCATGCCAAAACTGCCTGGCAGGGTGGGGTAGAAACAGCACAAGGCTTTCGGAGAGTTTACGTGTATCTCAGTGGAACTGGGGTACATGTTAGCTCTGGGAGGAAAATTAAGGGAACTTCTCATACTCTAATTACTGAGGATAGCATTTCAAAAGTTCTCACCAGTGAGAGAACAGAGAGGCCTTTTTATTTAGGAGAAATTTTTTTTTTAGGAGAAATGAATACACTATATATTATAAAACTTATTATTAATTTAAAGCATGCTTTAGATGTACATAGAACTACACAGGAGTCTAACTACATATGGTAAAGCACCAGCAAATATATCTGCTTTAAAATGTTGTCCTTATTGTATCTACAGAAGACAAATTGCAACTGCAGACTGGCTGGCTGTCAGCATCTGACATGAAGAATGAGATCATTTGACTTGGAAAACAATTTGATAGGAAAGCTCTACATGAAAATTTGCTGTGGCTGTCAGCCCCACAATCATCCCTGTCCTTTTAGGACTATTTTTACCAATTTATGGAAGACTGAATGTGGTAGTGAGTCATGTTGCCCATGTCTGTAGGCCTTACAAACTGTGTAGAGTTTAGAGAGCAGAGAGAAAACTTGCCTATTTTGGGAAATCTGAACCAAATGAAAGAATGAACATGGGAGAAAGAGAGAAAAGGGAAGGTGGGCCTTGGCCTGGAAGATACACAGCAGGAGAAAAGTATATGTGTTGTTGATGAGGGGCTCTGGCCTGCATGAGGTTGTAGCAGATTTTCAAGGTTCAAAGAGAAGTTTGCGCGGCACATGAAAGAGGAAGAGAAGAACCATGCTGAAAGGAACTGGGAAGGAAAAGTACATGCTATGCTTCTTATAGGGTTTTTGAAATGAGAACTGGTGAATAAAGCTGAACTTCATTCCTGTGCAGAGGGCCAGCTTGAGACATATGCAAGTGCTTGTCACATACCTGAGGCTTTTTGGTAAGCTGATCTGTGGTTCCTGTGAGTGTGACTTGATCAGCTAGCACTGGAGGTACAGTAGAGGTTTGTGCCAGCGTCACTTCCACTAAATCAGAGCATGAACCTAAAATTTCTTCAGGGAGATTTTCTTTTTCTTTTGGGAATATCTGACTTGTCTTTGACACCAGTTTCATTGATACTTGTAGGGCCAAAGTGGCTCCTGATTGACGTTCATAACCCTAGCTGGAACCCCCATCAGCTAAAACAACTTGGCCCTGTCTGCTTATTCTTCTGCCCAGCAGCTCTGCAGAGCTCTCTGCAATCGAGCTGCTGATGGGCTCCCATGCCATCCCCACTGCTGGGGCCTGGCAAAATGCCTTTGAGGTCAGCTGTTTACATCAGTTCCTGCAATGGGAATTTTCCCTGACTGTATGAAAAACTTTTTGGACTCCTTTTGAACTGCTGCATTTTTCTATGCCAGACATATACCTCAGGGGAGTGGAGGAGGGAGTGTGAGAATCTCATTTGAGGTTTCCAATCCTTTGGCAGAAACAAGGAGTCAAAACAGGATATTTCCCCCTCAAAAAACAAGCAAAGGGGGAAATACTTTTAAGAAGAAAAAGTAACCCTTTAGACATTAGAAAACTGGCAAGGATTTTCACTGAGTTTTCCATGTTACTGTTCATCTTTGGGCTCTCTAAAAGATTGCTTTAGAAGAACCTGCCTTCTGCTTGCTGTTTATTCTATTCTTAGGAATAGTCTGGTTTGCTCTGGTTTGCTGGAAGACTTGCTTATATGATTCAGATATTGACTGGAAGCTTTCTCAACACTGCTGTGGGGAGTGGCCATTGAGCAACCAGTCTCTTGAGCTAAATGCCTGTTAAAAGCAAGAAGCTGCACCTACGCATGTAAGGTATATTGAGATCAGCTTCTGACATCCTTACTCCCACTGAACAGCCCTTTAGTTTCTGACAATCACATTGCTTCTAGCAAGGCTACTCATGAACTAAGGCCCCATCAGTGTTTAAGCAAAGGTGGCAGAAGTTGGCTGCCTGTGTTTCTGCCTAGCAGTGAATTGTCCATACTGCAGCTTTCATTCTATACAATGTTCATTTTCGGTACAGTGTTTATTTTCTTTCTTAATGCTCTGATAAAATTCAGAACATTTATGGTTGATAGGTCCACCAAATATAGAATCATAGTAACAGCTGTTTTGGTGATCTTGAATCTGGAGATGCTGCTGGATCTGCAGCAGGGTCGTAGTATTTAGTTTTAGCTAAGTTATCTGTGGAGATTTTGCTGCGTAGTGTAGTCTTGGATTGCTTTATGTGATAGGACTGCTCTGTGACATTGTAGGGGTGAGTGGATCATTTTTGGGGAACCACAGGAGATGGTATTTAGGAACTTGAAATTTTCTATGTTTTTTTTGAACTCAGAACAAATCATTGCCCACTGGAAATCACTTGTCTTTTGCAGTTCTTTGCAAAGGCTCTGAACTCTTCTGTTCAGTGCAACTCCTGAAAGCTGTCAAAATTAACGGTACAACATATGTGAGTAAGTGCTACTCACAACAGGTGAGGATTGTGGAATGGCCCTAGAGACAAGTTTTACTTGTTTAGTTTCATTGAGGTCAGGGATCTGTTCCCTCCTGCTTGCTCACAGTCTCCTCCAGAATAAGCAGGGTAGGCATTAAGTCTTGTACAAAAAGTATATGGAAAGTGTTTTGAACCCCATGTCTTCTCTAAAAGTGGCAGCTACTCTTTATGCACAGCAAAAATGCAGAATGTTCACAAGGCTCTTGTACCTCTCTTTTCAATAGCAGGAGAGGTAAAACAACATAAACCAACATACAACTTCCTGAACTCCTGTGAGATTTCATGACCCAGGAATTTGGAGAATGAATCACAAAAATCTTCCATAAGGGATACTGCCAGATCTATTTGAAAACAGTATCAATAGTCGCAGAATATTTTTAGAGATTTTTTTCCCCCAAGTTTTCAATTTTTTTCTCAGCCTGCTGAAAAGCTTAGTGTTCTTTGCTGCTTCAGCTAGTGCTAAGCAGGCTGATGCGTCACAAAAAAAAATTTCCATGTCAAGGCAGCTGTTTGTGGTGAATAGAAGTTAAATGACAAGTTGTTCCAGGAGCACTGGAACAAGTGAAGCCTGATTTTCTCCACATCTATGTCTCATGATTGACTTTGTTTCCATAACTGGAGAATTTCTTACAATATTTTGCTATGCAGACTCATATTGGGTGGTGTGTAGAATCATTATGCAGGGCTCTCCTCACTGAGGTGGTAAATCAGATGCATTTATAGAGTTTCTTCTTTCTTTAGAGTGACTAATTTTTAGGAGGGTGATAAAGGATCATGCCTTTGATACTTCAAGTATTTTCCCATCAATTCTCTGACAAGAGTATTTTAAAATTAGTAAAGGACAGATAAACATATTGACAGGCAGACACATGCCTACACATACATTGTGATCATGTAAATCCCGTTTCCTTGGGAAAGCATGATAATCATAGCAAATATTATGCAAACATTACTAAAGGGCATGCAAAACCAGGTTAAATGGGTAAGGCAGGATAACTTGAGGAGAAAATTATTAGGAAACAACACAGAATAAGTCATACAGCATGGGGGTTTTGTAATACTAGCAATCAGTGTGCTTTGGTATTGGTTTAAACGAACATTTGTAAGCTGAGTTTGTTTGGAAACCATGTTAGCTTGTAAAAAAAAGTGATGATGCTTTCCTGTAATTTTTTAATAAACAAGATATAAAATATGGTAATATGTTTTTGTCTAATTTGTGATGGTGGTTAAACACCTGTGACTGATATTGCCTAGCTACAGAAAACATGTCAGTATTTTGTCTTTTCTGTTATATCAAGCTAACTGCTGGGCCCAGTCTATCTCTGTAAAAGCGCTATATTGTTGTGTATTGAAGAGGCAGTCAGCAGAAACCAAATAATACCTTGGAGTGAAATAATGAGTTTGGTTCTCAGTGGCATCTTTTGGGCAAACGAGATGGATACAAATGTATATATCTAATTTCAGGCCAGGGTACTGTGATGGGCTCTACACAGAAACAGAGCATCGGACCTGGTATGAGTTGGTCTATGTGAGAGACATGGACTGTTAGGTCATGTAAGAGCCTACAATAATTTGCCTCTATGATTTTACTGGCATTGGTCCTCTTGTGAATACTGGTATAAAGGACCTTATTCCTAAGCCAGAATAAGTGAAAATAATAGTGTAGATAATTTGAACACAAGTACATCATGAACACTTGCTGAGTGGTTTTAATACTTAGAGCTTGGCTGCCATGGGCAAGCAATCCATGCAAATCTGTTGTGTAATGAAACCTGTCATTACATTTCTTGTGACCTGTGAGACACGATTTCTGTGAATCACAGTGTCTTTCTCTACTGACATATATGCTATGTTTGATGCAATATTTTTTTGTTTTGCAGGTGATTTTCAAAGCAAAGTCAAAATATTCCCCAGAGCTACTGAAATACAGGTAAGAACTATGCAAACATTTAATGTGGTACAGAAGAGTAGCCAAGCTCTTTGAGAAATGATACAACTTTTCTAATTTGTGGTGCTCATATCTCAGCTATTCATATTTCTATACCAATGTTTCATAATGATGGTTCTGAGGTCAGCTTCTCCCTGTGACATTTGGAAGACTGTGGCCTTTCCCAACACAAGGACCATTTTAGATAGACATGTATTTCAAAGGCAAATATTTCAAATGTAAGCAGAAAACACCCACCCTGGTGATTTGTTTACAGGTTCTTAACATTTGTATTGCTAGGTAAATTCAGATCCAGGGCTTTGGTAAAAGAACCAGAGTGACGTATTTCTTTGACAGGAATGAGTAAGAGTGGGCGTGTTTTAACACGAGGTCAGTGGTAATAAGAGACCTTCAAGTTTTGGGAAGATGAGAGAAGGATTGTGAAGGGAAAGAGCTAGAGAGAATGGATTCAAATTGATAGTGTGTTTGGGAGCTTATAGATAACCTCCCCTGACTACATATAGTGGAGGTTATGGTAGCTTTGCATTTAGGTGGGGAGATTTGTTTGACATCTTGTTGAGCAGGAGGAACTTCCAGAAAGTACTTGAAAGTACACCAAATGTCCAGAAAGCTAAGGAAGAGCTCAGTAAATTAGTGTTTATTGTGGCGATGACTAAAAACCTTAGTTGGGCAGTGTTGTTTAGGCAGAGGGGACGGAGAGAGGTTGTCACCGTTCTAAAGGAAGAATTTACAATATGCATTCAGGATAGGAAAACAGAATAATTTGAAGCTGAAATCTGACTTGTTGCTTGCTGACTGTTAAGAGAACATAAGTACTGTATCAACAGGGCAAATATTAACATTGTCCTTGCCCTATAAAGTTTGTCATCCAATTGGTTTTGATACACCTCAAGGGGCAATCGTCTGGAGCAAGTGCTTCAGGAACCATGTCTTGTATAACAGCAGTACAAGTGAGAGCAGGCTTGGAGTGGGCTGTGCTTGGTCTGGTGAGGGCATGGGACATGCAGGGTGTGATGGCTGCCTTGGAAGTGTGTACTTTAGGCTGAACCGCATCTTTGAACCCCCCTTTGCATTCTGGTTTCTGTGGGCAGGAAATCCAGTAGTATGGGCTGGGAGACAAGCACAGCACACACTAAACAGGTCCCAGCCAGCTCCCAGTGCAAGTGTGCCAGCCCCTGATGGTGCATACAGGCAAGAGAAACAGAGCATCGCTTTGCACAAAGCCCGGGCTGCAGGTCAGGGTGGTATAGGACTGTGTGGACATGTTCCTGGATGGCTTTAGAGGTGAGAGCTAGAAGCTTTGAACCTCATCCATTACCAATATTTGTGTCAAGGCTTTATTTCTGAAAGCTACTTGAAAATGTCTTTCTTGAGGCAAAGGGAGCTTGTGATATTTAGTCAATGCCTATGAAGTGACTACATTAGCACCCTGCATGTAGCTCTTGGAGTTTTTTCATTCCTAAATATTTATTATGTATTGTGACTGGAATTACTCATGCACAGCCTACCCTCCCCACAATAGCTCCATGTCCACCCTGACTCTTGCCCACTGCATTTCTGATACAGATCATTCTTGGATATAGTTTTTCTTTCTTATTCATATCTATTGTTAAAGGTTTTCAGTTGTATTTTGTTTTAACATCTAGATCTCTTAACATGAATGTCTAAAAGAGCATATAAATAAAACTGACCTCACTTCCTATCTTATCTGGACAATTGAAGTGGTGTAAGACGTGCGCACGCACAGCTGAAGTCCTGAACCTTAATTGTAACAGGCTGGTGAAAGATGACTCACTCACAGAGTGGTTTGGGTTGGAAGGGACCTTTAAAGATCATCTAGTCCAATCCCTGCCCTTTGGGCAGGGACATCTTTCATTAGATCAGGTTGCTCAAATCCTGAGGGAGAAATGGGTGATGGATCATAGAAAGATCTGAGGCTTACAGACAGGTCTGTAGTCTGTACTTACTGAATCTGATTTTTCTTCATTACTGAATGAACACTGATTTCCCTCGCCCCCTCCCATTCTCTTTAGTAAATATCAGACTTTATTGCCTCGTATTGGCATTTTGCAATAGATAATGGCAACACAAATGGGACAACTGCAAGGTAGGACTGCGGTCTGTGTATTGACACAGGTCTCAGAAATCAGAATTATTGTAGTTACAAAAAAAAATTGATAAAATTCTATTGGGAATCCAGAATTTTAAGCAAACTTTACTCATCACAGCCTTCATGATATTAGTAAAAGAGCTCAAGGTAAAGCCTGTGCCAGCCCAACTTGATATTTAAACAGTACCTCTGCATGTCTCCCTGGACTTGGGTATTTCTTACTGTCACTGGGTTTGGATGAGGTTTGCTGTGCTATGTGTACATGTGCAAGGCTCAGACACTGCATGGTTTTAGAGGAAACCACATACAAAATGCAGTAGTTTCAAACAGATTTTCCTGTTAAACAAGGGAATCTCTCTGCATTTATCTGAGGTTTGATTTTAAGCTCAAAGAAAAACTTATGGGTGCCTCCAGCCTGCCATAGAAAGAACAAAACACTCTGGCACATGCCTTCCCCAGCCAAACCAGATTACACACAGCTCCTTTAAAGGGACTATTCCCAAAGTGGTGATTAGGCACAATAGGCTTTCAAGCTTTTGCTTGCACTTTTGCTGGTGCAGTCTGGAAGCACCTCTCCTGTCCCGCTTTTCTGTTTTCTAAAAAACTGCCTATGCTTCATGCCTTCTAGGTGCCCTTGTAGTTGAGCTGTAAAGATACTTTCTGTCTTTAATCTGCAGCTGCTGAGACCCTAAAACTGCCCTGAGACACCCTGCATCTCCATCATTGCTTATTCATAAGTTCAGCAACAATACTTCTACTGTCAAATCAGGCAGCCGTTTCCCCAGACACATCATGTTAATAAGGGGGCTGGGAGATCATTATGTGAAGAACTGCACAAGTGACTGGCCATGACAGCTCACCCTGGCACGTACGGGAGTGTGTGGACAAGAGGGCATGACAATGCTTTATTTTTTACTAAACTCTGTCAAGGAGGAGCCTGGCCCGGAACCCTCTAAGCCCTTGATAGTTGCAAATCAGCTTGATGCTACATGCAGGCATGCAGACTGTGCTGCAGCAGGAGGTCCTTCTGACTACGATGAGCAAGAAGAGAGCATGTACTTACTGTTGCACAAGCAAGGCAGCATGTAAGAGTGTACCTTTCCTCATAAGCCCAAATCCCCATGAGGGGAGTAGAGATGAGGCTGTTAAATAACCTTTGAAAGGGAAAGGAAGATACGTGACCACTATTTAAAGACTTTGAGACACTAATAAATGTTGTAAATGTACCACCATTACAACTGGGAACTACATTGTCTGGAGGAAGCTGTGAAAGAGAGGAGCTTCAGGACTGCAATGCTTCCAGCATTAGACTATGAGGTTTAAAAAACTGCATTCTCCAGCTGCTTATCCTGAAAACAGAACCCTGCCCTGGAAAGTTAAGAATGAGCACAATCTTCCCCCAAGAGGGAATTTCCATTCCTGGCAAGGAAAAAACATCATCCTTTCTCACTACCAGATATAACTGTAAAGAAGGGCATTGATTCACAAGCAGTGGCTTTTGGGCTTTCAGTTCCCTCTCTTAGACATTTAAAAGGTCTCAAAGATACACACCCTCATTTCTTGCACTCTGAAGAGAAGCCATCTATGCTTCAGCTTTGTAGCTGCATTGATGCTAAACCAAAAGAATCACAGAATCACAGAATATGCTGAGTTGGAAAGGATCCAAAGGATCATCAAGTGCAACCCTTAGCCCTGCACAGGACCATCCCTGAGTCACACTGTGTTCCTGAGAGTATCATCCAAATGCTTCTTGAAATCTGTCAGGCTTGATGCTGTAACCACATCTCTGCGGAGCCTGTTCCAGTGCCCATATCCAACCTAAACCTCTCCTGGCACAACTTCAGGCCATTCCCTTGGGTCCTGTCACAGGTCACCACAGAGCAGAGATCAGTGCCTGCTTCTTTGCTTCCCCTCACAGGAAGTTGCAGATTGCAATGACATCTTCTCTCAGTCTCCTCTTCTTTTTGGCTGAACAGACCGAGTGACCTCAGCCACTCCTCATACGGCTTCCCCTCAAGGCCCTTCACCATCTTTGTTGTCCTCTTTTGGGCACTCTCTAACAGCTTAATATCTTTCTTTTATTGCAGTGCCCAAAACTGCACACAATATTCAAGGTGAGGCTGCCCCAGTGCAGAGCAGAGCGGGACAATCCCCTCCCTCGACTGGCTGGCGGTGCTTTGCCTGCTGCCCCCCTGGACACCAGGGCACTGCTGACTCATATTCCACTTGCCATCTACCAGGACCCCCAGGTCCCTTTCCATGGCACTGCTTTCCAGCATCTCATTCCCCAGTCTGTCTGTACATCCAGGGTTGTCCCTTCCCAGGTGCAGAATCCAGCACTTTCCCTTGTTGAACTTCATATGCTTGGTGATTGCCCAGTCTTGAGGTCTCTCTGCAGGACCTCCCTGCCTTTGAGGGAGTCAACAGCCCCTCCGAGTTTTGTGCCATCTGCAAACTTGCTTAGTATCACCTCCAGTCCTGCGTCCAAGTCATTTATCAAGACATTGAAGAGCACAGGGCCTAAGATGGAGCCCTGTGGAACCCCACTAGTGATTATGAATGAAAAGAATATGAATGTGTGAAAGAAAAAGATGCCCATTGGATAAAGTATTTTTAAACAATCAGAACTGGATTCCTCAGGGACAATCTGTATGTTTGCTGTCAGCCAAATTCCAAGTTCCCAGCAGACATGAAATGCGGTGGCCAAAATCTCTTATTCAGTGACTGCAGATTATGAACCTTATGAGTAATTGCCTTGGTCAGCAATGATAATGAAGTCAGCAAATACCCGAGATGAAAACATGCCTTTTTTTTTCTTAAGTGCAAAGCTTCCCAGCCTGTGTAGGAGTAAAGAGGAATTAGAAGCAGCTTTCTTGGAGTATATGGTTTACTTATATTGCAGGTATCAGTGCTGGGTAGGTGGGAAAAAAAAACAGATGGAGAAAACCAGTCCAACTCCTGGGTTTATGTTTCTCATGTTTCTGTTCCAGCTCTGCTTTTGTGGTTGTGGAAATGAACTTTTCTTTAGGTAGTGATGGCAAAATGCCAACCCAGAATCAATACGCATAGTTGAATTCATTGATGTCTCTTTCAAGATGTTGACTGTGACCAAATTATTTAGGAAAAGGGAGGACAGAGAGAGATGCTGGGAAACCAGTAACTCAGAGATTTTTCCTGCTGTTAGATACTTCCCTAATTTAATACGAAATCTGATGTCAAACATCAGCAATCGGTGATGGTTCTCATGGCAGCAGTAGTGTAGTAAATCCAATCCATTCCATGTAATTAAAACTTTTGAAAGGTTTCTCCTGGCAGTGAGTATCCAGACAGCTTATGCTGTGTATGAAGTATACGCTCTAATTACTTGTGTATTTAAAGTAGTGTTTAAGAACTGTGCTGTTGTGTTTCTGCTGCAAACAGTCTTTCACGTTTTGCTGCTTGATATTAGTTTTTTTTATTACAGCTTATTGTGTAACTATAAAAACAGGTTTGAAATGAGCTAGGTTAATCTCTCCAGCAATCTGGAGCACTTTGATTTGGGCTCAGGCAGCTGGTTACTCTGTCAGCTGTGGCAGCCCAACACATGCAGATTTCATTGCTCAGAGTGCAACTTTTATCTCATGACTGACACTTGCTGACCAATGACACTAAAATTGTTTTCTCCTCGCTCTCCCAGGTTGCCCCTCTACCTGGCTTCTCTTTTCATAAGTCTCCTCTTCCTCTTGGTGAATTTAACATGTGCGGTACTGGTGAGGACACAGAATTCAGAAAGAAAAGTCATTGTCTCTGTTCGGGTGGCAATTAATGACACGTTGTTTGTGCTGTGTGCTGTTTCACTCTCCATCTGCCTGTATAAGATCTCCAAGATGTCTTTAGCCAACATTTACTTGGAGTCCAAGGTAAGGTACATTTTCAGTTCTTTTCAAGTACCTTCTGAGAGACAAGGACAGTGTGATATAAAGCCACACAGTTCTTTAGATTCCCTGAGAGCTGGAGGCCTTAAACTCCACAGCTTCCACTTGGCCGGCCATCCTGCTCAATATATGAATTAAATACTAAGTGGTATCAAGGGAGCTTTTGGCTAGCACTAGAAATCCCAAATATTTTTGAGGCAGAGTTTGTAGAACTTATTGGCTGGAGTATCTCACAGTTCTTTTTCAAGTGGATACTGCTTTCTCCAGGTCCCTGTCTGAAGACCAGTTTATTTCAGTATTGCTAAATAGAAGTGGCCTATAGAAGTGGGATCCTTCAGCTTGTCAAATCATTGACTAAGTTGACTGCCTAGGGTAGCAGCATGCTGCAGATAAGCCAGAGAAATATGAATCTCCCTTTATACTTTTGTGTATTGTCCTATAGATAATGAGAATATGTTTTAAAAGACTTGATACATTATAATTTAGCCAACTGTGGAGAAGGGGTAAAAAGTTTCCTCTGTTACTTTACAGAACATTCTTTAAAGAAATAATGTTAGTTTTACAGCTTTGAACACATTCAGTGGTCAAGGAGCTGGGTGGGATCACATGAGCATGCAGGATTTATTACATAATCAGTGAAGATGTTTTGTATCTATAAATAATGAAACAGGGCTTTCAAAGGTCCTTGCATTTGCAGTAGACAGTTAAATCTTAAATTATTAGTTTAACTAATTGCCATTACCACAACAAACCTTTAAAAAATGTTTCAGCTGTTATTTAGAAAATCTGATAATAGAATTCCTCTCTCCATTTACTTAATCTGATGAAATAAGTACATTTCCTGTTTAATCAAATCTGGCCGTACTGCACAACAACTGAAAGTTCAGGGCTGAATAGAAGATTTAAAAACACAGCTTAGTTTGTTTTGTTTCTTTCAAACCTGTCATTTGCTGACCAAAGGGCACAGGCAATGGATTATTTTTACTAGTAAGAAGGCTTTTTCTGCTCTTGCAAGTCACAGAAATATAAATCTCTGTAAAAAAGCAGTGTTAACCTAAGGGAGGCTTTGGTAGACTACTTTGTTCCATTTCCTCCTCCTGCAGGAAACCCAATCTTCTTTACTTCAAGCTATTTCACAAAACCCAAACAAAATCTTAGATTATTGCAGACAGGAAAGGATAGAAGACTCAGGTGAAGAAAGTTTTAATGTGGAAATGAGAATCAGAGGGTGCTTTGCTCCTTTCTGCTGACCTGAAATGGGAGTTCCTCTTGGGGATTTCCAGTAGGGTTTGACTGAATGTACTTTAGGGATACAGATGGCTGGAACTGGCAGTGAAAAAACATCCTGCTTTTATCTGTTACTGCTATGCTGAAAAACTAGCTAAAGAAGAAAAATCCATTCTCTGCAGTGATATGACAGAAATAATGTTGTGGTGCACGAAGATAGGCATCAGTGCTGACGGCCTTTTATTTGCATCTCCCATCTGCTGGCATGTGCCATCTGACCACATGTGAAACCACACCCATCTCTGTGACCTGGCATGGGGGACCATCCTGGTTCTCTGTGCCAAGGCAATGACTGCACCAAGGAGGTGCACAGCCCTGCCCTTAGGTGCTGACTTGGGCCAGCTCTGTGCTGGCCAAAAGCATTCTGTTGTGGGACATGCTACCAACTTGGGGCTCCCCCTCTTTTCTGCGGGGTCCTGTGGCTGAAAAAGGATTCCTCTGGCTTTACTTTCACTACTGCACTCTTCCTTCCCTAGTCCACTAAGTATATTTGACTGGCAGCAAAACCAGGACACTCTTATCCCCTTTTTTGTATTTGGTGGGATGGAAGTTTGGTAAATCTCTAGCATATTTAACTATTAACTATTAAAGAATGACAGCTATGCAGGGAAATCTATTTAGGGAAATACTGACCCTGTTCTGCTCTTCACTTCTGCTATCCCCAGTCTGTAAATGCCACTGACTGGGATATGGTATGTGCCAGTCAGCAGCTTCTCTCTGCTCTCTCACCCTCTGTTTCCATGACAGCATCACTGACTTGTTGGTGTCGAGGGAGAACAGAGAAGTGCCTAGCAAACATTTCCTCTTTGAGTCATTTCCGGCTTTCTGGTCTTGTCACAGCTTTCACCACTGCCTACTATGGATCTGGCTTCAATTGCTGTGTAGCAGCAGCCTCTTGGCTCACTCCTGTCATGGCTGGTGAGAGGTGATGGTTCCAGCATGTTGTAAGCAGGAATTCAGAGATATTGACTGCACTGGGGATTCTGTAATACTTCTGAGCTTGACTGTTTCCCGAATCAATGCTATTTTGCTGGGAAAACAGGCAAGCTAGTTTTATGCAAGCTTTTCTGATTAATCCCTGAGCTACTCAACTTACACTCATTGGGGAGTGCAGAGTGAGGAACTGGGTTGACAGAGCCACAGGGGCAATAGCCAGCAGCATGGGTGAGCAGCAATGGAGCCCTGGTATTCTCCTGAACGCCAGAAATTCAGCACATAGTGCCCTGGTGACTTTCCCTGATACTTCACTAGCTATTCTACTATGTCTGATCTACCTGCTACAGCACTTTGGACCTTTGCTCCTTGGCTGCAAACCTGGAAGCAGAATGTGTGAGCAGAGGGAATAGGATGCAGACTTTCCAGTCTCCAGCACTGGTATAAATAATACTGTGATGGGAGGAGCAACTTCTCTCTTGGCCTCTCTCTCTCTCACAGAAATGAGAGGAGCCTATCCTCCTTGTGTGGGTGTCTGCCAGGAGAAGGAGAGGGCAGGGCTAGTGAAGCAAAGGGAACTTGCTTCTAAAAGCACACAAGCTTTAACCCATCTTCCCTCCTTTGGCTGTGCAGAGCACTCTTCCAGAGCCAACTGCAAAAACTTTGAGCTTCTTTCAAAGCCAGTCACATTTTTGTACATCTGCCTGCTCTGTGATCAGCCTCACACAGATTCCTGCAGCCATGGCTCCTGGATTCCTGCCTTTCTTCCTGCTACAACTGCTGTGCTGGTTTCTCAGCCCCAGGCAGCGACCCTCTCCACATGACACAGTGGTCAGCCATCTCACTTACTCCTCTCACTGATGATTAGGCTCTTTTCCCTTCTCAGTCGAGTTTTCTCTCTAGGGCTTAGGAACTGTTGTGATTTCACACTTGTAGTCCCATACCTCCCCTTGTGCCCAAGCTGCCACTGAGACTACCCTGCCATGGTCACTGCCCACAGTCCATGCTTCCACTTTGTCTGTCCCCTCTGTGTTGACATTAGCTAAGGCAGGATGTTCTGTTCCTGTCTGTGCTGTGTTTAACTGCTGACTGTTATGACCTGCTCCATACTTAGGAAAGAGGAACACAGCAAGTCGTTGTAAAAAGATGCAAGGTTGCATCATGTTAGCTAGCCAGCACCTGATACAGGATGCTCTGTAGCTAATGCAGACCTGAAGGTTGAATTCTCTCACTTCACCTGATACCAAGTGTGGTTCTTATGTGTTTTCATGGCTCTGAAAATAGCACTTGTTTACTAAATTGTAGGAATTAGCCACAGCCCATTTTGCTAAGGGCTGGAACTGCTACAATTGCCTGGAAACCACTGTACTGACAAAATACAGGAATATACATAGCATAGGATATACTGACCAAACAAGGAGAGGAAAAAGTCAGTTGCATTAGACTCTCCAAGTCCATGGAAAGCAATGTTGTTCTCAACTTCTCTTGTGAATAATAACCTGTGTTTAAATCTCTTCCAGGGCTCATCTGTCTGTCAGGTGACAAGTATAGGAGTGACAGTTATACTCCTTTATACCTCACGAGCCTGTTACAACTTGTTCATCCTATCATTTTCCCAAACCAAGAAAGTCAACTCTTTTGATTACGATTGGTACAATGTTTCAGATCAGGCAAGTATGAAAATATTTGCTAATGAGAAAATCTCATTCTGTATGTGATGATTGATTTCTTAAATACTATGACAAGAGGAATAAATATATTCAAGTCCTATTATTTTTTTTCTTTTATTCAATGCCCTAAGATTGTTTTGCTCCAGAAATGCAAATTTCTGCTAATTTTGGTATAAGGAGAATAAAAACTCTAACTCAGTGCTAAAAAAGAAAGAAGTAATGACAAGTCAAATATTTTTTTTTAAATCAGTTTTTTATTTACCTTAATCTTATTGTCAAAAGAAAAAGAACTCTTTATTAAAAAAGACAGGTATCTTGTCCATTATTTCTGCTTGAAGAAGCAGAAAAACAGTACTTAATTCCAGTGAAATGCTCAGTTCTGAAATTATCATAAAACCTCCCATTGCCATCCAGGCTGTGCAGCTATTTACCTTAATTCTGTCATTAGCATGATAATTTCTGTACTTTGAGGATAAGGCTAAGATTCTTCCTAACCTTTAATTGCAAGTGACAATTTTGATTGAAAACTAACAGTGACAAAAACACTAAAGGAAATAATGGGGGATGATTTTTTGTTGAATTTTATGAAATTCGGTCATCTAGCTTCTTTCTCTGCTTTGAAACATGTAGTTAGGTCCCAGTATTTTTCCAGTTATGTCAAGGCTAGGCAAAATGGCAGGGCTGGGTCTGAATCATGAGTGTCTTTTCTTTGGCCTCAAAATCTCAGACACTTGATGTCTCCCCACTCTCTCACCAAGCACCTGCAGGCTGGGTCTGAATCATGAGTGTCTTTTCTTTGGCCTCAAAATCTCAGACACTTGATGTCTCCCCACTCTCTCAGCAAGCACCTGCAGACCAAAAGCAGTGTTCCCAGCCATGCGAGGGCCAGGGTGGCCAAGCAAACCTGGAGCCATTAACAACTTTCTGTTAAGCAGTAGATAAAACTGTAATTCAGAAGTAGGTAAACAGTAGGATAGGATTGCCCAGGGGACCTCATTATGAGTTGGTTGAGCAGGGTCTGTCAAGGGACCTCTAATCAACCCTGCTGAGGTGTGGAGGAAGGCAGCTAGGAGTTGCCAATCTGTGTAATTAAAATTCACAGGTTTAGGCAGAAGGGCACTAGGCTCTGACTTGTCTCCTGAATCAAACATTTTCCCTCTTCTTGAGGCCTAGAGTGTTGCTGCTGCTCCTGCTGACCCCTTGCAGGGAACAATTCTTGTGCTGACTCCTGCAGTCTGGAGCAAAGGGGTTGGAACTCTATGGCCAGATTACTTGTCCTGTTTCTCCAGTGGAGGCAGAAGTTGTTCATAGGGAGCTCAATGGAATGCTTTAGGCCTTGGGCCACTACTATATTTTTTGAGTATCTGTTCTGACTTGTGACATTAGAGTTGCATGAATTTTGGAGTAAATGATTTGAACTATATGTAAAGGGTCTGGAACAAAGGAGTGGGTACTCAATTTGGTACCAGAATCAAAAGTAACTTTTAAAATTACAGCCCAATGTTTGTACTTTGTGCCCTCCGTGGCTATAGGGAACAGTGGAAATCTAGAGAGAAGATCAAAGCTAATGCTACAGTAACAGCAGGGTTATTCAAGCTTACAGTGTGCACCAATTTGAGCAGAGCCAACCCTTTCATTTTTAAAAGCAGTGCCCTTGAACAGTGATTGTTCCTTTACTATTATTCCCAGCTGGAAAAGGACTGGAAAACTAGTTTCTCATTACTGGATTTGGTTACTTAATCAAATGGTTGCTTGCTGGGCTTTTAGACTGGGAAGACCCTTGTATTAAACTTTGATTTTGCTGAAGGAAAGATAGGAGGAGGAAGAAAGGTAGAAGGAAAGGGAAGTCAGGTACCCAAGATAGCATATTGCTTTTTCTAGTATGCCTTTAATCCTTAGCCAGGTTAATGTGACTCTACTGAATGGAATTTCTGGCCATATTGTTAAGCATTTCAGCCACTTAAATACAGAACTTCATAAGAAAACACGTTGCATCCTGGACCTTTAAATGAGCTACCAATTTTATTTTTAAACACTTTTCTCTTTTTAACAGGCAGATCTGAAATGTCAGCTGGGAGATGCAGGTTACATAGTATTTGGAGTGATCCTTTTCATCTGGGAGCTCTTGCCTACTTCCTTGGTTGTGTATTTCTTCCGTGTCCGAAACCCTACAAAAGATCTAGTAAGTGGAATGTGTTAGGGTATTTGTGAGTGTAATGTCCAGATAAGTCTGGAGAGCTCGGCTTCTGAAGGAGCTTTTGTTTATTTACATTCTGATTTCTCTTTTTCAAAGTGTCCTTGACAGAATTAAAGCAACCCAAACTTCCCACTTCTTTATGCTAACTCCTCATGAAAGAAGCTCATTAGATTTACCAAGGAGGAAGGCAAGGTGTTTCTCAGGCATTTTACCCTAAAAATCAGGAACCTTCTTAAATTTAGGGACATCTTTCCCTAAACTTAAAAGTTTCTACAGCACTTTACTGGAGTCAGTGGAAAAGCAGTTTGTTATCCAAACTTGGGATGTTTCATCACATAGCAGTGAAAATGGTTGTGTGCTAACTGTTCAATGGTATGTGTGAAATAACAGATGGAATTCTCAGCCATGGAATTGTTTCTAAGTCAAAGAGCAGTGGCCATAACAAGCATTTGGTGACTTTTTTGCCATTTTAGCAGAGCAGAGATTAAGGTGTGAGTTGTAAGCATAATTCCCTGTAAGTATCCTTAATATATAGGTAGTTAATATATGGACAAGCATCTTTTTATAGCTGTAGGCAACGTCTCCAGGTTAGCATAGGACATGCTGGTTGACAGGCACATGGGGAATACCAGCCCTGCACTAGGATGACTGAGGTTGTGTCTCTGTTTCTGTAGGCCAAGCCAAACCAAAGCCAGTATTCCCAAAAAAAGATGTCAATGGTAAACACATAAGTAAGAGAAGAAAAAAATAGAATAACTTTTTGGTCAGGGTGATGGTTTTTATTCTCATGTGAACATTTCAGAGACAACGATGAAACCAAGCTGAACAAGCGATACCTGACATTGCACTAAGAAACCCCAGGGACTCCAGTGTCCATCACCAAAAATACCTCAGCCCCACTTCTGCTTAGGACAGGACAACTGCCAAGGCAAGAAATGTTTTTAAGTACAGTCCAGTGGTGCTGCTCTTCTAAAAAGTGATCACAGAGAGATCTCATTTTATTTAAAGTGAGTTTAGACCTGGTGGACAAGTTTGGATAGTGTATGGGAGATCACAAGAGCATGAAAATAAGGGATGTGGTCTAATCACTCCTTTCAAAAAGCTGATCCTATGAAGACTTGGAATCCTACTCAAATAAGAGTTCAAATGAAGTCAGGCAGTACTCTCACAAGAGCACTGCAGTAACACATATAACATTATATTTCTGCACTGTGATTTGCAGAAAGCCTTAAATCTCCAGCTTCATAAAGATACAGTTCAGAAGAACCAGTCAGTGATACCACTTTTTTTATAGGTACCTTTTTTAGGGTAGACATTATCTGTCGTATGTGTTAGGTCATCTATAGATTTTTTTTTTCTGCATGTGACAAATATTAAGAGGAAAACCAGAAACAACGTTAGAATGAAACAAAAAATTAAGAGACTGTAGCAAGGAAAAACAACTTCAGTGCGAGGATGCCACAAGAGGGAGACCAAGGGCCGCAGGACTTTAGGCTAATGCGTTCAGGAGGCTGTTAAGTTAACGGTTAAGTTAATACTTATTGAAAATACTTAGTCAGAAAGCATAGTGTTAGAATTAAAACAAACCCTCCTTTAGTTAAAAAAACCTTAACAACAACTTTGATTTAGTAAAAATCCAAAATATTCTTTATTTTTAATAAGGAAAAATCCCGAGAAATAGTTGTTCTTAGGTTTTATGTTTCATTCAGGACTTCAGAAACAAAAAGTTTGAGTAGAAGCATCCTGCGTTCAGCATTGTTCAAATGTGAGGCTCCTTTCCACAGACAATTATAGCCTAGAAAGAGCTGTCTGTCAGCTTTGGTGCTTACGCAGGGTCACTGCAGCGTGTGGCCCTTTGCCTTTCCTTACCTTCAGTCAGACAAATGTTGTAAATGGGCACATGCCAGAGATGTACCTGTCTTTACTTCATCTCTATCAAAGTTATTTAATATCTAAATTAAAGGGGGAGATTAATGCTCTCCTACCTAAAGCCAGGGAGAAGATGTCGTCCTGGCTTATCCACAGGTGCAGGGAACCCTGTTCCCTATGGATGGAAGTGGATCAGTGGATAAGGCTCAGCTGGGTTCTAGATGTTCCTCTGCACTGTCTCCAGAATCAAACTGACCTTTTGAATCTTGTATATCTTTTGTTTTGATTCATAGGGAAATAAAAGTAAAATGCTTTGTAAATAAAGGAGTTACATGTACACCCCTTTCCCTGTTTCATTAAAGGACGTGACCTTGGGTTTTGACCCTCACAGCACTATAGGGTAGATACTAAAATTGCTCAGCGAGGTCATAAGGGATTTTTCAGGCACGGTTTCACCAAGCAGAGTGCCAAGCTTCAAATCATCCATCCCTGAGGCAAGGGACATAAGGCACCAGGAGAGAGTGTGACCAATGTGGGAGGTAAAATCAAATCTCTGTAGGTGTTTCATATCCTTCAGCTTCTCAGCTGCTTCCCTACTGCTCGCTTCAAGTCAGCTGGTTAAAAGCACTAAGTGCCAAAGGATGGACAGGATTCAGCAGACAGATTAAATGCAGACTGGAGGGTGGTTTCAGAAATGGGTCATGTGTTAAAAAAGAAATGAGGATAAGGAAAAGCTGTTGAGATAGTAGACTATCGCTATACTGATAGAGACACACAGAGAATGCAAAATTATTTCTTTTGTCTACAGCAAATGTTGAATTGCCTGCTTTATTTTGGAAACAAGGAGGTAAGTCTGCAGTGACTTCTTTTAGAAGTCAAGCACCAAGAAGTTTATCCATCTGGTGCAAGTACTGACTGAGGTTTCCTTTCCCTCAGGCCAATGCAGGAATGGTCCCAAGCCATGGCTTCAGTCCCAGATCTTACTTCTTTGACAACCCTCGCAGATATGACAGTGATGACGATCTAGCGTGGAACATTGCGCCACAGGGGGCACAGGGCAGGTGAGATACAAGAGGGAACTGCTTGCTTCCTGAAACAGAAACTGGAGGAGGAACAACTCTAACACACAGCAAAACACTGATGTAAATTGTCTAGCTGCAATTGTTGCATAAATCCCAGGGAGGGCGAGGGGAAGCAAATGGGGAAGTTGTAGTGGAAAAGTAGCACTGAGTGACTATAGGGATCATTCACAAGAATGAAAACAGTTACATAATTTAAGAATGGCAGGAGCATGGTGTGCTTTGAAAAATGCAGGTCAGATCTTTGGGTTGCATGTTTCACCCTCTGTTTCTTCCAGGAATGGCTTTTAAGAAGTGCCATTTACTCATTCAAGTGTGTGAGCAATGCAGCCTAGAAAAACAGTTGTCTCCCTGCTCAGGGGGAGCAGGAAAGAGCTCAACAGCACAGGCAGCAGCTTGTGATGGCAGTGAGAAGCCTCTCAACTTAGGTTGCCCTGTAACATGGTGATATGGTTTGAAGCTGGCTCCCTGCCAAGTCTCCAAACCTTACCACCAGAAGTCCCCCCCCCCCCAACAAAAAAAAACCTCAGGGAGAAGAGGGAGAAAAAACTAAGAAAAACCCAAAAACGAGAGAGAGGACAACCAAACTTATATATATAAATATATTTACACTTATGTACAATTTCACAAGGGAAAGGGGAAGGGGAAGGGGAAAAGGAACAAAACTAAAATAAAATATATATATATATATATATATATCCCAATCAGTAGCCCGAGATCTAGTAACTAAAGAACAAAAGAGTTAGCAAAGAAGATATCTCACTACTCTCTTGGGACAACCGAGAGTCGCTCCGGAACGATCGCCGGCAACCTCTGTCTCCCAAGGTCAGCAAGGCCTAGCCAGGCCTCGCTCCCCAACACAGCAGACTCAACAGCAGGGAACCTGCACCTCCAAGCCGCCGGAAGGAAAGAGAGCGAAGGCCTCTCCTCCTCTCTTCTTATAGTCTGGCTTACGTAAAAATCGTAGGGAATACTGGGTAAATCTGGACCCTTCCTTGGTTACAAACTGGTCACCAAGGAAGGCCTAGCCCAAACCACCACACATGGCTAAATGTCTTGAGGGTTACCTGAAATGAAAGGAGCATTTGCTTTCCCACATGCTGAAAGCTTAGGAAAATCCACACAACTGCTGAAATCCCACACCACTCAGAGCTGGCATAAAAATTCAGTTTGTGCAACTGGGAGTTTCAGGTGAGGATTCCCGTCCAGGAAGGAGCAGCTCACGCCAACAATGATAGCATCTAATTCAGAGAAGGAAAGGCTCTTCCAGGACTCTGTCCTGTTCTGAAAGGAGGCTCAGGCATTTGCTGTTCCTGTATCTCCACTATGCTAGGAGCAGATTAGCGTAATCCCTCATCTTAAAATGCCAGCTAACTTGTTAATTATAGGTAACATACCCAGATCTAGTTCTTATCACTCATTTAGCTAAGACTGTGTGGTCATGGCCTCTGAGCCCAGACTATGGTTCAGTAAAGTTAAATACTCACTATTTACAGTTATCAATCATCCTACCCCTGCATTCATTAGTTTTTCACTTAGTAACTAGACCCACGAGGATGCTGGAGGTGGTGTTTGCCAACATGGTATCCAGCCTAGAGCTAGAGGCACCTTCCCCTCCCACACAGAGCCATCAGGGAACCAGCCACACTGGTAACATGCACAGCTCCCAGCGGGAACCAAGCCAGCCATATACATTGTCTCACACTGCTCATGGGAGAAATGCCAGCACACCAGAGCTGCTAACCAGTCTCAGTCCCTTGGGCATGGACACAGGAGGTTTAGGTCTGTCACTGACAGGCCTCACAGTGCCAGGACTTGGCAGGAATGAGCAGCATCATTTCTGGGATTTTCAAACACCTTCTGGAACAATGAGTCAGAAAGGAGAGGGTCTTTAGTGAACTGGGAGAATCAGGAACCACATAATAAGTTGAGAACACTTGAGCCAAAATAATTAACAGATCACAAAAATGAACGGCTGCCTGAACCCCTGGTTGGGGGTTTATCTTATTTTTGCACTTCAGCATGAGAATCTCCTCTATGTGATTTGCATTTTTCCCACAGGTATCTACAGAACCAACCAGGTTCTAATTAGTGCCAGGCACTAATTCTTCTGTTTTCTTTCTAAGTTTCTCTCCAGACTACTATGACTGGAGCCATCAGAACAACAGCTTCATGGCTTACATAGGATCCCTCCAACATGATCCAGCACTGGACACAGACCGGCCAAGCCCTGTATAACATCAATCAACTACAGCATTCCAGGACATTCCGATATTAAAACCAATATTCTGAAAAACAAAGCTTAGCAACTTTTCCTCACCTTTTGGTTTTTAGAAGTGTTCCTATGCACAGATAAATGAAGAACCTTGCCACGAGCTTTCCATAGTTCAAGGAGAAGTATAAGCTAATGATTTAAAGTTTGAAGACTGTTCCAATTAATACCTTGTTCCAAGCCATGGTGTTTTTGGCTTTGAATAGAGCTGTTAGAAAGTATAATTTAATCATTTTTGTGCTCATTTTAAAAGAGCAAATTTCATGAAGTGAAACAGCATAATTATTTTCTAAGTATTTTTATTTTTACACTGTGTATTAGGTTAGAAATATATGATTATAATGAATATACTGTAAACATATGAATGGGTTTTTCAAATGCATGACAGTTGCAATTCTTACATGCACATAAAAGCCTGTAAGGAAAAAATACCAACCCAATTAAATACTGTATTTTCAAGTTATTGCTACATTCTCAGAGTTCAATTTACTCCTTGGATATCACTACTTACTCAGAGTGGCATGATATTTGGAGGCTAAAAGTCATCTGTACACTGCTTTCTTCTAATAAAGTAGGAAAACTCTATCTTCTCAGCAGATCTAGTGACTGTCACAGAAGAGTAAAGATGGGCATTTGCTCCAAGTGGAGCATTGTGAACTGCAAAACAGCCTGAAAATGTCTATGTTTGAAAAATTAAAGTTATGTGATCCTCTCCATCAGTTAGATCTAGGTATATCATGTAGAAGAGTAAGTCAAAGGCCTAGCCAGGGAGAGGGATATATCTAACAGTATGTACCTGCCTAATTATTTATTAAGAACCCAGGAAGTGCAGTCTGGGAATAGAACAAGAGCCAGGAGTATGTAAAGCAAAAAAACCTGCAGTGCACTTTTCTACATAATGAGCAGAAGGTCAGCAAAGCTGTGCTTCAGCCTTGTATCTTCAGGGGTAATGTAGTGGGTTGTGGTGGAAATGCTGGATAAATAACATTCCAGGATGCAAAATTTGCACAGAGCAAGTGTAGAAGTAATTATTACTAATCCAAGGCAAAGAGAAACCCTGACTTTACTTCAGGTCTTTTTATTGTGCCCAGTGCTCGATGGTGAAGAACTCTGCATTCCCTACTGTCTTTCTCCTTCCCCATGTAAAACAAATACTGTAACTCAATCCACGTTGCTTGAGAAAAATGTATTACTTCTAGTAATCTTTACTACATTACTAGAATAAAAGTAGTTCCTTCATTTTGAGGTGTACTACAGTAGCCCCAAATGGTGGACAGGCTTCATGTTTTCCTCATGCTCAACTTCAGAAAGCCCAGGTAATCAAGAATTCTTACGTACATTTCACCAAGTGTCTACAGGGGAAAAAACGAACGGATGGAGAATAGATCTGATCAGATCTGCTTGAAAGCCAAAAGCATAGTAGTGCCACGCTCACACGTTGAGTCTTCCACAGGTTCTTTGGGCTTTAGGGTCTTCAGGTCAAAGCGTGAACCTTGCCTCCAGCAGAAGTAAACTGTTTGCCCTCCCAAAGCTTCCATTGCCTTCTTCACATATGTGCATTGAAGAAAAAAAGCCAATTAAACTATCAGTAAGAGATTAAAAAAGGTGCCACGGGGTTGGGGGAACAGAAATTTTATTAAACCCTTTGAAGTTCTACAATCATGTTCGTACAAAACTTCCTGAAGACCTAGTGCAAGAGAAGTCTGCAGGAATTACATTTTCCTCACAGTATATACAGCTGCACAGCAAAATCTTAAAAGAGAATCTTGCACTTAAAAACAAGCTTAATCCCTATACCACAGTATGCATGCAAAAAAGTGGAATGACAAGTGACTATAATCAACCACACTAACGAATTAAATACTCTCAAACACAAGAGATTTAAACAATACTCATAGGTAATCTCTTAAATTAAATCACTATAATTATCATCACCTGTGTAACAGGTACTTACTCACCTAAACTGGGGATGAAATATGTGTATCAAATTTTTTGTAAGATAATTTGTTAAAAATGCATACATGGAAAGAAACAGAGAGCTGCAGAAACCCTTTCAGGGAAATAATTTCAACACGAAGAATCCCATTGGGTGAACCAATCAAAAAACGTTATTTACAGATCTGATTTTATAAGCTATTCTGAAAAAGGGACAGAACAAGCTTCATTTCAAAATAAGCCTTTTTGTCTCTTAAAACAATTGGTCTTAAAGAGGGGCTAATGGATTTCTGATGTGCAGACACACTACAGTGCACTGTAAACAGCAACAGATACACAGGTTACCTTCATCTTTTGAATGAAAGTGAAGTGAGATGAAAATCTGCTCATCATCATAAGCTTAAATGAAAGTCATAAAAATAATGTAATTTATATAATATCTACCAAGTGTAGTTGAAGGGTAAATGAAAAGCAAAAAATATATTTTCAAATGAAACCCCAAAAATTACATTCACAAAACCAAGTTGTAGCAGAAAATACTTTAATTTGCATCTTGTAGATTCAAACATAGCAAAGATTCAGATGTGTTTAGATCTCAGTAAGCAGTTCCAACATTGGTTTTGATTTTAATAAATATTACATTTTAATAGGGTAGCTATATGGAGAAATTGGAAAGTGATGAATTGCTGATTGCTACTTTATAAACATGAGCATCAAGATTATTTACAACACATTACAGGTCATTTCCCAGAAAAGCACAAAGCAAGGTCAGATAAAGGCAACCCAACCATCAAAACACAACTCAAGGAAGTGTGGCACAGTGTATTTCATGCACATATAATGACAGACAGCACAGATCATCAGCTGAAAAGTAGGAAAACACTTATTATTCCAGCTTACACAAGTCTCTGTATTTCATTGTTTTAAATCTATATTCTGACCTTTCTCCTCAATTGAAGAGCAAGTTGTTCACAACAGTGCTCTACTTGGTGCAGTTTGCACCAAGTCTTTTTTTACCATTTCACACAAGTCTTCTTGACTTAGGAACAATTAAACATTTTTGTCTTTGTCTTCTCGCTACCTCTGGGATTACAATCATTGTGTCATTTGTACAAGGAAATGTACTGTTACTCTGAAATGAATGACAGACAATGTTGACAAGCTGATCTCCAACAGGGAGCTGGAATTTAAAACAGTTTACAGGTTGTGGACAGTGTAACTAACCTTATTCTTCAGTATAAAAACAGCTGTAAATTTCTAAAATTTAATTGAACATATAAAGAACTAAGTCATCCAACCCACACAGCAAAATTTTATAGGCAGCACAGTCACAGAATGTACATTAAATACAGTAAAAAAAGATGGTGACAGGAAAATTGTTTCAACCAGATTTGTTACATGAAAAATTTTATGTCCCATCTCTACAATGACAGTGAAATGAAACACCTTTCATATTTGATCACTAAGCAAGATGCATCTTCAAGTGCAACAGAACTTCCCCAAACACAGAATTGCTGTTCAATTGCATTCCTGTGTTTCCATGACACAAAGGAGAAGAAAAGCTTCCCATCTCTTTATGTCCTTACCCAACAGTATTAACCTTGCCTGCATTGTGCCAATGAGGGCTGCAAGGAGCAGGTGTCCAGGATCTGCATACCCAAATCTCTCTCCTGTCTTGTGAGCAAGTGCATGATGCTGCTTCAGTGTCTGTAGATTTTAGCCAGGCACAGGTGGAAAAAACCCAAAATAGCAAGTTGCATCCCCAGAAGGAGGTTGGAAGCAATTCACTTTCCCCACAAAGTGAGGGGAAAAAAGGAAGAAACATTTCTGAGACTCGGGTCCTTCCTGGGGTGGCACAGACAATGCAATTTTTTTTTTCCATTAGAAAATCCTGCCTAAAGTTTTAGGCACTGTAATATATAACAATACAGATAAATCCCAGGTGTACAGCATTCCTCACACAAATGAGTCTACAGGTTCTAGCCCTTGCAGGTCTATCTAAAAGGCAAGGAATTAATGGCCAACTGAAAACTACACTCTTTCAGTATATACAATTACTCAGAAGATTTGTATACTCAGTGTGTAACTCATTTACTAAACATAGCTGTTCACATCTGAGCTAGTTACTTAGATTCCCACCTCAATTTAATGGAGAAAAATAAACTCTAGGGTGCAAATAGAGAGCTTGGTAGAGGCCAGGTGAATCCACCTAGACACATCCTGCTCTTCTGCATTAACTAGAAAGAGAAAACCAGTGGTGACTTGCTCAGACACAGTTGCCCACAGACTAGAGAGGCTACTAGGTGAGAACATTACATTCCCAGACTGGCCTCAGCTTTCCCTAACACCACATTCAATTACCTATTGGCTTAAATAGGAACTTCTGACTGGATACCAGTTCATTGCCAATTTATGCAACTATCACCAAAACTTTGTGAGGGTGGTTTAGTTTTTGTTTGGTGTTTTTTCCCTTTTGTCTTCCTCCCCCCCCCCGTTTCATTTAGCTTATCCAAGGTTGACTCAAGCAGACTTACTTTCTGGAGGAACAGTACTTTTTATAAAAGCAAGTGTCAGCAGAATAGTCTATTTCATTTCCAGTTAGGTAGAAATTTGAGGCTAGTCTGGAAACAAAGGACAGAGTGTATTCCAGCCTTCAGAAAATCTCAGCGGTAAAGGAACACATTATGGAAGCCAATACAGTTACAATCAATTATATAAACAGGTCACTCAATATCCGGTAGGGTGAAAAATGATTAAGAGCACTTAATTTTGTGAAGACTTGTTTTTAAAAACAAGAGATGTATTTACACTGTACCAGCACTTTCTACATTCATAACTCCTAACTTCATTTTTAAACATGCTGGTTTGAAAGAAATACCTACTTCATTTTAAATTTAAACCAATATTTGGTTGCTACTAATTGGCAATCTGTTTCTGAATTCTGTTCTGACACTGGTAAGTTATCACTGACATTTGTGGACAATGATACATGAGTAATTTCTTGTTCTATGAAAGTAATGTTATTAACATACCCGTTTTTTTACACTGAATATCCTTTTAAAGAAGATACAGGAAGGGTTTGCATAGATAGAATATGTGGTATTAAATGTCAGTATGATTATGAATTTTAAAAAGCATCTTTTTTTTTAAAAGTGACTACAAAAACAAGTTCTTTTTACACTGACCTTTTAACATAGCACTCAGACATAACTCATATAGAGCAAATTTATTTCCATGGCTCAAAGACCAAAGTGTGCTATTTTAACATTTTAGACATTAAAAAGACAATTTCTGGAAACTGAACTTGTGATTACAATTCAGAAAACAATATGGAGCAAATTTGATTGACTGAGGCTTTTCAGATAGCAGCACTCCACTAACCATCTCCCCCTGTCCTGACCTCCACCCCTAAGCAAATGCAGGCAGCTAAGGAGCTGCAGAAAAGTCACTTCCAACTGTGCTGCATCAGAGACAAGGTAGTAATTTTAAAGAAAAGAAATTCTGAAAAACACAATTCAAGGGAAAAAAACTGTTGATCTCAGCATGATGCAAAGGAGCTCAGTATGAAATCAAATTTTCTGCGCAGTAAATTTGCTATTTTTAGAGAAGTTTCATTATTATGGTAAGAAGCCAGAACTCAGCAAGAGCCTTATTTCCTTTTTGTAGTTTGGTGGTTGTTGTTGGGTTGGTTTAGGTCCTTTCCCCTCCCTTCTTTTTGACAGTCAGAACTTCACCAAATCCTCAGAATATACTGAAGCTCAATAACCAGGGAGAGAAAAGAAGTGACCCCCCTCTCTCAGGACAGGCCAAGTCAGGGGGAAGGTACATATGTCTTCATATAAAGAAGTTGTCTCAGAAAGACAAAGAAATAAGAAAATTTATGAAGTTTCAGTACAACAGAACTGTGAGCAGAGAACTTAAAAAATAAACAGATCAGCATAATTTACACATTTAAAAACTATATATTTCATTCATAAATATATTTTCTAATTAATAACCTTTTCTAGTTTAAACATAAATATTCAAGTTGGTATTTGATTTTATTTTTTATCAGTTCATGTGAGTCCTGTAAGGATCAGTTCCTTCTGCTCAATGCAGTCATGTAAATGATCTTCACTAATGGGTTGTGCAAAGACCTTCATTACCTAGTTTTTTGTAATAGAACTTTAAAATTCTGCAACTCTTTTATACTCGTGGAAAGCCTGTAAAACAAAAAACATCTAAGTGTTATTAAGTCAGATGTGAAAGAGAAGTACAAATCATCACATTCATGGGGAATTTTTCTTTCTTTGTTTTTTTTCCAAACACAATTCTGTTCCAAAGATTAAACACACTTAAGATACACTTTCTCTCAAAAGATCCTCTATCTGACTCCCTGTTTACATATATATTTACATAATATACTACAGGGATTAAAGTTTATATGTTTAAATGTCCCAGCTTCATTAAACATATAAAAATCCATAAGCAGAGATAAAGTTTATTACTTTCTTTTTGTTTAAATAGATTGTTTAAACAGGAACAGATTGTTATATTCAAGATCTGAAGAACTAACATGATGAACAAAGCAAGAATTGTTTAAAGCCGTTAAAATGTTCATCATCTGAATGCAGTAAATTTAAAAAAAATTAATCATAAACTCTAATTAAGAGACTAAAATCCACCTTCCACAAGATGAAGTTTATGAGATTTGAGATAGAGAGATCAATTATATCCAAACACAGAATGATGACCAAGGCTAATAATAAACACTCCACATGCTCAGTTTGAAGGCATTAAGTTTATCGATATCACTAATGGTAATTCAGCCTTTAAAAAGCTATAGCTACATGTAAACCACCATCTTTCCACAAAGCCTGAGCACTGACACTGAAGTTTTATGTTTCTCTACTACACAAATAATAACACCTTACCTTCCAAAGGCATTTACAAGAGCAACTATTTCTTGTCGCGTGAGTTGAAAACCTTTTGATGGGCTATTCTCAGGAAGGCTCTGTATTTCCTTCTCAGAAAACAAGATCTTCAGAGCAGTTCCCAAGCCTTGAGTCTACCAAAAAAGTTAGATCACTCCTTCAAACACTCGGAAAACCATAAAAACTTTCAAAAATTAATAATCCAGGCAAACTGTAGTACCAATTCTTATATCCCAGTATCTCAACCCAGGTAACTGCACACAAATCAGGGCACTTAGGAAAATGCATGCCACCAGTTGTGTACCAGGTTCAGTCAGTTATTTAAGAACATCTGTTTCCTCATGTAATTTGCTCTTCTGTTTTTAATATCTTCTTTCCCCACCTCCTTTCTTCTTGGCCACACATATGAAAATATGCCCATTGCAACACTTCCATCTCCCTCCTGCCCCTTACTTTACAGATGTCCCACTGCTGCAGGAGCACATCTCCCCTTTTCCTCTCCCCTCCCTCTTATAGTCAAACTAAGTTTTCTTATGAGGTATCACAACATGAGTGCTTTTTCCACCTCCAAACCCAGTGGCAGACACTGCAGTTTCACTTTCAACCCCTACTTTCTATGCAGAAATAGAGCAGAAGCAGCTTTTCTTATTTTTGCATTTAATCTGGTTACAAAGACAACCACTGGATTTTGACAAAACGTGGCTGGAGCCAGCTGCAAGGGAACTTTATAGATCAGAAAGTCTGGCTCTATTTCATTTTGAGTGAGAAGAAAAAAACAACAATAGATCAGAAGCATAGGACAGGATAAGCAGAACTCTGGAAATTCAGCAGAGACCACTGAAATTTTGATGTTAGGAACTTCTTTGAAAACTGCACTGATAGGTTCAATGCAATACAGCAGTATAGTATAGCAGGCACTACAAAATAACCGTTCTCAGTCTGGACTTAATATTAGTCTTGAGGCTTAAAATATTGTTCTCAGTAAAATAAAAACAGTAAGTGTCCAGAAAACAAAATTTCTTCAATATTCAGCTTCACTGTGCACGATTGTGTTCATTTGCTGCCTTCTGCGTAAACTGTGAAAATCTGAATTATTTTTTCTTAAGCCTCAGTTTGTGGTGTTAAATATCACACTGGATTTTCTAACAAGTAAGTGCTGTACTTACAGGAAGGTTTCCCATGATTCTACAAGGCTCATCTGATCAATGAATACAGATAAGATATTGACTATCAGTAGTAATTCATCATGAAACTTCTGTTTTAAATGCATCTCTTTCAGGAGAAAAACTCTACCTTCTAGTAAACTAAACAGCCTTTGACTAAATAAAACATTTTTAACTTCTTTTTTTTCAAATTGTTTAACAGTGAATTAGACATATGTTTATTTTTAATACATAGGTAAGGATATCAAGGACCAACTCTGTGCAGAAAGTCTGAATGCTAAGGTAAGAGGCATCCTGCCAAAATGAAATGGATGCTCATCTTGGAACCTGCCCTTGCCATGCACACACACACAAAATAAACTGTACCTGCAGCTTGCCCCACAGCCTGCATTTGTCACATCCAACACAGTCCATTATGCGGGATATGTTCTTGAAATGCAATCTGAATTCTTCCTATCAGTTAAAAGCAAAATAGAAAATGTTAAGTTAATGTACAGAAGTAGAAGGTTAACAAATTTAGTACCATTAGAATATCAATTATCTCTTAACCAAAACTGAATAAAACCATTGCCTTTTGTAGTCAGGACATAACAAAAGTCCACGTAAACCCAGAATTTTGTTTCCAAGCCACTCCTAACAGGTAATTCCTCAAAAAAACCTCCAAAAATATTGAACATGCAGGGTAGCACTTGGATTCTGTACACTGACTTTCTACCAACTTTCTCAAAATTTTCCAAGTTAGAACTACTGTATCTGTGTCCCTACCAATTTTTAGTTCCCTTTTTATTCAAATCCCTTTTGAACCATCCTACCTTTTTGACAAACATGCAAACAGGCTACAATTCACAAAAGATATTTCCTGGTCCAAGCTATGGGTAGATTGTTGCTTTGCAGCTTCAGTCAGAGTGGGAGCAAGCACAGCACAGAACTACTTAGGCTGATCTCAATTAAGTAAGGCCCAAAAAACACTAGCTGGGCTGACAAAACACTGGTACTTTTCTAATAGCATTCTTTGTAATGATGATGAGACTCCATCCTGCTACTGAAATAAGTACTGAAAGTGTTAACAAATATTAACACAGCTATTTATTACTGAGCCACACAAACTGTGGAATTGTAATGTATACCAATCTGAACACTAGCATGTTAACACTGGAAGTTGCTGTGTAGTTACAGCGCTCACATTAGGTTCCCATTTCTAGGAGCTACGCTTTTCTAACGTTAAGTATAACATTATATTACATGATAATAAACTGTGTATTATAAGGCACCAGTTAAAACAAACGTGACTGCGCTGGGGGGGTTTTTTTGGAGATACTTATGTGAAACAGATATTCTATTTAAAAATAAACACCACTGCATCTACTGGTAATACTAATTCAACTCATTTGCCCCACCACAGTCCTGATGGCAGACTCAAGGCACAAAGCCAGAGATTTCAGTCTGCTTGGATCAGGACAGCAGCTGATTACATACAGTGGATTAAAAGGCCTCAGATACAACTTTAAGTTTTTATCCTTGCCTTTTCTACTGTCAGCAGTATGATTCTGGTAGGTAGAAGGGTTTTCTAAAATAAGACAACTTAATTCCAAAGTGGGTATTTTGGGTGTAATTCAGAAAACTAGCTTTACCTTTAATGACTTGGCTCCTTTTTTATCTCCAGCAAACATGGACTTTTCATCAAAGTGCATACGGAAGGACCTAATAAAGACAAAATGCGATCAAAAACAAATGCATAACTACAACTGGCATAAACTACAACGTTCAATCAAGCTTGGTGAGCAGCTGATGCCGTAAGTGTAAAACACATTTCAGAGTTCCTAGTCTTTGCAGATTAGTCTAAAAAAATTACTCGATGGTATCAGTTTTACTATTTAATCACTGTAACTTGAAATCCGCTATTCACAGTTTTATTCTAATATACACTGAAATTGGCTTAATTTTTTCCTTCCAATTGATTGTTATCTGACCATATGTCAAATACGTAGCAAGACTATGATTAGGGACAGCAATGAAGCCACACAATGTTAGCAATGTTAGCAATCACAAAAACTAGCAAAAAGGAGAGCAAAGGAACTGAACTTAAGAACTTTCCGGAGTAAACAGAAGGAAGAAGGGATGGATAAACCACCACACATTAAGTCTATGGTAAGAGCTGGATTACTCAGTGGATCATTAAAAGACTGTATGTAGTACTTTCCTTTTCAGAACAAATCACGTGCATCTTATATTGAAAAAATCAGAAAGAGCAACATACAGGGAGTAGCCCAGGGTGTTGTGTGGTTGGTTTTTTTTTTGTTTTGTTTTGGGTTTTTTTTTCAGTTTTTAAAGATTGGTATATTCAAACCTCGAAAATATTAATTTCTCCTGTCAAACATACAAATTCACGTTGATCTCTCCCATTACTTAATTTTATTTCTTCACTCCACTCTGATTCTTGTCCTATCCTATCAAGAGGTTGCCTATGCTCACTTCTGAATATAACTGAGAATTTCAAACTACTGAAAAAAAAAGTAATTCTATATCTTACTTTGTATCCCTGAAGATATCGAGTAAGAGAGCTTTAGATTCAGCATCCTCATGGCCATTTCCGGTGTAAAGGTCAACAACTGAGCGCTCAAAGTACGGGGCAACCTTTGACAAAGCACGCAGCTCTATCAAATATAAGAAATACAAGTTTTTGAGCCTCCTTGGTCCTTCTCCTTTTGTTTCAACAGGGTCAAAGCGGCGAGTGAACTCTTTCACATTTGGTCCCCAGCGAGGCTTCCCCCAGGTTTCTACACAGAGGGAAAAAAAAAAAAAAGGCAGGGGGATTAAAACATACGTATTTAGAAAAAGAAAGCAACTAAGTATACACCAAAAACTTTCAAAAAAACCCAAAATACACATTACAGATACTGTAGAATCCCATTCTATAGTAAATTCAGTAATTTTACCTAGACTTACCTTCAAGAAGGTAATTTGCACACAGATGCAAGTTGATGCTAGCATGAAGTCCAGAAATGAGTTTATAAAACACTCTTTTCTCAAGACAAAGACCTGTCCAGGAAAAAAGACAAACAGATCCCAAACTAAATCCTGGAAATAATTTATTAAAATGAACATACCTTGCCATTTTAGTGATGCAAGTGTGCATTGTTAACTTCCAAGAGTCACAAATACAGCATTGTTAATAAGCCCTTATATCCCATCGTAGGAAAACTTTACCTCCTATTTTTTGTATAAAGCAACACTGAGAATGAAGTTTGACATTTCTTGCTTGGTATTTCAGTGTTCTTAAACACAGTCAAATAAGTATCAGGTCAACTGTGGTACAGATAAATTGCCATGCAAAAATAAGATGCTTATATTGTTTAAGCAGTAAATTTGAAATAATGAATTTTGACAGTATGGAAATCAGAAATATACCATGACCCATCTTAATTACAACTAGAGCTACCACTGAGTTAGAGGAGTGACCTTACATAAAAACATCAAAAGCCCCAGAAAACCTTACAGCATTGGAAAACAGCAAAAGTACTTCTTCACAGCCCTACTGTAAATTCACTGAGGACTTAAATGCACAGAACAAAACCTGGAAAAATATGACTTTGATGAATACAGACTTCAAGAACGTACACAGAAATACAGTGGCATTGAGTGGTCAAAATATAATTTATATCCAGAAACTACTTATAATTCCACTCAGAACTGAAGATAGAGACTACACTTGAAATGTAAGAGTTTGTTCCTTTCTCAAAGATACGTTTGGGTGACTTCCCTGTCACTCCAATCTCCACAAAGGGAAGCCTATCTGCAAGGCTGAGATGTGTCCTCATTTACAGATGCCACATTTTTAAAGGTATGTAAATTTATATGCTTTCCTACAATAGCACCAGCTAAGAGATTTCCAACTAGACAAGTAAAGGTTTATGAAATGTAGAACGAACTAATTTTAAAATTAAGTACATTTAACCCACTTAATTTTCTGCACACCTCCAAAATGAGATTTTGATTGCTACTACTGCCATAATAAAGAGAAAATTGCTTTGCCTTTAGAACACACGTTATACTTATGTTAGATACACACAGTATACTTATGTTAGATTCTATAGTGGGAAAAGAACCATCAAAATCTTTACTGTTCTTTAAAGCTGTTTCCAAATAATAATGCTTACCCATATTACTACTAATAATGTCCCTGCTTAAATGTCTAAAATAACCAGAAAATTCAAAGTAACTGGAAGTGAACTCCCCCTTTATAAAAGATAAAACACTTAAAGGTTCAAGGAGTATACCATCTAAGTGAATCGGAAGATTTCCAAAGACCCTCAAGTAAAGAAATATTCTTTGAATGACAGAAGATACTACAAGTTATAATTTAGTAAGAAGCCTACACTATGAAAAATGCTACAGCGTTTCTTCTAGTGAATTTAACATTATATTAACCCATGCAAGAGCCTTTACCTTCTAGCCATGTGTAGAAAGATTCTCCTGTAAATACAAAGCAGACAGTTAAATGAAGAGCATTCATTTTCAATATTACAGTATCTTTAGATTACTATGCATACTAACATTAGCTGCCACCTGGACATAAAGCTAAATAATTTAGCTGTTAAAATGAGAATAGGCACCGAAGTGGCTGAACTTTGAGAGTAGTTTAAATCTATTGGGGCCAGAATAGGAGAAATACAAGAATGAGCATGACTAAGCTACTGGTGAGGGCATTCAGCAGTGTATGGAAGCACAAGTCTGATGATATGCACTAGTGGTGAAAGATGTGACAGCAGAGTGGAATTATATGTGACAGCCTTTACCTTGACTGATACTGTCTGAAGGCTTCACTTAGACTTAGATCTTTTTGCCCAAGAGGTTTCAGTTGACTGAAAAATCTTAGTCTGTCACTGTAGACAGACCAAACGCTTTCCTCCCACTCTCTCCATCTTCCCAAAATCATGGACATTCAAGAAAGTACACAAAAAACTGTCCCTTTTCTTTTAAGGGAGCTGACATCAGTATCAATGGGGTTCTGGAGAAGCTAATAACATTATCACAAACATATATTCTGTTACAAGGATAAGAAACAACAAGAGAACTGTGTTTTGCTCTTATCCACTCCTTCCCACTACTCCAAATGCAAGAATGATCCAAATAAAAATATTTTCTGATCAATAATCTGCATAAAAACATAACTTTCCTGCTCTCTAATTCAATAACCATAAAGTGCACAAATCACAAGTCCAAAACTCCCTAATGCTTACTTAATTTCTGCAGGTCAAGCAAAATAAGATGACTTACCATCATCTCCTCCTTAAGGGGGAAAAAAAAAATCCATAAGTATTAAAAAGATAAATTTCCATAGCAAAGCAGAAATGAACTACAGACTTTACTACAAACACTGAAAAAGCACAAGAAATCTTATTTCATCTACAAAAAATAGGCTACTTTCCATACTTCCATTCTTCCTCCTCAAGACCACGTGAGACTTAACACATTATAATAATGAAAGGCACTAAGAAATTGAAATTTTAGTAGCAGCTGATTTACATATCTTGAAAGCTATGTTTTAGGTTCAGAAAGATGGTTAGGAAGTAATTTTCTTCAGTCTGCATTGTTCAACAATCTGACCAGTGTTTCTTTCTGAAATTCTGATCTCTGCATTAAACTGTTCTTACGATTCTTTTTTATTTGTGTATACCAGTAATATATCAGCTTTTAGTAGTTATAAATACTGAGAAATCTTGATTTTATAATGGATGGTGCATTTTTTTTAACTCAGTCTATTGGCTAATAGTTAACTTTTAAGGGAAATGAGACACACTGACAGGGGAAAGCTGATTCATTTGGAATACCAGGTTATAGCTTTCAATTTAAATTTGAAAACCTAAATCCCAAGTCATTAGCATATTTTTCTTAAACATTCTTGCAGATAATTAAGCCTAAGTGTTCACTCCTCCTTCAAATAATGCAATTATTTGTACATTTGTAACACATTAGATATTATGGATCAAAAATTTACAGCTCCATTACACTAAAGTAAGTATGAGCTAAAGTGATTAAATTAAATGCTTTAGGAAAAAAGAAACAAGGTAAGAATACAAGAGTGCATCCAAATTGGAAAATCAGTATGACACTAAACAGCTTTGAGACTTACACTACAGTTTCCACATCAGCTCCCCTGACATTAATAAGCCCATTCATATGCAGAAGATTAGGCATGTATGTAATCAAGTACCACAAGCCTTAGCCTAAATATTGAAAATGTACAGCTACTTCTACAGAGGAAATTAAAAAAGCAGAAAGCACACCTACAGACTGAAGATTGCTATTTTCATCACTGCAATAGTCACTACGGTAAAAGAAATGCATTGGAAAATAAAACAGGCAAGACCCACCCCTACTAGGCGCCAGTGGATTTAAAGGACGATAGACAGATCGAGGCCTAGAAAATAAGTTAGAAAACACAAAGATCAGTTTTAAGCTAAACTGAGGTGCAATTATAAGAAACAGACTTCCTCTTCCCCCAATTACTTAAAGCAGTTTTCTTCATAGATGCTGTTCCATACTCTCCAAGCAGAAGGCCCCTTGTATCCAGTGTAACGTTCTGGGTTCAGCAGCAAATCCACATACTGTGCATCTGGAGATCTCTCATCTAAACAGGAAAACTTTTGTTACGTATGCTAACTGATCGATTAAAAAATATTCAATTTAAACAGTCACACAGAACTAAATATAAATAAGAGGTCTCATATAATACTATTCAATCTTCCAGTTGGATTATAAATGCCTTGTACATAAGAACACAGCAATATACAGGCTAAATACAAAGCTCAAAAGTATATAATTTATTCCAAAGTCTCCTGTGTGTCACTATTTTGTACAGTGTCTGATCTTCATCTATGTGGCTTCTCCAAGTCCACCATAAACACTTGACATGCGATGTGTTCTCACCCTATGCTAAGATATAAACAGTGTTTTGTTTTAAATGGGCTTCAAATTCAGGGTTTAATTGTCTGGCAGTTGAGAGGGTTGCTTTTTTGAAATGGGTACACTGCATAC
Organism: Neopelma chrysocephalum; assembly: GCF_003984885.1. NCBI lineage: Eukaryota > Metazoa > Chordata > Aves > Passeriformes > Pipridae > Neopelma > Neopelma chrysocephalum. The sequence goes on along the minus strand of NW_020897691.1, from coordinate 4,279,263 downwards.
AGAGGATTCTTAATAAAGACAGGGTCAAAGTAGTACATCTTGTAGTTGGTACATACTGTATATTTATTAGCTAAATCCATTATTTCTTCAAATACCCTTGTATACTGGCAGAAAAATCTGAATCACATTGCTTAACTAACAAACTTTCAGCATATTTCAGAACAGTCTGTTGGTTACAGCAAGAAGCACATTATTTAAGCAGCATTTCAACAAATTATAACCTCATCTCTGAAGTTCACTACAAATTCAGGCAATTTATCCAAAGACAATTGTCAAACTGCCTAAAAACTCTGCAGAAATAGAAACTTAAAGTTTTGAGCTACAACCAGTAAAAAGCAGGAAGAATTCTACCCTCTTTGAAATTCTAGGTCAAAAGCAATTCATGCTTAAACAGACCCCACATACAACACAAGCCAATAGTCTTATTCACAGGAATAGGCCGAGAAGTACCATGTAGTATTTTCTCAGACATTAAAAAAAAAGCCACAGAAACAGAGAGCAAAACTGCTCTAAACAAAAGGGGATGACTTGCATGAGCACTTAAGCATCACTTCGGCAGCAGTAGCAAAAACAAAGAGAAGAGACACACAACAACACAATGAGTGCCAGGTGAAAGAAAGTCAAATCACAGCTTTATTTATTCATTTGGCAGTGTGGTTAACCTAAGCAGTTCCTACGCTTCCTGGTCACTTCAGGTCTCCACTTTTTTTTCTTATTATCCACATACAACTGAGTATACGGGCACTGAGGAGCCATGCAACAGAAAGATGGAAAGCTGATCTGGGTTACTAGGTATTTTTCAGCTAGATCAATTCCCTTATCTAGTTTATCATTAAGCCCCCCCCCAAAAGATAGTAAAAACTAAAACTGATTATGCGGTTCTGTGCTACAGCTGAGTTAATTAAGAGCTCTTTCACCACCTGGAAGAGAGGAGAGGAAGAGAGCAAAGGTTTCTACTTCCTCCCCATCACTCCCAGTGGTTATTCTCTTTCACTCTCCCTGCTTCAACTCACAAACTCACACGATAAGCCAGCTGATCACAACAACGTGAGAGATGGCAGGGAGATGTCATCTTACTGTCCCGCTGTTTAAGTAAGCTGAACCAGTTTACCATGCAGAAAGATGCACACCAGAGCCAGAGAAAAAAAAAAAAAAGCACCAGAAGAACATAGCTGGAGAAAGTACATCCTCCTTCAGCAGGGCATGAGAGATGGAGTTAAAAATCAGGAACTACTTAAGTTAGCATTACTTCCAAAAAAATGCTCCTGAACTATACCTTTCCCAGCTGAGTACTCTTAAAAAATGTACTTAGACAACGTGCAGATAGTAGAGACAATAGCAGCTTTTTGCATATTACAGGTCAGATCTGCAGTAATGCTCACCAGCTCCTACAGAAACAGCCTAAATAGAAAAGGTTTACATATCAGACACAGCAGAAGTGCTGAAAGAGAACTGCAATTGGTAAGTCCACTGCAGCTGCTACTTTCTCAGGTGACACCACACATAAGCCGAAAGGTAAATGAAAACATCTAGCATTATGCCCTAAATATTTCTAGCATAGAAAGCTTTCTAAGGTGTTTATTAAAAAGGACTTAAGCAGTCATTTCTGAACTTAGCAATTCTCACGCTTATCTGAAAAACATTCCTTTGAGCTTTGAACGTTACAAGCAAATAAAGAGACTCACACACGCAGAGCAGAGGGAAGACAATCTAGTATCCTAATGTTTTAACAATAAGAAAGTCCTTACAAATAAGGGTGCAGAGATCATTTGGAAACAGCAAGGCTGGAAGAAGAAAAAACTCAGTCCAAGCATAGACAGTAGAATAGCAACAAAAAATAATGCAGTAGTAATAAACTGAATCAGCTGCAAGTAATTTGTCCTATAATTGTGCTAAATGCAATTTTTTGAAAGAAGCTTTTAAAAAATACATATATGCTGCCCCCCCCCCCCCATTTACCTCCTTTTTTACTTTCATAAAAATTTCCTGTTCACTATACTAACAGGAGATAACAGTGAATGTGCACTGTGTAGGCTACAAAATTCTTCTTGTAAAATTACAAAAATGATATGAATTGTCACATTTCCACTTAGGACAAAATTAAAACCTTTTAAAAATTTTTTTTTGCAGAGAAACTATGATCTTTTGTGGGTTTTTTAAAGATACAGTAAATAAAATAAACACTGAAAAAGCTTAAACATTTTACCATCAAGTTCACAAAAATGATCCTGTGAATCATCGTATCTTGCCCAGTCAATGAAAGCCTCCTTACTTTGGTTACTGAGGGGAGAAAAACACATTTCATTTTAAACTTTTAAATGAACAACATCAATAAGAGCTACTGAAAGAAATACATTCCACATATAGCAGTTAACTCAGAACTGAATTCTGAGTTACTGTATCTGAAACTCGAGAATATACGGAGTTTCGGCTTGTTAATTGCCTAGAGATTCAAGCAGGCACCAACTGCAATACTTTCAAAGTCACCTTATTGTTGACACACAGATTTCACCATCATTATTTGAATGAACTGTGCAGTGGGTCCTCTTCCTTCAGTTAGAGCTTGGTAAGAGATGTTCATAGCATTCATTTTTAACACTTTTTAAAGTACTAATTTAGCAGAAATGCTATTTTCATAACTTATACTTTCAATGAAACCTACAATAGTTAGCCTCGCTTTTTACTTCCAAGCTAAATTACTCTATGAACATGATTTTTCGTAAGCCATTTAAATAATAATGGTATTCCACTCACTCTAGCATTTTCAGAAGTGCTAGAGAGACAAGTGTACCAGGGAGACAGTGTTGAAGTTCCCATACTATGAAACACAAATAGTGCCAAAAGCTTACTTCTATGCCTATGTGCAGCACAGAACTACTGATGCCACACTACTGACAGCAAAATGTAAGCAAACTTAAGGTTTGGAACTCTGCTCCAGGCTGACGTGAAGCACCTTGAAATAATGAAAACAACCTATTCCATTTAATTGAATCAGTAATAGCTCAATTTTACAAACAGAGGCAATTCTACAACAAGATAAATTTCTAACCACCTGCCAAATCACAATAGGAGACTTTATACTTGGCATTAAGTGAGGAAACTCTCTGGTAATTACTAGCAGGCAAGATTTGATTATTACAAGAAACACAACTGATAAAGGAAAATAATTCAAAACCATGAGGATGATACACTCCTAGGCAGAGAACACGGAGGTTTGCCTACAAAGCACAAAGTCTTCCTGCACTTGCAGGATCCATTACCTGCCCTCTCCCAACTTTAATCGTCTACCCTACTCTCACAAAGGCCTTCTCTTTAGGTCTCCATTTGTATATTCAATCTCATGTTCTTTTGTCCTACAGAAGTGGATCAGAGTTAATAGTTTCTTATTTCCCCTAAAAAACCTTGGATAAAGGCTCTTCCCAATTTGGTTTAAAACACCACACACCAGGCAGAAGCAGTTGTTTTTTCATGGAACAAGAAAGTTTCAACATCTCTATCAGGTAGAACTGCTGCAATTTCTGGCCAAAGACAGCACATGTCTCCATCAACAGTGAAGGATTTGTTTTTCTATTTTTATTTTTCAAAGGTACGTAACCTAATAGAATGCCAGGTTTCCTAAATGCTGTTCCTCACACTTTTGTACTCAGCGGCAACTCCTGCAGAATTCCTCCAACCCAACCTTGACAGTGCCATGCAATAAGCAAGATCAGGGAATTGATCCGACCTACAAATAACTTTGCCAACAACAAAAGTAACTAACAGGCTCCCTGATCTGGTTCACTGCATGACCACAAACAGGTACATCAGTGTAACAGTGGGACAGAGCAGGACAAAATCTCTTAATCCATCACAGTAGTCAAGAACAAAGGGTAGAAAAAAGGTGGGGTTACTTGCAATTTTCCTCTGACTCTTTATGCTCTTTTAAATAATATCAAAATGTACTTTAACAAAAAAAAAAGTCTACTTAACACCTTTACCTTTAGATGTTCATGCATCATTTCATATTTCCTTTCTAATGGGTTATGGAAAGAATGAAGAACAAAAACCAGCACATTGCCCAAACCAGACAGACAAAATAAAATGTTCCTTACTATTTTTGTACTGGTGATGTAAATCACAGCATACCTTAAGGTACTGTTAACTGCTCCCAGTTTGTTAGCTTGCTCACAGTCTTCCAATTCTTTGGAATTGTTTGCCACTTTTGAATACTGTAAGAAAGGTCATATTTCATATGTAAATTAATTACTTAAAATACTCTAAGAACAGGTGTTGTGAAAATTATTTCTAAGTTTAGCAGTTAATTGCCTGGTATCAGAGAAAATCCTCAGATTCTAGAAGCAGCAAGTAATTCTGAAACATTTCTTACTTCTATTTTTCTACACATAATTTCATCAGGCTGATTTCACTCAGTATTTAACTATTACAGAAAGTTCAGCTAAAGATGTCAAAATTTTGTTTTGCCGTTTTTCTAAATTGAATTCTTTTATGTTATGAAACACCCTAAATGGAATGTTTCAGATAGTTATTCAGTCTCATAAAAGGACCTTGAAAGACAAGCAATGTCACACCTTGTATATTGCAACTATAACCATACCTCGTTTTATTTATCATTTCAGTAGGTATATTTACCAGTTTGGGCTATTTTACCCTCATGTTTCATTTAATCCAACTCATTGGCTTGCTTTCGATGTGCATAGGATTGGAAGAGAGGATTTTCCCGCTGAACTCAAATTTTGTGTATTTTAAAGACAGAATTTAAGTATTTAAGCTGAACTTTGATTCTAAAGTATTTTTTAAAAAGTAATTCACTAAAATAGACTTACTTCTGGAACACTTCTAAGGAGAACACTTAAAGAATTAAATATTAAATTCCATTACTCTACAATAATATGGTTATGTTAGCAGGGAATTTCAGTCTGTCAGTTTAAAGCTCAAAAAGTTCTGAAACTTAAACGGTAGCAACAGTGCTCTCATAAAAGATAAACAAACTTAATTTTCCCTTTTTTGGTGTTTTTGGATAATAAATTATGATTTTTAAAGAAAGAATAATCCATTTCTGAGGACAGACTTGTGGTCAAGATGCCAGCGGCAAAGTACCATCCCAATACTTCTCAAAAAAAGAAAGGATTTAATTAAAACCGTTCATATGAGTAAGCAAGATGACTTGCTTTAAAAAATGCATTTGCCAGAACTAATACAAGAGATAACAGCAGAATCTACTGAAGACCAAAGAAGTGAAGGAGATTAAAAAACCCCAAATAACTCAAACCTTGTTAGGGCCCTTGACCATAACAAATATTTACTCTAGAAGGAACTTCTCACTCAATTTTCCTGGTTTTGACAGATATGGGAGGTCATTCTTTAGCATCATATGGATGTTAAATGGAAAAATCTGAACAAGGAATGGATCTGACCTAGACTGAAACAGATACTGCTGATGAAATAACATACTGAGTGCTGAAGTAAACATTCTGCATGTCTAGAGCTGCAAACCAATCCCTACCCTGAAGTGAAAAAAGGTTACTGCCAAGATTATACTCCTAAATTTAAGGCTTCAAATACAATGAACATTCAAGTCTCAAAACATGTTTCCAGCCTTCCCTATTCTGTGTTTAACAGCAATAGCTATCAGTGCTCTGTGATCCCTGACAAGATCAGGACAAAGAATCTGTTCCTGCCAAGCAGGATCTCCTAAGAGCAGTTTCTGGAAAAAAAAACAGAAAAGAGAAGGGTAGGAAGCAAATTACTAAGTTAAATGCTGTAACCTCGACTTACTGCATCCTGCCCCTTGCTTCAAAGATTTATACAGCAGCTGCCATGATAGTTCTTTAACATGTAGCCCCAAAATATGTGGTCACCCCTCAAATGAAACAGGACTATAGAAGGAGAAATTACTGTGTGCCCCTCCAGCACTACTTCAAAAAGCTAATGTTGGTGTGCAGAATTAAAAAGAGATCCTTTATTGCTAACTGCACTCCTATGGAGAATCTGTGCAAGTGTAACCTTGGTCTTTGCTGCTAGATGAGCTTTCAAAAGAACTGTTCTCCTTATTGCTCAAACAAACAAAAAAGTCCCCCCCAAAAGCCTAAATAAAGCCAGAAGTTTACAAGCTCCTCTACATTAGAAGAGAAAGGTAATGGGAAACTGCACAGAAGCCACAGAAAACCACTCAACTATTAAAAAGATGCCTTTGGTTGTTTTCATCTTTTCCAGGCAGACATTATCAGGATGAAAGAGGGAAAGCAGACGTATATGTCCCCAGAGAAAAAACACTTTTTTTTTTTTTAACCCAATACCTTATGGATAAGCAACAAGACACAAAAGTTTCAAAATGGGAAATTAACACAGGCTAGTAGCACTAGGTACTCGCATAGTACTTGAAACAAAACACTCGTACTAAGATGAATTTGACATTTCCTTAAAAAGGATATTAAATCAAGTTGTCAATTTCTAATTGGTTCCAATAAAGATTTTTTAACTGAACCAAAAAAGTAAGAAAATGGTGTAGATAAGACTTATGTCAGTCCTGATGACAATTTTCCTGCAGAAATACTTGCTTCTCTGACAGAAAATCAGCACATATTAGTGACTTCTACTGCAGATTGAAGGTGCAGAATCACCCAACGTTCAGTACTGTAGCTGGTTGCAACAACCTGCAAGGCAACTCAAAGGAAACCACTGTAGCAAACACACCAGCAAATGACAGCTTCCCAAAGAAGCTACCCCAGTTTCTTTATTGCGGTGAAAGCAAAGCCTGCTGATTTTTCACTTCCTAAGTCCAATTTGATATGCTCATGTGAAGTATCTAAAGAACAGCATAATCCTTGGCTACTAATTAACAATTTATGGCTCTCAAGATTAATCCATCATGAAGCTCAAATGCCTGCTAGAAGAATCCTTTCTAAAACAGTCTTTAAAGATTCACAATGCCTCTTTAGGAGGCATTATGGTATTCCAGGAGTCAGTTTATCTACAATCAAGCTCGAGAGAGAAAAGAATCAATGAAAAAGAGAACTGGTAACAGATTATCCAGCTAAAACACATGATCTTCCTCTCCAAAACAGTGTCAACTTTCCAGAACAACTACTGCTGCCTGTGCCGAAATGGTGAATAACTGACATGTAAGTCATGTCAGCGAGAAAGATGTTTCTTTTCTGATTACCGGGAATCTTTAAATGAAGAGGCAGCATTTACATCAGAGTGAGTTAACAATTTATGTATAAACAGGAGACAAGACTTCTCTTGAGCTAAAGCTTGAGCTGACTTGTCTGCACTGCTCAAGACAGCAGGACACACAAGTCACCAATTCATGATATAGTATTCCTCTCAGCTATCTTTGATAATGTTTCCTTGCATGAAGTCTAAACCTAATGCCAATGGTCATTTATGATACGGTGAACTACACTCAGGCTGCCCAGTGAGGTAGAAAGCACTGGGGCGGGTGGAGGTAGGATAGGACAGTTAATCAGGACATGAGTCTACAAGACAGCTGAGGCACCCAACAGGAAGATCTCTCATTTGGGCACCATTATCCCATCAACTGCTAAAACCCTATTCTTGGGCACTGTGTTTGGGATTTGGGGGTAGGGAAGGGTTATATCTGTCTTTCTGCTCTGACCTCTCTTCCTAGGCATATATACCCCCTTTACTTTTTCAGCTTTGCTAAGATCACTTGGTGATCTAGGAAGGATGGTTTAGAGAAAAGCAAGCAAAAGCCAAGAGCACAAACTGACTCCTTGTGCTTGAACTGACCACTTTGGCCCAAACTGTCTTTAAACTAATGACCAAATAATCTCTGGAGTAATGACCTCCTGAAAATTAGACATAGAAAAACTGCATGTAATTGTTTGGGTTCTTTTAACATTAGAGGTTGTGATTATATACGATTCTTAAAAAAGACTGCACTGCTACAGCACCAATGCATCTTAGCCTATAGCTTTATAGAAGCTGGCCTGTACTTAGAAATGAATAAACAATTTTGCAACAGGAATTCTGCGGCCATGTACTGCTCTCACTGGCCATTCTTTGATTCAGTCTGCACCAGCTCTCAAGCTATGACAGACTCAAAATGACATGACAGTACCAGCTACGTCAGAAACACTATTATACATAAAGGTAAAAAGGTAAAGCCACATATAGGAACTGATCAGTTATCTTAAGTATTTCATCACTATGCCAACACTGAAGGTTTGTACTAAAAAGTCACTCAGCTATTGTAATGTTAAGATTTAAAAAAAAAATAAGAAAGAACTTGGAAAATAAATGAGTACTTACTTTATTAGAGCTCCCAGCCTTAATTCCAACAGGTATTTTGCTCTAAAACAAAAAAATAAATCACAGGTTTTACACTGTTCATAGAAATGTTTATGCTTGATTAAAACCTACAAATTAAGCATCATCCCTATAGAGGTCAAAGCAAACTTTTTAAAAAATAATTAACTTTACCTTTTCAACATGTGATATCCCAAACAGTGCTAGAGCTTAGAAGAGACTTATTCTTGAAGTTAGCCACTTGTTCATAAGAGGACTATGACCTTAAAATACTTTGGTTGTATTTCTACTTTTGGAATGGTAAAGGATTTTGTCATTTTTACTTAAGTTCTCATCATTACGTGTCATTAGTACAGTACTAGTCACCAGAAATTAGCAAACTTGTAGCCAAAAAACCTTTTTCTATTATATATTATTTGATCCATACCTCAGGACAAGGCTCTACATGACAGTCTTTGATAGAACAATGGCCATCATCAGCCCAAAATGGGCATGGTCTCTTCAGGTTGACCTAAAAATAAGAAAACAAAAGTTTATAACCAACACTTACATAAGGCAACTGCAGAAGAAAGAGGTCTCAGTATCAGGAAATCCTCTAAATTAAAGGAGAAGATACAAGGTAAAAGAGCTATATGTAATACCTTAAGTTTGTGGGGGTTTGGTCAGTCTGTTAGTTTCTTTTAATTACTCTCTGAGTACAGAAGCTGAAGCTTGCTGCAGTGCAATTGTTAATGATAATGGTCTTCAGTGAATGAACACAAACATATTGTATATTAAACCACAAATTAAATCTCTAACCACCGAAGTTTACTAATTCAGATACGTGCTTGGATGATTTTGGATTTCAAGCAATGAAAACAGCTTATTATTTTAAAATGTTATAGAGATTCCTCAGTTAAAACAACCTAACAGACATTTAGCAGATGGTACGACTTCTTAGGAGTGATGACAAATATCTTCTAGTTACAATTCAAACCATGCTAGCACAGATACAATAAAAGCAGAGATTTTAGGTTGCTTCCCCTCATTTCTTCTATTCAATCCAAAACCACCATCCCTAGGAAAAAAAAAATTTTTTTTTTGTACTTGTTCACTCATCTTTTTTTTAAAAAAAGTGCAAAATAGTTATGCATTCTACAGTAGGACCTATTATATAAAAATTTTCCCTCCCACCTATTTCTACCAGAAAAAAGAAGACCAGCTAAATTACAACCATCTTCAAAGTAAACCCTCAATAAAAAAATGCTTACATACTGAGAAAGATAGAAGTAAGCAGGCAGTCACTGCTTTTACACAGAGGAATATTGTAAATAGAAGAACACTGCTGTATAAACTGCAGATTAATTCAGAAAGAACACATGCAAATCAAGGTATACTAGTCCCAGAATGACTGAAGAGCACTAAAAACCAGCAGACCCACAAACTGAGCTTGTATAGCACTTGTACTTTAATCAATACCAATCATGCACTGACTACATAGAACATCCTTCTACTTTCTTCAAGGTCTGAAGCATTGGGTTTCATTATTATAATTTAGAGTATTACTCAGTAGTTTTCACAGATTAAAAGATAGATTCTTTATCATGAGGCTCCCATAGTTTGTGTTTTAATGTATAAAACTAAGAAGACAAAATTTTTTATTCTTTTATTTCTTTCATTAAGAAGTATTTTACTATCTAGAAACCATCTAGCACAATTTCTGCAAGAGTCTATGAAGGAAGTTTTGTCTGGCCTTTAAATAAAAACTACCTCATCCATTCACTATTATACACTAAGATCTGAGATCTTTTATGGCTATTGAACTAGTAATACCATAGGAATACTGCTGTGACTGTAGTTACAAAATTTCACAATCCAAGTTCCTACTACAAATTCAATTACTTCAGGGTAGGAGTGTTTTCACTCCAGAACAAGTATATTTCCCCTATGCTATAGTTGACCTAGATGGTCATTGCCTACCTCCAAAATTTCCACATCCATTCTGTGCAGGGATATTTTAAAAAAAATGTTGCTTATTCAGACAGGAAGGAGTGAAGAACATTGACTTAATTACTCAGTTGGTTTGTAAAACACAAACTCTTCCCTGTCACAACTGGAAGGACTAAGGGAAGCGTGGTGATGGGTGGACTGCACACTGGCCCTTGTAACTGCCAAGCTATTAGGAAAATCAGTATAAAAGATGAGGCAGGATTGTAACACACCATTAGGGTATGAACTGCAGAACTGCTGTTGAAATAAAGATTAGCTCTAAATTTGCAGGATGAAATTACTTTGCATGAAACCTTGCATACCTGTTGCTCCTCTTCAAGTACTTTGTTTTGTATCTTGCTGTTGCCTCTGAACAATCTAATTACCACTACTATGTCAAGTATTAGTACGGAAGTTGCACATATCTTGTTTCTCCCAGAAAGCAAATTTAGAACTATATCACGTAGCAAGAGATTCAGGGTGCAGATACACATTACTGCTTGCTCAGAATAGAAAGGGAAGAGTCTAGTACTTTTTTTCTCCTTCCTCAAATTGCTAACCCCATCTTGCATGACGTTAATACTTGTGTGATTCCAGACCAGCTAGATAACTTCCTACACCCTGAGAAGAAAAAAACCCCGAACCCAACAAAAACAACAAAAAAACCCCAACAAAAACTCCTACCAATGACAAATCCAAACATCCAAACTAAAAATCTACCAGGTTAAAGAGATGCATTGACCTAACCAAGAGCTAAAAGTAGGGAGGGGGCAGGATGGTCTGCCCTAGAGGAGTGTAACCTTCTTTTTCCAGGGACAGGCAACCATCTGATTAGCTCAGTCAAAATACAACCTCACTCTGAAGTTAAGCATATCTGAAAAGAAAAATATCAGGCTTCCAGTCTTCTTTTGCACATCATATTCTAATACAGAGGGAAAAAAAAAGGTTAAAGTAATAAAAAAGTGATATTACATACTACTTGAAAATGGAATCGTTTTACTTACTTCTCAAAAGAATAACGGTTCTCTAGATAGCAAACACTAAAATCAGAACTAAGACAGCAATTTAAAAGGAAATCATAGCAATATTTCCATTTCAAATTACACACATTTCTTAGAAGACAAGTACTGCATGCTGTCAGAAAGTTGCTAATATATGATCCTTTTCTAGATGCAGCAGTACAAAGGCACTACCTTTAAAATTACCACTTATCGGTTGAATGAAAGCAGTCATGATTTACCGTCACTGACTCCAGGATTAACACGGCAAACAAGACTTATTATCAACATTTGTTTTGGATCTTGCTGTTGCCTCTGGACAATCTAATTACCACTACTATGTCATGTACCTGCTACAACCAAATTAAAGAGCTGTGGGTTTCTTATAGACAGCTTAACATAAGCAAGTTGATTTGATATATAATCCTTCCTGTATTTTCTGCATTTTATTTAAAATATTCAGGAAAATACCATTATTATTGTACCTTGTAATATCTGAAGTAATCGCGTTCTTGTAGTTTCTGTATTTTAGGGAAGATCTTGAAAGTATTGAAGTCATCAATGCTTTCTATGTCACATAAACAATCATCTAGGACTCCTGTGAGCTGTTGAAACAATACACAAAAATTTTTTAATATAGAAATAGAATATTAACTACAGAAAAACCCTCTAAAGAGAAAAAATACGGCAGTTGAAAGAAATACTAGTGAAATGTAGTTCCATGGCAAATATTTATTTCTTATCATTAAAATGCTCTATAACATACCTTACACACTCAGAAAATAAGACCTTAACACTTTTTTGAGCTAAATCCACCTCCAAATGCAATGCTGAATCAGTGCTAGCCAGATTAATAACTGCAGCCCTGAAATTTGTTGACAGTTTCTGTACTTTCTGTAGAATGAGCAACGAGACTTTCCAAACTATGAACACGTGGTATATTAGCAGGGTTGCATACCAAGTATTCTCCTACAAAATGCTCATGAGTTGAATTGCCTAAAAAAACCCTACAGTCACATACTGTCATTTTTATACTTCTCAAAGTGTAAGAACACCCCATCTAGTTTCTTTAGAGGCATGGGGAAAAGGGGTATAGGTACTTCTGTGCCCAAGAAATTTGTAACTTCATAGTTAAATTCTACAAACAAATCCTACGAAAACCAGGTGCAGGGATCTGTAAATACTGTAATGCTGTAAATCTATCGTGAAACTTAGTCTGAACTTTCCAGGTCTCATCCCTCTTCTTGTGCCAGGACAGCAAGCTGGTTCAAGGTACTGTCCTAGGTTAAGACCAAGTCTGTGAAAAGCAGCACACGCAAGTGTAGAAGTGCTACTGCCAACACACAAGGGCAAGGCAGAACTGTGCATGTAGCAGAGGACAGGTCCAACTAACTTTGAAGACTAGGCTACAGCAGCACTTTTGCTGAGACCCTGAGAGTGTCTTACTGAAAGGTGGAAACACTGAAAGTGTGATTCTAGGAACATTTGTATGATAAATTTCAATAAATTTAAATTAACTGCTCCCAAGCACAGCTTCTTAAACTACTACATACATGTTTGAAAGGCCTTTCAAACATGAGTTTAAAGGCTTTAAACCACTTCTAATGAAATGAAACCAAACACTGCTGTTTACTGCTACTATTCTTCAGCCAGGCAGGAAATTCATTGAGATCTATGACGGCCTAGAAAGCATTTAATATAGGAACGCCCACACATCTTATATCTTGCATGGGATTAGAAGAACTTTTGACTATTAAAAGATTATGTGTAAAAGGAGACAAATATTTTGTAGCTTTTTTTTTTCCTCCACAGATTTCACATAGATGAGATTATGAAATCATCTAATCTGTTTTATGCATGATAAATCACTCCAGTACTTTACAGAACAGATACCCTTATATAATCAAGTTGATGTGAAGGAGCCACTAGAAACCAAACTGTAGGCTTCTGCCCTTTTATGAAGCCTAAAGGAGGCCTGGAAAATGGATTTCCCCCAACCCTCTGTGAGAATAAAGAGGCAAGGGTATGGCAATAAAGCACATAAGTGGAAAATTTACTCTATGTAGATCTTACTTTTCCTGAGCACTAAATAGGCTGTCACAATTCTGCAGAGTGATATGGCAATGAAGTAAAACTAATTTAAGGAAAGTTACTTTACCCAAAAGTTTCCATGCTGTTATGCTTGCCTTGTTAGTGTTATCTAACTTCAAACCTGGGCAAACAACTATGAAAGAGCCAATGTGCAATTACAGGTTTTTCACAAAGCCAAGAATGCTCACAGCCCACATGACTGCCAACTTCAAAGTCAGAAGACAAAACATGTTATTATTGATACTCACAGAAATAAAACCCCCATGCATTTTAATCTATCATGATTTCATTAAAAATTTCAGATTTTCTTATTGATGGCACACAGGCAGAAACATGTAAAGCTATGGCCTTTAAATGTAACACCATACCACAAAACAAACAGAAGAACATTTCATTACAATATATAAAGGCAAAAAGATAACTCTCAACATTTTGCTCAAATAATACTAAACTGCATAGATAGGATGATACAAGAAATTTTCTTTGAACTCAGAAGACAAAGAGTAGGAAACTATTTTGACGACCAGCTCATGACCAGCGTACAAAAATAATTTTACCATCTATGCAAAACAGAAAATGCTTTTTCAGGGGGAAAACGTCCCAGATAAACATGTAGTAGTTACACTCAGAGTCAAATACCCATGGAAAAAATAAAAAGCTGAAGCCTTTTTATTCAACTAAGATCTCAATCCAAAGAATGTCTCTAAAAATGTGGTACAGTTTACTTAGATCAATGAAGTTTAAGAAAGGAACCCTCCCCAAAAACTAGAACTGGTCTAAGAAATCATGAAGAGAAAAATTAATTCAGAGTAACAAGTGCAAGCAAACTAAATTCTCCATTTTTTTCCCTCACAACTTTTTCAGAACTGGAACAGTTAGCTCCTTGTATACATAAAATAGCAAAATCAATGTTTCCTTGAAAAGCATGCCCTAAAATTAAACTATGCTATATCTGTACCAAACCACAATTCATTAAATAGTTTGACAGCACATATGAAGCACCAATACTGCACAGCAGTGGAATCAGTTCATAGCACAGTAATACAACAGCAACACAGCCTTCAAGTACCCCAGTCAGAGGGTTTCTTTATTAGTCCAAGTATTGTCTTCAGTGCTCTCACTTGTGTGAGATGGAACACTCTAAGAACATGCAGAAAATTGTTTTGTTTTTGTCAACACCTGGATCTTCCAATGAATTCTTTTTTCCAACTGGAGACATCGAAATAAGAACAGTGTACTACACAGTTAAAATAATACATTGCAAGACCTACTTTGTTATTCACACAATTGGTATGTTGCCTTTTTAAAACTGAACTGCACTAGTTAATCTGGTCCACAAACATAGACCCAACAGTACTGTAAGCTATCGCAACTTTTATTACAATGGACAATTACCAAGATTTCTTTTCATCTTTTAATTACTTTGAACTCTACAATAAATTCTAAAATCGTTAGCCTGCTATAATTTGTATTCAAGAAGTCACCTAACATTGAGTAGCTGCTATTTTTTTTTTTTTACATTTCCAATATGCTTATCAAAGTATTTCCAGATATTGTCAAACCCAGTTTAGTTCTTGAACAAGTATCAGAGCTATACTGGAGACATAAAACTTCTTATTCTCTCCAAGATAAATCAACCTTTCAGAAGAAAAAGCCAATGTCCAACCCGCATCAATTTCTCCCTATGAAATCTGGAAAGGGAAATGCATTCAGCACTTCAACATTAAGAAAAACCTGAATAAATTCATATATTAAGAAGCAGTCTACTCACACAAACAACCGTATTAGTGTTAACAGGTTGTTGTCCTTTAATTGCTTCAACAATTAGAAAACCACCTGGGACACCTTGTTTTGTTTTGTTTCTTAAATGTTTTACTTCTCCATAGCTGCAGAATGTGAGAAAAGCTTTAGGTAACATGACTTCAAAAACTAATGGCTAGCTTATCTTTTTCCTGTGCAAGTCAAACTCCGAATACAATATGCTAACAATTTTATGACATAGCAACAACTAATCTCTCTGCCAAATATCACAAGAAAACCATGCCTGTTTATTAATGGCTTCTTTGAGAACTCCAGTTCCTTAACGTTTCGTCACACTAAAATAGCTACTAAAGTAATGGGTTTTTAAACCTGAAACTTCAACTTACAATAAAAAAACGGCAATTCAGAGGACAAACTCTCTTCCACGTGGACGTTGTATTGCTTCATAAACTCACTCTGATGTCTTTGGCCAAGCTAAAAGCCTTTCCCACTCGACACCAGCTTTTCATTTCAGTCACAGTCATGCAGCTCACAAATAGCAAACTCCCAACTACAGACGCTTGCCCTCCTGAAGCTGTGAAGGCAGCTTATAGAAAGAAGAAGCGTTCTCATCCTTCTCTGGAACGTGGGCAGACAGACACGACCTAAGCACAAGCCAAGTCCGGGCACTGGCATCACCATTCGAACATATGGGTTTCTCATGGACTTCATCAGGACACCCAAGTTTCTGCCTGAAGCCAACGGCACGATCCCACCCAGAGCTCCTCGGCACAACATCCACCGACTGGTGCTTTCTGTGCTTCCCAGGTCAACCAACTTCTCCCCGGAGACCGGAGGAACCGATCCCAGGCTGGACGCCGGCCGCAAGGGATGGAAAGGGAAGGACGTGGGCTACAGACTTCAGCGAGAGATACCCGACTTCTCCACGGGGAGGCTGCACAAGACACGGCCCGGAGCTACCCCCCACGACCCCCCGAAGTGACCTCATCTCCAGCCTGTGCTCTCCTGCCCCCCAAGGGGGTCCGCAGCGCTGCCTACGGCCAGCGCGCATCCCTGCCCGGCCACGCTCTCCCCGCGCTCCTTCCCGTCCAGTCCCGACTGCCCGCCGCCAGTCCCCACCTGGGCCTCCGCTGTCAGGACGCAGCCGAGCAGCGCCAGCAGCCGCGCCGCCAGCCGTGCCCCCGCCGCCGCGCTCCGCCCGGCGCCGCCGCCGCTCATGCTGCTGCCGCCGCGGCTGCCGGAGGAGGGGGCAACCCCCGCCCCGCCGCCGCCGGCACAGGAAGGAGAGGGACGCGGGGCGGGTCGGCGGCGGTGGCAGCAGCGTCTCCTTCTGCCGGCGCGGCCGCTCCTGCGGGCGGCGGGACCCGTCGGGCGGGGGCGCCGCGCTCACCGCCACCCGCACGGGCTCCTCTCGCGTAGCACCGGCACCGCCGCCCGCTGCCCCCAGCGCCCGCCGCTCCCCTGGCCACGCCGCGCGGCATCCCGGGAGTTGTAGTTCCGATCCCAGGCCGGGGGCGGGGCGGGGCGGGACACGGCGCGCGGCGGCAGCGCCGCCCAATCGGAGAGGACCACGCGCGCCTCCAAAACAAGCGGCGGCGGCGCGTGGGGGGGGTGACTGAGCGCGTGCGCGCGGCGGCGGGAAGGGCCGCGTGAGGGGAGGCACGAGCGGCGCAGGGGAGGCGGGCTGTAGAAACCAATTTGTCCCAGTGAATCCCAGTGCATCCCGCTATTTCCCAGTTCATTCTAGTCTAACCCAGTATAAACTGAGTCCAGGCCAGTATATCCCAGTCCGGGACAGTACATCCCAGTCTATTCCAGTATAGCGCAGTCCAGACCAGTATCAACCACTTTGGCCCAGTATCATAAAATCACAAAATATGCTGGGGGTAAAGGACTCGGAAGGGTCATTGGAGTCCAACTCCTGGCCCTGCACAGGAGAGTCCCAAGAGTCACACCATGTGTCAGAGAGCATTTTCCAAATGGTTTTTGAACTCTGTCAGGCTTGGTGCTGTGATCACTTCCCTGGGGAGCCTGTTCCAGTGCCCAACCATCCTCTGGGTGAAAAACCTTTTCCTGATATCTAACCTAAACCTCCCCCAACTCAGCCTTGTTTTGAGCCCTGTCACTGGTCACGAGAGTGAAGAGATCAGTACCTGCCCCTAGGCTTCGCCTGGTGAGGATGTTGAACACCACAATGAGGTCTCCCCTCAGTCTCCTCCAGGCTGAACAAACTAAGTATAACCTAGTCGATCCCCCTAAACCCAGTTAGTCACAATCTAAACCTGGTCCAACCCCGAACAACCCAGTCCAGACCTGTATAAACCAGTTTGGCCCAGTATATCCCAGTCCATCCCAGTCTAACCCAGCAGGCTGCAGCTGTGCTATCCCAGCACTACAGGGGCGAGTTGAGCAAGGCTGCGGTTCCCCTGCCCCACTGTTGGGTTTATGGCGTTAGTGGTGCCCATGTCCAGCCTTCAGCTGGGTGTCCAACAGAGACTCAAACCACTTCGAGAGGCTTCCCTCCTCCCTGCTGCTGGGAAGTGCCCTTGAGGTGGCTGTGTTGGGCACTCAGAGGCTTTTTTTCTTTTATGTTAAACTGCCTGTTTCCCTCAGCATGCCTGCATTAATGAGAAGCTATTTACATGGAGATGGGCACACCTAATTATTTTTTTTTAGAAGCATGAAGCAAGATAGGGAATAGAGCTTTGCTTTGGTTCTCTCACCTGTTCCCTTTGAGAGCAAGGCTGGAAACTAATGAAGAAACTCCAGAGTCCCTCCATTGTTTTGTTTTTTTTTGTTTTGTTTCGTTTGTCTGTTTGTTTGGCACCCTCTACCCCTCATGCTATTTTATTTTTTTTTTTCCAGTGGAGGCACAGGCTCCTGTGTAGCAAATTGAAGCCTACCAGAGAGGAAGGAGATGCTTTCAGGCATTGTTTCAGTAGAGCTAACATAATGAAATACTGAGTTGTGTGGAAAGAGGCACTCCTGTTTCCCTCTCTTTCCCTATCCCATGTGTCTGAGCTAGCAGTCCTGAAGTTGTATGTTGAATCCATTCAGCTCCTTAAGCAAATGTTTGGGGTTTTTCCCTGCTTGGGATAATTTTCTGCCAGAGCAGCCAACTTAACTGACTCACTGTATGTCTACTTCACTGCTGAACCTGATTCAGGGGAAAAGGCCAGGGTACATATCTCAGTAGGAAGAAGATAAGGTAGGATCATCCTATCCCTTGCAGTGGCTGCTTGCTGTTAGATCACTTTAGCTATACCTGATTTTATTTTATGAAATATTAGTTTTTTACTGACCCCATAGGGAGACTGACACTTAAGAGGTTGAAAGTTCCAGTATGACATCAATTGAATTTGTCTACCTGTGCTTCACCAATAGCTATTGAATCTGATCTAAGACTCACTGTGGCTTCTTTCCAGTTCCTTTTAAAATCTTTCTTTTTTTTTTTTAAAGCCCAAACAGCTCAGAACCAATCTGTTGCTCCTGACAGTTCAAGGTTTATATGTAAATTATTTCCAGAATTGCAAAAAGTGATATTCCTGTGGAAAAACATGAGTGTTGCACCGAGTTAATGTGCAGGGTTGCTGGAATTAGGTTTTGTTTTCAGTTCAGATGCCAACTCAGGCTCTTCTTACACCCTTCCAGTTACAGAATACTGCTTTGCTGGAATATGGAGATGAGCTTTAAGCTTTAAGGCTGGAGTAACTATATCAGAGAGCTTAAAAGTTTTTAGATTGACCATTTTTATTTGCTTATAAATTAATTCAGATTAATTTTGCATTCTATTTGTCCTTAAGTGCCAGTATGTCACAGATTTTTGCATTGCTGAAAATGGCTTCAAGAAATGGTGTCTAGGAATTACAGAGACCACGAAATAAAGTAGGCAGTAGTTTGATTCTCTGGTTCCAGAGAGATAATGTAATTGCTCCTTTCTTTCCTCTCTGGAGTACAGACAGTACACCTATCATTTGGAAACGACTAAATGAGAACCTATTCCTACTTTCAGCATCAGCGGACCAATAAATTTGCTAGATATTTGAGAAGAAATGGCAGAACAGCTGATGTTAATGTTTACATTGCCATAGTTTGCTCTCAATATCTGTACTCCATACTTTATCGCAAGTGGCTTGTTCTTCTCACAAAGAAACTGTTTCTGTTCAGCAGATTAAGGTGAATGCATTGTATTAGTTTGCATTTTGTACCTTTGATTCTGGAACAAAGTTTCTATGATGAGTATTTAAAAAAGCCCCAAAACCTTGGAAGAATCAAGCACATGCACTGCCTCACACTTGGGCTGCATAAAGGACTATACAAGTTAGATATAAACTATCATATTTTTTAAGTCATACTGTTCACTTAGTTGTCAGTTCAGAACACCTTATGTTAGTTATAGAAGGTACTTTATTTCTTCACCTCTGAAGTGCTTGTATCAGAAGTCAGTAGTGGTTTAGTTTTTTACTGCCATATTAGAAGGATAAGGAACTCACTGTAAAAATGTATAATGACTTATTTTAAGAGGACAAAAAATTATTTCTTGTATACATAAGTATCATCTGCTATTCCAGAACTGAATGTAGCTGAACACAGTTTTCTTAACTCTAGGGTATTTTCAATCTTATTTTATGTTTTAGTGTTGATTTAAACCTATGAATGCTACTTTGATAGTGGTATAAAAATGTGTAAAAAAACACCCCAAAAATAAAAATCCTAATGTAAGATTTCTTTGTGAAATCAGTTTCAGGAAATAGAAGAAACAGTCTTCCAATTGCAGTTAAAACCTAATAGCATATTACAAAACTCTGAGTATCTACTTAGCATCTTTCTTTTAAAGAAATTTGCCACGATGTTATGATATTTTAGCAGGGGATGAGAACAAGCCTTTACTGGGGAGAGAGATAATCATAGTTTACAGATTACTGGGGTCATGAAGAGTATGGCCTATATATTTAATTTTTTAATGTAGTTGGCATAAGAACAAATATCTCCTCTGACTTCATAATATGCATTGCTGTTAAAAATGTTGACAGTTAGTTCTATTTGCAAACTCTTTCTACGTGCAAGCAAAGAAAGCCTTGAACATGGGAAATGAAAACTTTATTCTGTATTCACAAATAAGAATTAAATAATGCACATCAGAGTCACCTCTTCCTCACCACAACATTGTTCTCTTGAGCGGGCAGAGATCTGGGTGCACCAGAGAGTGACAGACTGTTTTTTAGCGGATGTAGCAAATCTGTAATTACCAAACTTGCCTCTGGCCTGCAGAGAGGACTCAGTGGGACTTGAAACAGATCAAGTCTTGCTACTATCAGCTCTACTGGTGCTTTTTAGCCAGGTCTTATTTGCCAGAATTAAGTTTATGCACTCTGGTTGTGGATAGAAATGATAACCTACAGTCATCAACTGTGTAAAAATGGATATTAGAGATTATTATGGACTAATTTAAGTGAACAGACAAGGCAAAAGAGGATGGTGTCACATTTCGTGTTAGGAGAAGCTTGGTAAATCCCAGCTGCTTTGTCAAGTTCATGAACTAGATTTCAGTAATATGAAACGTGGATTTTTCTTTTGAATTTTTTTTGCCCTTGAAACTTTTGCCTTTATTTATTTTTCCAAATTAACATTTGAGTGAGTCCTTCCTAAACTTACAAGAGTAAACCAGAAGAATCAATATGTCACAAACTTCTGTTTAAGTGTGGCAAACAGCAGTGGTGGGAGGGCAGTGCCTGTTGAGCAATGGAACGTCTTGTGGTAGGCTAGATTTAATGATACAGCAAGGCACAGCTGTGGGTAAGAACTTTCGGTAAACCACCTGATGTAAGTACAGAAAGCAGACAAGTAGCAGGGCACTTGAGTTTGGTAGTCTGTCAGGCCTTCTACAGCTGAAAAACTTGTACAACCTCACCCCTCTTCTGTCCTGCTGTCATTAGACCTGATATGTTCCCTTGCAAGTCATGCTTCATTGACGTCCTGTTCCCAGCTACTGATGTCTGCCTTAAAACCACAATATATATTCAATTCTGAGGCAACTGGTACAAATAACTTTTGAGAAGTACCCATGGATGTCTAGGGTTATGGCAGGAGTGTGGCCTGTAAATGGCAAAACAATACGTCAAAGTGAGTATGGTGGAAAAAAAGGTAAATTTTTAATAAGAAAATTGCATACAGCAATATCTTCACAGTGACTATGAGGAAAAGGACAAGAAAGGTAGAATGCAGTAAAAAATAAAGAGTAAACCACGAAGAGGGAGTACCATTTTTAGGAAGTTTTTGTAGGTGGTGAAAAACTAACTACAAATATTAGCTATAAACCTGTATTGTCATTTCCATGTTTCACGTGTGTGTGTTAGAGTTGGATGAAAACAAACTGCATTGTGTAGTGTATAATAGCACGATCTGAATGAAGGATAGAAGTAATGTATGGAGTCTTAGTGTCATTCCTGTACCTATAATTTTTTAAGGAATGCTAACAAAGAAGTCTACTAGCTCTGTCAAACTTCTGAATATAGTGGTAGCAGATGAACATACATAATCTTGTTTTAAAAACCCCCTAAAATTTGTGCACTTGCGCTTTCTGTACATGTGCTTATCTGTCAACAAATCTGACCATGAGGTATAGATCTCAGCTAAATTGTACATTGATGGAAACAAGCAGCCAGGCAAGGGGACCGTGCTAGAGTCCCTGCAGAGAGATAAGCTGCAGCCTGAAATCGATCGTATTAGGCTCAGTTTCAAAATGTCAATCCAGAGAAAGCAAGGTTTTACTGTTTCTGTGGCGTCTGTTTGACTTGGACACAGCACAGCTCCTGAAGTGGTGGGAACATTCCCATATCGTGCAGTCCTGTCAGGCAAACAAATTATACACAGGCTTACATAAGATGGTCTAGGTGTGCGTCATTCCTTATATTTTCTCCATATAATGCTGCTTCTGTCAAATAAATATCAAAATCGTGACGTTCCTGTAAAAGAACTGTAAGAGAACAGACCAATATAATTATTGACAAAGAAAGTAGCTTTAACTTTTTAGCTGCTGGTTTATTATTCCTACTCCAAAACAGTCTCAAAATTTTCAAGAACTCTTCTAGCAACTCTCTGAAGCTGCTGACAGCTAAAAGCTGTCTCTAGGACACCTGGGAGAGAAAATGCAGGGAGGTTTTTCCTAACTCTACTGAAACACATCAAGGGTGAAGAGTTTATGTTGACATAGAAGTATTTTACTCAATATGAACTTCCTGAAATGAAGATATTTGAAACGTAGAAAGCAAACAGATGAGAATGAATAAACAAGGTTGCCATGCAGTTCTGGCAGGCCTGCGGTTACTGTGTCCATTGGCAACCCCTGTCTGCGGTGATGGGAAGGTTACTGTTCCACTGAGTTAGAGTGGCATTTGTGATCTGGAGCAAAAGCTCTTTATTTCCATAGGGAAGAGCCACAGAGGATCAGTTGGGAAAAAAGTTTTGGGTTTTTGGTTTGTTTGTGGTGGCTTGTGGTTGGGGTTTTTTTTTGTTGTTTTGTTTTGTTTTGTTTTGTTTTTTGGTTGGTTTGGTTTTTTGGGGTGTGGGGAGATAGCAATAATATTTTTCAGAAGAGGAATATATTGTCCATGGTTTTGTCTGCAGTCTTGTGCTCAGAAGGTGGGAAACCCCTTGAGACTGTGGGTTAATTGCTATTTCAAACAATAAACTATCCAGCTATATATTACCAGATAGTTTGTAGATCTTTGAGAAGAGCCTCTGTCCTCATCAAAGATGGCTAGGTTTTTTTTGATAGGGCCAGGAAAGGAGTGAGATCTGTGTAGACTTGATTTGTAAAAACTATTTGAAATTATTAATTCTGTACTTGAGTGAAAGTTTACAAAATCTTGAACTCTTCCCATTATGATTAGTTTTGCTGAGTTTAGTAGCTTACAGGGTTACAGCCAGGTAAGAGATAGATTGTAATTAGCTATAGAAATTTTATGAGAAAGTTAATTCAGCATTTTAGAGAATGCTGTTGCCTAAAGTTATCTTATTCTGGACTCAGCTTTTATGATACAGTTGTATTTAGTTTTGCCAAAATAATTCCTGGCTTTCTGGACTGGTCAGTTAGCTAACCAACACTTCTTAATAACACTTATTAAAGAGTGATACAAGAACAGGCATGAAACAGCCAAAATAATCTGTACTGTTGACAGTGCTCTATTTATAAGTAATTGCAGGCTCCTCCTTCAGTACTAGGGAAAAACTGTTAAATTATGATGACTAACCTAGGTTTTGAGGCAGTAATATTATCTAGACAATTCATTTCTATTATTGAATTTCATTATTTTAAAGAGTTCTTCATGAATAATTTGTTTTTAAAAAATCTGTTGAAACTGAAAAGCCAATATCATTTATAGACACACTTTTTAAAATACATGATTTTTAGCAACATTAACCAGTTTTGGCTGCAGCACAAGTGTTGTTCCACTAAAATTATTTTGTTACTGTTTACTCAAATAATTTTTTAATCCTAATGTGGGAAGATTTCAGGTTGTAAGTTATCAGAATAGTAAATGCCATGTTGGTGGTAAAATCTAACTTAGCCCCCAACACCAATGTTTTGTAGCCTTCTGTAGTTAAGGTATCTTACAGATACCTGTGAAAAATAGTATTTTTCTTGATTGAAGAAAATGAATGGATACATTTTTATATAACTTGTACATATATGTATCCAAAGGTTTTGCAGTCACTATGTCTACTTCTGAAGACCAGTAGTTTTTGAAGAGCACACAGAGGCAATGCATACATGTAGGTCTTCAGGGCAGATGCAGCATTCATTTTATTGAGGCACAAATTTGTTAGGTTTAAAATCTATAAAATTTTTAGCTGTACTGTGGCTTTGTCATTCCTCACAGTTATAGAAGAGACTCCAACTATTACTCTAGCATGTAGGTAAGAATACACTTTTTCTGCTGTCAGCCTAATTATCCATCACCAAAACCATTGTGCATCAAAGGAAATCTAGAGAAACCCACAGAATCAGCAATTTTATTTCTATTTAGACTTGATATTACCCTTTTAAACTATGAAATGCCTCTGTTCTTTGCGAATGAGTTTCAATGTTAATGTGGAAGCAATGAGAGTCAACCAATACCTTGAACAGCCAGACTCCAATGACATGCCTAAAAAAATCCTTCATTTTTTACACACCATGAATTGCAGAAATCTTAGTGATTTGTTACCTGTACCTTGGAGATTAAGATATATAAATATATATGTACATGTTTGTGTGTATAACCCAATGGTGAAGGCCCCATTTATCTCAGATGAAATAAGGGTAATGCTCTGAATCTCCTAAATACCATATCTGTACTTTCACTGGTAGGATGATTGAGAGGTAAGAGCTCTCCTCCAAACTACTTATTCTTTTACAAGAATTCTCAAATTCAATAACAGAACCATTGAAAAACATTTTTTAATGCTTTATGGACTTTTGGTTATGCCAGTGTAAGCCACTTGGCTGAATTGGATCTCTCTCAGTGTAACAGAATAGAATCTGTCTGTAAAGTTACCTTGTTAATAAAGGAGCCAGGTGGCTAACTCTCTTTCTAATGGCATATTCAGTTATGCTGGCTTCTTTTGCTTATATGGTACAATAAATAGCAATACATAATATTTCTCATTTGGAAAGCGATTTCATGCACAGACCCCATTTGAGAAACCTGCATTACTTTTATACTGAAAGCTTAAGTGAGAGGATTTGCCAGAGATGACAGTGGAGTCCCAAAGCAATTACATCCAAAAGTTTAACATCGTCGTGGTATTGGAAGTGAGGACTTTAAATTTTAAATATCTGTGATAAACCAGTGCAGTTTATGATTGTCGCTTTGTCATACTCGGCGTTGGTAAACTGTCCGTGCACGTTGAGCCATCTGCAGGAGCACTTTGAACCCTAATGGAGACCGCCTTTCTCTGTCTGAAGGCAGCGATTTGAGCGCGTTAATACCCGCAAGAGCAGGAGAGAGAACACTTTATTTTATGCTGTTGAAGTGACTTTAGGTCCAAACTAGCATTACTTGAGGAGTCGTATATGCACCGTGTGTGTGGTGTTAGGAAAACACGGCGTTTTCACATAGTGGAGCCCGGAGCAGTTAATTTGACGTATTCGCGGGAGCGCGGTCTTCCCCACTGGGAAACGTGGGCTGCCGACGGACGCGCTCTCTATCCCTGCGGGCGCGAGGTGTGAAACCCCTCTTCCTTTCCTTCCTCCACCTCTCGTTCCCAGGAGCGCCCTACCTGCGGCGGGGCGGTGCAGGAAGGGGGCGGTGCGGCGGGGTGGTGGTTCCGGGCACGTCGGCGGGCGCTGCGCGTTCCTCGCACCGGGACCCGCCGCCGCCGCCCCCGCCCCATGGCTGCTCCGCAGGACCCGCTGCCCCCAGGTGAGGACCCGCCGCGGGGAGCCGGGCGGGCGGGGAGTGCACCGAGGGGCGGCGGCAGCTCCCGGGGCCCCCACGGGTCCGGGACAGACGCTGTGCGGGGCGCGGCCCGCGGCGACCACCCCCGGGCTGGGGTGACCCGGGGCCGTGGTTCTGGGGAGCCAGGTGAGGAGCGTAGCCCTGGCTGGGATAAAAAGGGTTTGCTGGTTGCTCCCTTCCCCCTCCGCACACGCTAATTAAGCGTGGTAATAATTTATCATGTGCTCTGCTGATGTGATGTAGTGCAACCTGTCTTGTCAAGCCTGCTACAGTGTTTAGCGTGTAAGTTAGTTTGCGCTAGTTAACAGCACGTTAAAAAGACATTTGTAAAAAGACATTTTCTTAGAATCCCAGAGTTTGGGTGGTTAGGAAGTCCACACATTTTAACTTACAAAGCTAATGGTGCAAATGACTTTTGAGTACCTCATCTGAGGTGTGCCAGCATCACAGTTTTTCCCTACTTATCTGCTCAGACAGGGACAAAATATTGAGTAGTTAACAGTAAACAAAACTGCACAAGTGCTGATGGACTCAGATTTTTCAGAGAGCTGATTATTCTGATACAATTTGCCGTATTTCCTCCTCTTACTAAAATCTGAAATTCAGGTGCTTCCAGTCAAAGAACCATTATTGATTTGAGTTACAGGGTTCATCTTTATTAACAACATTAGTATTAGGGTGATAACTTTGTTTAAGTTGTATGAAGTTGAACTATTAATGTGTGTGCCCAGCCTTGGGGTGAAAGGGGTCTCTTTGTGTGCGTGGTTGAACTACCCAACTATGGTCCACATTATATGTTTCACTCACTGCTCATAGTGTCAAGGCTGTGTTGCAAGGAAAAAACTGTAACGGGGGGAATTCTATCTGTGCTACATAGTGCTTTGTGAATCCCCTCTGCTTAAAGGTCAAAATGCTGAGGTTTATAAAGGTCACCTTCAGACTTCCTTCCAATGCAAAGATGAAAAGCAGATACAGAATTGACAAACTGTTCGTGCTGGTAAGTGCACAGCACTGCATCCCCATTGTAGGAGCAGCGTTGAACAGAGAGCAGCGGTGGGCATTGATACAAGTTGGCTGCTCTTCGTGCAGACTGGTTATACTGGATGGGCCCAGGCAGAGCTGTAGCAGCCGCTGGGCAGTGTGCAGGTGCAACAGTGTGCAAGCAGAAATGAACCTTGGAAGCAACCATCGAACCTGGCTTATGACTGTCCGAGACAATTTGCATGTGCTGATTTATGTCCATCTGAGTCAACTCACTTGTGGTTCCCTGTAGAAGCGTGGGGAAGTAAATGTAGGACAGTGGCTGTGTGCTGTCAGTGGGGAGTATGGTGATAATGATTTTTTTGAGGGATCCCAGGTAATGTTGTTATGAAGCTGTCTGTGAAAGTAACTGTGAAATCAGACAATATGCACTGAATAGTCAGTCAGATGATACCTTCATTTCCTGTTGGCCTTTCAGCATGCAAAACTGTGGATGGTTTACATTTGAGATAAACAGAGAACTTTCCTCCCTGCTGCTTTGTGCACCTGTGCCCAGCTATATGACATGAGCTGCAGAATGTTGTGCGAGATATATGTGGGAAAGAGAGAGGGGACATGGCATTTTACCTCTGTTACTCACAATTAAATATTAAGTCTGGTTTTCAGATTATCTGCCTACTGTCAGTGGCCAGCAAGACCACGGTGAACCATCTGCAGCCCAGTATGTTGAGTCTTTAATCTTAGGTACAAATATTCATAAACATACATACCACTTATAGAAAATGTTGAGACTTGGTTGTACTCTGCAACCTAAAAAACATGGAAGTCATTGTTCATCATGAAGAACTGTAAAAAAAGGGAAGAAATTAAGGTATAGGAAAAGAAACACAGTTTTAAAATATTTTTCAGGATGGATACTAAGCAAGGAAGATGCAGTCTCATAGATTCACGTAAGTGTGTTTCTGAGTGAACCTAGAAAGCAGGAGTCAAAAAATACCACATGGGACCCCATCACCTCTTGTAGAGACATCCTGGAGTTTGTCTAGTCCTTATTTCAAATGCCCATATTCTTGGAGCTTCTCCCATTTTTTCAGTGCTTCCCTCTGGATCATGGAAAATGAGTTACCAGTGCCATAATGTACCTTGGTCGTATCTTGGAGGTGTAACAGAGGATAGGGGATGAAGCCCTTACCATAGCTACATAGCCAGCAAGGTTCATGGACATTCTATGGGTTCTGCTTTCGTCTACCTCAAGGCTCCTCTTACACTGGTTGCATGCTTTGCCATTGGGTTTGAATGGAAAAACAGGGAGACTGGGTTGGCCTTCTTGCCTAGAGCCTTTGGTTGCCAGTTCCTCATTGTTTTCAGCTTTCCTTTACAGTGTGGGCTTCTCTTTGCCCCAGCTTCCTTTCCAGTTCCTCTGCAGCTTTCAACTACAGTTCCCACAAGGAACCTCCATTTTTGGCCCTACTTTTTTGCAATGTCTTATGACAGCTTATTGTATTTTCTTATATCCCACTGACTCTCATCCTCTCTGCATTTGAGTTGGGAAGTTCATGTGCTTCAGTTTGTGCTGACTCTTGCTATCAAGGGAGGCTTTATCCAGATCATTCTGTTAATATCATGTTTCTGGAGCAGGGATTTCATATTTACTAAAAGGGGCATGCGTGACAAGAATATAGGGTTTTGGTAGGGTTTTCTTTTCCTCTTTTGCATATGGCTTCCTAAACTGCAGTGTGAATGATGCTTATCTGAAATTTCATAGTCCCCTGCCTTTTCAAAACATTCAGTGTGTCTCTGTGCAAAGACTATGCTCAAGCCTTGTCATCTGACCCCTTTGATCACGTGCCACCTGCCTGGACAATGCCTGTGGATTTCCTGTGGGCTCTAGTGCTGAGAAAGGCTCTGCCTGGCATCACAGAGAGGAACTGGGCACCACACTGGACACCTGGGAACTGCTGCTGGTGAGGTTGCCTCACAGAAGCAGGAGGGAGAACAGCTCTATCCCACTGCTGCCACCTTTTTTATTTTCAGTATGTTGGACTGTCTTGCATTTTTTACACTTTAGCTTGTTCTATTGTGTTGAGTAGATTTGTAGCAGTGGGTCCCAAAATAAACAATTATGCTAAATTTGAGTTGGTTAGAATAATGTCTGTGTAACTTCTGTGCTATTTTGGGGCTCAGTGTTTATACTGTGCATTTTATAGTTAATTTCTTGGACTGTGTTCTAAATGCATTATTTTTTAATATTTGGGAGGAGGTAATCACCAGATATTGATTCCAATCACCTCTTACTGGTTGCAGCTGAAAACTTTTAATGTGTACTTGTAGTAAGTATAAGGACTTTGAGTGAGAGTGACAAAAATGGAATGAAAATCTTACTACATAATTTAAAATGCTTTTCAATTTTTGAGAACATTGATACTTATCATCAGAAGACATTTCTTGAAAATATGGCAGGATGATGTTAAATTACAGGATTGGTTTTCTGAATCCTGACTTCTGTATGAGATTTGTTTTAGATTCTCTGTGCACTTGTGGCCAGTACCTCCCTATTATTTGTCAGTTTAGCCACTGATGCAGAGGGGTTGACATTTCATGATTCACCTGCAGGTACTTTGAAGATTTATTTTTTGTATTCTTTTGATGTTCATATAGTTGAAGTTTATTATTCTATTGTATACAAATAATATTTTCCTCAAATATGTTTTTAATTAGGTTACTACAATCTGCTGTTTGTAATAGTATTAATTTTTGTTGTAGTGGATATGTTTCCTGTTTGAATTATTTCTTTGAGGAAAAAATGGAGTGCTGTCACTGGAAGAACAGAACTCAGCTTTTAGAAAATTTACTAGATTTTATTCTTTATTACTGAATTGTTTTGTGATTTTTTTTTAACTAAAAATAGTTTTCATATAAGTCTACTTTTTGTTAGCTTAGAGTTGCATTTTGTTGTTGCATGTAGTTTCTCATCTATGTGCTCTGACATTTTCCAGTTTGTCATGCTTTCTTGTGGAAATGTAATGACATAATGCATGTAATGGCTGCATAGTTGTGCTTTATCTTGGTCAGACAAAGAAGCAAAATATGAATTGGCAGACAGAAATACTTTGATGATTATGTAGTGATAAAGCTTTCTTATTTCAGCAGATCATGCAGCAAAAGAGCCAGTGGAGGATACAGATCCAAGCACTCTTTCCTTAACAATGGTATGTGTTTCTGGTCTAATACCGTTCAAATCATTATAGCTTTCTATGGTTATGTAATGCAGAAGTGAGGTAAAAACGTTCCAGGATGCTAACTCTAAATAAGGATTTTGCTTATCTGTATGATTGCATAAACAAATTTTAATTTACTAACCTTGTGCAGTTAAAGTGTAAATAAAAATACCAATCAGTGCATCAGCTGAATTGGATGGTGTCAGCGGAGCTGTCCATGGGATAGCCTCTAGAGGCTATGATAGTGCCATCTTTTTAATTTACAAAAACCCCTAGAACCGAGAAAAATTGGTCCTGACATTCTTCTGTCTATGTAGTTTGGAGGGATAAGAAAACCCACCTGGGACTTATAATTTCAATTGTGCTAAGCTGTTATTCCTTCCTGTGCCAGATGAGTTGAAGTTGTGGAAAGGTAGTACCAAAGAGCAGTGCCTTTGGCAGGCACGGGTAAACCTAGGGAGGGACCAAACAGAGCCCTCTAGTGCTTACTGGCAGAGAAACATCGTTTAGGACAAGTGTCTTAGGATATCGAGCATGCCAGTCTTATGCTGAGGTAGGAGTATATCTGCTGGGGTAGAAGTAATATGAAATTCTATGAAGTCTTTTAAATGTGGGGGGTTATTTTGTTTTTGGTTGGGGTTTTTTTGTTTGGTTTTTTGGAGATTTTTTCTTTGTTTGTTTGGTGTTTTTTTTTAGTGTTGCATTGGCCAATCAGAGCTCAAATCAGTCCAGCAGTTTAATTACCTAGGTAGCCTCATCTCCTCGGATGGTAAGATTGACGGGGAGATAGACGACAGCTTAGCAAAGGCATATAGTGCTTTTGGAAAACTCCATAAAAGAGTATGGCGTAATAAACACTTGAAGAAAAGTACCAAGATCAGTGTTTGCAGAGCCATAGTGCTGTCTACTCTTTTATATGGATCCGAATCATGGGTCATCTACCGCCACCACCTGTGACTCCTAGAACGCTTCCATCAGCGCTGCCTCTGTACAATCCTAAACATCCACTGGTCAGATTATGTGACCAATACATCTGTTCTAGAACAAGCAGCAGTCACAAGTATTGAGGCCATGTTGCTGAGAACACAGCTGTGTTGGGCAGGACACGTCTCCAGGATGAAGGACCACTGCCTCCCTAAGATCCTGCTTTATGGTGAACCTGCCACTGGCTGCCGCAAGAGAGGAGCCCCAAAGAAAAGATACAAGGACTCCTTGAAGCAACATCTCAGCCTTGGCCAGATTAATCACCATAACTGGTCTACTCTGGCCTCAAATCGGGAGACCTGGAGACACACCATCTATAACGCTGCTGCTTCCTTTGAGAATGCACGCAGGATCACTCTTGAGGAGAAAAGACAACGCAGAAAGAATTGTGCCTTGCAGAATATACCACCTAAGGAGTCTTTCTGCTGTGCCTTTTGCAGTCGGACATGTCTATCTCGTATTGGCCTTATTAGCCACCAGCGTGCTTGTAACAAATGTGGATAGAGCCCTTCCCAAATCTTCGTTCACGAAGCCTAGCCACGATGATGATGCTATGGATTATTTATTCTGGGGGAAAATTTACAGTGCCATGTATCCCAGGGAAGACTATTGTCAAATGTAGTTATGTAAACAGATTGAAATGCATTAGTTTATTTTATGAATGGCAAGTGAGCAAATTATTGCTTTGTCTTGGTGTTTTCTTCCCATTTTGAAGCTTTGCAACAGGGACTCTGAAGGAAACTCTGAAAATTTCACTAGTACTTTAGTGCTGAGGCTGCACTGCTATCCATTATTGCAGTATGTTTATTTGCATTTTTGCTTGCAGGTTTTAATAAAAACTATAGACTTCTCTTTGTTTTTGTGGACTGACTAAATTAGATACTGTATTTTGCTAAGGGGATTTTTTTTTTAAAGGTGAGGGAAAGTTGCTGTGTCTGAGACATGAAGTTTCTTTAACACACAACTCCACCATAAAAGATCTTTTAATCTGTTTGCTTGGTTATGAGCTTCTTTAAAAGCCACACCTACTTTTGCATAAGGGTAGGGGTCATAGGGAAGGAGGTAGATTTCAGGCATAATAGTAAGTTATAACATGCCCAGAAATCGGTAGCTATCTCCTTAGACTCAGTAATAATAATTTTCTATTGCATCTTAATTGGCTATTTAAGTTTAGAAAAGAAGGGGCAAATATTTCTTTCTTTTTTTTCCCTGATATACATTACCTTTTCAAGATCATCTTGCTACTTAAGTGCAATATTGCTTTCCCAATCTGTGCTATTTCACTAGAAAGTAATAAATTTAAAAATACTGTAGCAACACAGCAATCTCTATTACTTTTGCATGTGCTAATCAGAATTGTTAGTAGCATCTCAGTTACCACGTAAGAAGTGTTACTGTATCTGATGGTGATGCAACTATAAGTACACTATTTTATATGCTCTTTCTCCAGCACAATTGCATTTGAAATAATGAGTATCTGTGTTTCTTGCCTTTTTGTGACAGACTGAAAAATATCCTGTCCAAGACACAGGAGTACCTAAAGGTAAGTATTGTGAATTCTGTCTATTCAGGTGTCATAGATATGTGTTGTTACGTGCAATAAAACCGGTGGTGTTATCCAAAGATTGAAACACTCATACTTTTTCCTAGATTAATTAGATAATTCCTAAATTTTAAATTTGTCAAAGTTGTTTGAAATCTGAAATTGCATGTTTTAAATGCATTTAATTTAAAAAGGAAAGTTAAGATGTAAGTAGAAATGTCAGCATGAAAGGAAGTGAAATCAGTTTATATATAGTTTTAGTTTCGGTTTCCTCTTGCTACGTGTAAGAAGATGGAAGTACTAATATAAAAATTTAGCTTAACATTCCCCCTTTGTAGTTGAAAGTGGTACAAATTCCTCTTAATATTCCATTCATTTCCATTATTTCAATTTTTTTTTCTGAGAATGACTTTTCATAACTATTTCTGTAAAAATACAGACTTAGAAATATGAACCCGTGAGATAAAAGGTATAACAGATGTGTAGGTCTGATTCTGTGTAACACACAATTATGTTTGCTTCAGATGTAATGTTTGATCAGACAGTACATTGGTGAGAGTGGCTGTCTGTTGTTTTTAGAGCTCAATTAATTAATGGGCCATTTTGGGTCCATAATTTATTAAAGTTCTTGGCACCCTCTACTGATTATGAAATAAAGGGGAGATGTGGGAACTTTTTATCTTGCAGGGGTAGTCTTAATGCTTATCATGATTTGATTATAATTCTACCTCCACTCAAATATAGAGCAAATTTCACACGTACTGTTTCCACAAATTTGATGCCCATGCTCTTAATTTTCAGACAGACTTTTTTTTTTTCATTTTGGTTTTTTTGTAAATGTTTCTGGACCTACAGAAATAAAGAATAACAATAATCCTTACTAAACATTGACCCTGCTAGGGGTGAAATACTATTTGGCTTTAAGTTTCAACAGTCTTATAAATCCAGAAAAAGAGGAAAATAATGATTTGGGAGTTTTTTCTTGCAAGTGTAAGGATGAGTTCTTTGATTCAGATAAATTTATTGAGTGAGATAAGGAAATATGTCTTTTTTCTGTTGTCTGATGATTCATAAAGCTAATAGATGTTCTTTAATGAGATCTTACCACTAGGCGAACAGCAAATGGAAATGTACCAGCACTACAAAGGTAGTCACCACCATGGAGCATTCATTTGTGTAAAAACATGTGGAATATAACCTCTTTTAAGCTTGTGTTAATGGTTGGTCAGCATCTGACCCAGGGGAATGATGGAAATGGTTTGATGAGGAGGACCTTATTAATCATGCTGAGTGAAATTTGTCTATTTGCACAAGGTTCACAAAGGGTTTATGTATCCCTTCTATCCCATTTTGAGGGCTGAAGTGGTGCTTGAAAGGTTAATAGAGTTTGTGCTGTAATGGGGAATGCTGTGCTTTTCAGTGGAGTCCCAGGGCAGTTGATAAACACACTTTGAAATGGATTATTTCAGTGTGCTTCAGAAAATTCCTGTGCAGTAGATATAAGTAGGACAAGCCCTGTTCACAAAGGGGCAGAATAAAAAGTAATTATTTATATGGTATATATTTCAACAACTATCATTGTAAGTGTGATGAGAAAAGCAAAACAAAAACTATAGTGACTTGTGATAGTCATCCTCAGCCTACTTTGATGTATTGATCCTGTAATCAGCTTTCTGAAAGAAGAACATGACTCTTGCTTTAAAAGTAGTGTGGTGTTTGTTTAGAAAACAACTGCTACTCTAATAGCTAATCTCTGCAAGGATTATATTTCTTCACACAGTCATGCTCTGCATTATTGTTACAATCTCCGCTGATTTAATATTTTTGTCTTTTAATCTAGCAATTTCCAGTGCTTGATCATGATACGGAGTTAAATTTTGTGTATTAGACACCTATAATTTATGTTTGATAGTCTTACTATTTAAATTTGTATTTGAGTGGAAGACCAGTGTTTCACACTCTTTGTCTTAGATGAAGAATACCTTACAGATCAAGTTACATTGGAAATTGCATCTGTGAACATCAAGACCCTTACACCAGATTCTGGCCTAATCCAACAGGTAAGAAAAATGATACTTGAATGTGAAATAAGTTATTGATGTTAGATTAAGTATTTTAACAAATAAATATATTTTCAGATTATATCTGGAGAGCACAGAATTACTCAGTAAAAGAGACCAGAAATAGGCTCTCTTTCCAAGAGTTCAATGAAGTGAGTTTTTGTGGAGAAAAGCAAAAGAAAGGTTATTTTATCATTAACATATACTTTTTAGTTTAAATAGGTGTTGATTAGTGTGTAGATGCTCTGAAGAAGACAGCAAATAGTTAAGGCTTTGTCATGCATGCTGTCCCTCTTTCCTGTTGAAAAGTAGAGCCAGGGCAGAGAATAAGTGAAGAAGTAAGGAATCCTAGGTTTTGCTCTTAGGGAGGCATTTGACCGTTTTGCTTTGATTTTGGGACACTGCTCTTCCCATAGTTGAAACACTCTCCATTATTTGTGACATCTTACATTGCCATAGAATGGACAATACTGAGTGACTCCCATGCTCCATGGTTATCATATTTCAAGTGAATGTTATTTGCTGAATTTCAAATTGATTCTCTTTGGGTTGAGCAGAAAACTTGGAGAAGAGAAATGAATGAGCATTTTCCAGCGAGACGAAGAATTAAAAGGAGTTCCTTATGCCAGAGTCCCAGCTGAATTTCATCAGAAACAAACATGGGTTTGGTATGCATTTCACAGATGATGGAGGTAACGGTTCATTCCCATCATCAAGAAGAGAGCATTTATTGACAGCTTAGAATCAGTATAAAGATAATTCAGTGTATCAGGGTGTTAATGATTCCACAGAGCTGGAAAACTTTCTGCTTACCTTCAGACTGTGCTTAGGTTTATGGCTTTGATTAGATCCATAGAGGTTGAAGATCTTCACTGTGGGCTTAAGAATGTCTTCGTTTCATGGGCAGTAACACTACATTATCTTATTGCAATTACATTACAAGAAAATGATCTTGAATAAACCTGAGTGCATCTGACTTGATGAAAGTGGATAATGACTGATTGGTAAAAATATGAATTTTAAAAACAGATGTATGGCACAGGTAAGTATCCCTGCTTTACTTTGTACATTTTGCCATACTGCCCACTCTTGTTATTTTTTTATCACAAGACGTGTATAATGACATAAAGGCATTTAGGTATCAGCTTTCACAATACAGTTTGAACTTTCATGAGTTCATGAAGTCCAGGAAATGTTACTGAAGGTCAGGATAGAAACTAAGTGAACAGCATCTGCTTTTTTTTTTTTATAATTTGCTTATTTGTGTCTTTTGAAGTAGATCTCTGGGGAGGCTGAGCTGCTCTGGGAAGTTCATCTTTCTCCCAGTGGGTTATCCTTCTGGGAGCTTGCTCCTCAAGGCTCAGTAATAATATTCTGCTTTTTTAAGGAGTTTGTAGGAGTAATCAGGATCTTTATGTTTAGTTTTTCTTTAAGTGCTCACGTGTTGCCAACTTTAAGTTTAAAAAGCATTGCCCAGGTAAAGCTGTCGTGGAGCCAGTGGAAAAGTAAACTAGTAGAAGATAATGGCAACACTTATCCTGTTGCAATTGGCATGTGCAGTATTAGATCTCTCTTCAGCAGAGAGCAGACATTTTGATGTTGCATGTGTGATCTTGCCGTTTTCAAGGAATAAAGAAATGCTGAAAATAGTATGCAAATTTTTCCTTTGTGAACATATGCAAGTTCACCAAAACAAATGGAAGTGCCTATATTCTATTTTTAATGGATTTCTTAGTAAAGAGGGTGTAGCAGGTAGGAATAGAGTATCTTATTACACCATATTTTTTACCCATGTAATGACTTGTGTTTGCAGGCACAACTCGCAAAATGTTAAGAAGTCTGCTGTGATAGTTTTGGAAGAATGACGCAATACAAAAAAATCAACAATACTTTACTGCAGCTATCTAAGGGGAAAATACCCTTCTGCTTTCATCTTTAAATCCTTAACAGAGGAAAACTATTTCACCTGGCTCCACACCCCCATAGTTAAAATAAGGGGAGCTGCAGCTTCCCACAGTTCTAGGATCAAGGGCTGTCTTCCAGTTTTTAGATGTTGCTAAATAGTTGAATTTTAATGTTACAACATGTGTTACAGTCTTAAGTTGCTAAGAAATTTCATTATGGTTAATTAGCAAGCGAAAAACCACTGGGGGAATGTTTACTTCTAACAAGAGGAGGGTTAGATCTGAGCCAGGAGAAATGTTCAAATCAACATATTGCCTTAAAAAGCTTCCTATGTATGTAAAGAAGTTAGTAAAAAAAGCTCCCCCATTTTCCTAGATCAATGAAACAATCCCTCACTACTGCATTCAACAGGCAAAGTCCTTGTTTTTTTCTCATTACAAAACATTTAAAAATATTTAGTTAAACCGTATAAATTGTTGAACAGCTGTTGAGAATTAAGAACAAATTATTCAAAAGATATAATGCTATAGCGTATCATTAATTAAGATGACGTTCAGTGAATACAACCAACAGGGTAGTTCTGTGAGCCAAAGCATGGAAATCCTGTCTGAGAAGACTGCAGATTGTCAGGAATTCCTCAAAACATTATATATTCCCTGTCTGACTTTAAAAGAATCCCGAGCTACTTGTAAGTAATCTCTTGCCAGTTGCAAATTAGCCAAATAGTTATTCTGGTATCAAGTACATTGTTTTATTTTGATTTATATTTGTTTTCTGCTTTGTAGCCAGAAGACAAAGACACACAAAACCATACTGATGAATCACTTTCAGGTAACGTGTCAGCTTTCTTGTTCTACATATTTTATTCATAGATTTTCTTTGAAAGTACTTTATTAAAAACTGCTATTTGTTATAACCAAGAACTGCCTGGGTAACCAGTATTTGTGGACCTCATTTCATGATCTGTGTCATTTACAGCTTCCCCTTTGTTCTGAGAGGTTGGTGATCAATAATGCAGACCATACAAAATGTGTAACTTGGGCTTTTCAAATGCATGTATTACATACACTTTTAGAAGTGATCTGTAAATAGCTGTTGGGAGAGAGCAAGAGCTGGCAGTAGGATATGGGGGCTTATCCCATAACTGTATGAGCTCTGCTGTGGGAGGGATGTATATGTGTATGACATACAGTTCTCTCAGTCTAACAGTGAGAAACTGAGAGTTTTCTATTAGTAAAAGAAGCTTGTCCTATCATGTAGCATCAGGATCATGCAATTAGTTGGATAGGTCAGTCATTTGCTTGTCAGTGTCTAACACGGGGCATCTTAGAAAGGCAGGATTCTTTATGATGCTTTTGATAGTCTTGCAGATGGTATAGCACAAGAAGCAGGTTGGTTTAGTTTTGTTTACTTATAACTGTGGCCTTTTAGAGGGGTGTTTTCTTTAACCCTTCTTCTCTGCTTTTATTGGAGGATAAAACTTAGTCTGGAATCCCTGCCAGAGTAAATAAGATGAAGTTCAGATAGGGTGCTCTCCTGCCCTTTTTACTCAGCTAGAACTTTGATTGGATTATACTCATTTTGCCTTGTTTGCATAAGTAAATGTTGGTATGAATGAGGCAAGAAAATTTTGTCTTACTTCAGCAAGAGCTTAGGGTGCACAAGAAGAACAGAAGAGTTAACATACATATTTCTCTAGAGAACAGCTGTAAGGCCTGTGGAATACCTGTGAGCAGACATGTCACCAGAACATGTTTCCCCTTAACAGGGAATCTGAGCATTTGTATGAAGTTATGCGTCTGCAGCACTGTTGTTGCTGCATGTCCTAACTTGTTGAAAACTTCAGAAGTTGTCCTTGGCCTGCTAAAAAAGCAACCTGATGAGCAGTCTTACAAAAATAACAATAGCCTGTTCTTTCCTTAAAAACAAAATACAAAGTGCACGCAGACACTGCATTCAGCTCACTATTTGATGGTCTTTCTGGATTTTTCACACCATCTGAAAAAAATTACTGCAAATAAATTAATAATAATTTAAAAAAAGCCACAAAACCCCACAAACAAACAACCTTAACAGATGCTGTTATCTGTATGAGTAGGTGACACTAAGTACCAGATTTGTCCTTTGCCAGAGATGCAGTTCAGGCTTCTGATCCAGCACTTGTAAATTGTGTGTCACTGTTTTCTGTTGTTCTTAATCAATTTTTTGATTAATAGCAGCCCCTTTTTGAAAAACTCTCATCCCAAGTAGGACTAGTTACTTCCCTATTTAAAGCTGTACAGTGAGTCTGGAGTACAGAAGCTTTAGAAAATGCTTCTAGAATGTGTCCATTTGGAGAGATCAAATTCTCCCTGCTTTCAAAAAGGAGCAGGGAGAGTTAACGTCAAATCTGCAGCCAAAATGCTGATTCTATGTCCTACATCACTGCAGTGTTAAAGGTTTTGGTATTAGTGTTTAACTAGAAGTATGACTAGAACTGGTTTCCACATGCTTTTATGGGCTATAAATATATATATTTGGTCTGACAACACCACATTGTTCACAGTGCTGCAGAGATACTGAATGTTGTGCGTAGGAGACCTCTAAATGATGATTTTTGGTATTTGATGCAGATTTTAGAACATATCACCACCTCCTTCCAGCAACTTGATATTTTTATTTTTCTCACACATGGAAGAGTATGCACTTTATTCCTTTCCATAATGCACATTTCAAATGGGCTTCCTTGGTAGAATAGGGACAGCTTTTATTGTAAGAGCCCTTACAAAGCAAAGGAATGTTTAGCACTTTTTCATTGTACTAAAGTACTAGGTGTTTGGAACTGTCAGCAGAGATTTTTGTGGGGCGCGTATTTCATGTTGCTATGAAGGCAGCAGATCAGAAATGCAAAACCTTTTCCTTTATCCTACAACACACATATGCAAGATTTACGAAATGCATACATAATCCTGTTGGTGATGTAGGCAGGGGTTATGGCAAATTCGAAGAAGCAACATAGTTCCGAAAACACAAAAGGGGAATATCCTAGCCCACACACTGCATTGAATCCCACGTCTTTTCTATAAAAGTATAAATATGGTGCTTTCAAAATTACTGTCCTTTTGATTAAAGCCACTGAGCATAGCGAAGAGAGAAGTTTTAGAAAGTTAATGTCATGAGTTCTTCATAAGGAAATGCATTGCATGTCACTGTTCTGACTTCTGAAGAATTGATTCACAGGAACATAATACTTTTCAACCATTTATGCTTTTAACTTTTAGTTCCCGGTGAAACCACAGGAATAGATCCTAACTTCTCCCCATGTAATGGTTTTCACTGCAGATCTCAAGAAAACCTGCAAGGAAAATGTCACCTGCTCCTTGTGCTTATTCCGTGCACCAACCATCAGTGACATGCTCAATGATGAGGACTTGTTGTACACAGTGAGGCTAAAGCTGGATCCTTGCCACCCAACAGTGAAAAACTGGAGAAATTTAGCAAGCAAGTGGGGGATGACTTACGATGAATTGTGTTTCCTTGAACAAAAGCCCCAGAGTCCCACCTTGGAGTTCTTGCTACGGAATAGTGACCGGACTGTGGAGCAGCTGATTGATCTCTGTAAATTTTATAAGAGAATTGATGTTGTGAAAGTGCTGCTGAAATGGGTGGAGGAGGAATGGCCCAAGAGAGGGAACAGAACTTACCAGAATGACTTCTAGGTCAAAGGAAGTTGTTAGACTGTACATGTTAAATGCTGGGACTAGCTGCCACTAATACATTGGAAGTTTCCCTTGCAAGAGAGAGAAAGCCTGTACTGACAGTTTGTATACTGTGTAACCCTTATCTACTGTATACACATATGTATGCTCTGTACCCTCAGGGTTGCAAAGATAATCTTCCAAAAGGGGTTGGAATCATCCAGGTTGGGTTCTTGAGCCTACAAATTCCTTCAGCTTCTTTGCTGCTGTTGGTAGGCTTCCTAAGCAGAAGAGGAATGAAAAAGCCAGACTGCTGGTTTTACTGCAGCAGTTGTGAACCATGTCAGCTGTGTTCTGTTGCTATTGGGAAAGCTACAATTAGAAGGCAAGTCTCTTGGCCTTACTGGCAACCCTTCCACAGTTTTGTCTCTTCTGCCTAGTAGAAGATGAGGTGTATTTTTTTCTTTTTTCGTTTTTTTAAGCTTTGTGATGCTGTTTTTGGCACAGGAATACCTCAGTGTTCCAAGCAGCAATTTGGATTTGCATGTTACAATTAATTCAGTGTTTCAGCATCACATTTGAGCAAGTTAAGCTTTAAGTCTCTTTTATAAACAAGAATATATTTGCCTTATGAAGAAATCATGCAATTCAGAGACTTTCCAACCCATAATCTCTAGGGGTCAAAAAAACTAATTAAAATGCTCTATACTTAAAATTATTTTCCAAAGTTTTGAAGACAGTGTATACTCTGAGTGCAGGTATCAAATGCCTCTCACTTTCCAGCATGAGAGGCTGTGTAAGCCTTATCACTCACAGAGTATC
This sequence comes from Neopelma chrysocephalum, assembly GCF_003984885.1. Lineage (NCBI taxonomy): Eukaryota > Metazoa > Chordata > Aves > Passeriformes > Pipridae > Neopelma > Neopelma chrysocephalum. The sequence goes on along the minus strand of NW_020897691.1, from coordinate 4,238,542 downwards.
GTTAGTATTGACTATAACTTCCCTTTTCACAGGCTGTGGTTTTCTTTACAGTCCTGTGGGTTGACCTACTTTCTGCCCCACACCAAGGTAGTTGCACACCTGTGTGAAACTAGCATTGTGTATTGATTAGAGCCACTCTAATGGAAAATTACCAGGTGAATTCACCTACAGTCCCAGGTGGATGGTTATTAAAGCACTTACAAGTGGTTTAGACTGATGTTTTTCAAAGGATTTTGATACTCTGAATTACACTGTTTACACTTTAATTATTTCAGAAATTGGTCTTTTTCCTGCCATTTTTCTGACATCTCAGATAATACTAGTATGTACATAGGTGTATATACCAAAGCACCGGTGAATAGTATGTCAAGACATGGGGTAAAACTAGAATGGGTTGCAGGTTGATACGCTGTTTACTTTTCTCTAGTAGAAATAATAAGAATTAGTAGCAAAGCTGAGGGAAGTCTAATGCTGTATACTGACTTTCTTATTGTAAGAGAATGAAAAAGAACCTCTAGTAATACTTTACTATAGATGCTGAGTGATATGGTTACAGAGGAGCTGGAAGTAAAGATGAAGATTTTCAGTGTCAGGCACTAGTTCTGGGGTGGCATAAATTAGGTTTATTTTAGTGACTTCAAGAAGCTGAAAATCTTGTTTCAAGGTGAAAAGACTGACCTAAATTTGAGGTTTGAATTTATTTTTTTAGAAAAGACTGGAATTTTTAATAACTTTTTTAAATGATTCCTCAAAAAAACTGCAACTGTTTAGAACTCTTTAGTTTTCTATCTGTATTTTAAGGAGGAAATTGTACTGCTGTATCTTGTTTGGGCTGCAGTTCAAATGTTTTGCATTCCTCTTCCAGGTACTGGGGTTTCCTGATAGATGTCTGTCAACTCTAACTTTTGCAAATAATCTTCTGTCCTAAGTTAATGCTCTAGATTGAGCTTTGAGGACTATTGTTGTGGCTGGGCTCTCTGCTATTTTCAGTTCCTACAGAGGTATCCACTGCCTACATGCAAACAGCTCATAATGCAGCTTGTCCAACAAAATCCCCATACCCTGGGCCAACTGCATGCATGATTTAGGATTGTATGTCTGCATGTTAAGTTTTTCTTCTGAGTGATGAGTGCTGGCATGTATGCCAAAGGCTCTTCCCTCCCATAACTTACCGCAGCTATATGTGCGTGGTAATATAATATGCTTTGCTTTGGTAGATCCAGTCCAGCAAGGAGCTGGAACCCTCACCTAAGACTCAGAATGGGAATACAAAATGATGCAGCAGCATTCCTGAATCAATGTGTTCAACTGAAATCTACCCCTCTTCCTGTTTCCTGGCTAAAACTTGTAAAATTTTTAAGAAACGCTGATGTCTTCTGGAGATGAGTTCTGATCCCTCAAAGCTCTTGAAAACTCAATGTCAGCTGCAAGGATTCATGTCTAATGGAAATAAAGCTGCTTCTGAGAGTACATATGTGGATTCTGTGTAAATTCAGCTCTGAAGGTTGAAAATATTAGCCCTAAACTTCACCACACACTGGATTATTTGTTAGTATACTTGAAATACTTTTCTTCCTCTTTGTATGTTGTAAACGGAGATGTACACACTTCTTTTTTTCTTAGTTTTATATCTTTTTACAAGATATTGGGTCTGAGTGTTCAGTTTATTCTTATATCTTCTGTTATAATGTATACTATTTTTAAAGAAATATAGATTGTCAATGTTTGACTTTATTGTTTTTGTTTTTATTACAGCTAGGAACACAGCTGTTTTCTTTCTCACCAGTCACCTTGGAACCACTGAACTATCAACTAGTTGTGCTGTGTAAAAAACATCTTATATATGAAATTCATGACTCCTTAAAGCACTTACATTTGCAACAGGTACTGCTGTTCAAGAAAGGAAGATGCATTTTTTAATCTATTCCATATGAAAGATAAGTTAATTTTGGTAAGATGATAAAAAGAGAGGTTTATCTAGACACTTGCAGTGGAGTTACTAACTATAGAGAGGTATGAAACCTATAGTGGATGAACTTTTCCTAAATTAATAACCAGTAATGGACACTAAAAAGGCTCTAATAGGCTATCAGTTTTATTCTTTTATATCTTTCTCCTATTCCCATATAAGACCTGCTCTTCCTTCAGGAATTTCCAGTTTTTTGGCTGCTATCTCTGTGCCTGCAGGATTACCAAAGGCCTCTCTCACCCACTTTAGCTTCTATGAAACTGCCCAAGCCCCTGTATTCTCTCATTCCTGCAGATTTGTCTGAGACCTAATGAGCTTAATAACTGTTCTTCCGGGGCAAAATTCCAGTGCTGTGCTCCAGGAGCACCGAGTTTTGCTGTGAGGCATTCCCAGCAAAACAGTGACAGTGTTCAGTTGCCTCACTCACTGCATGCACTTTTGATCTGTGAGGAGGAATGCAGGATGGATTTGGGACTGTCCTTTGGAAGCCTACCGTAAAGAATAGGGTAGTCAGCATGGCCGAAGATGCTTGCTTCGAAATAAGTTGTACAGCAACTGTAAACCAGACTTCTTCCCAAACCACTACTGAATAATGGAGATCTGCAGCTCTGCCTGGGCAGTGCTTTGTGCAAGAGACTGCATGTTTTTCACTGTCTCAGACTGCCTCCCACAATTCCAAGTGAAGCTGTTAGCAAGAGAAAAAAAAATGTAAATTCTGATATATGGTTGTTTAAGTTAGGGTAACCCTCTTGACTTGTGGCCAGCCATAGTTGGAAATTATTTGTCAGACAGCAAAATTGTTTAAACAAGGTCAAAGAAAGTGCATGGCATTTATAATAACTTACAGAGCAGCCTGCTTGTGTAATTTTTGCAGCATATCATGTTGTTCTGTCCATGAAGGCAAAACAATTCATTATTCATAACTGATTTCAATATATTTTGTAAACTTTTAAGTTTTGGGTCAGTTTTGGACAGAGGGGCAGAGCACCGTTAAATGAGGACTTGGGCTTGTTGCCTGGGGTGCTTTGTCTAGCCTCTGAGTTCAGTTAGTCTTGACTGCATGGCTATGGTCAGTTGGCCTTAAGTAGGTAGGGAATGTATGGATCTACTGGTCAGACAGGCTGAATATAAGCAGCACTAAGAAGAACTTATTTGGAAAGGTGGAGTCTGTAGTATTTGGTTGCCTCTGTTTTTGTTAAGGAGTGGGACTGATTCCATCTTAAAAGAAACTGATCACAAAGAAAAGTTTGCAGCTTTGGGAAAGGTTTGCTGTACTTTTTATTAGGGGCAGAGGGGCAGTTAAACTACTGGACAGACTTACTAGCTTGTTTGATCTCTGCATTTTATGTTTGTAAAATGATAATTCTTGATTTCAAAGGCAAGTCGTTTGGATAAATATGTATTTGTTATTGCGGTAATGGAGAGTCATGCGATTCTTAAATGTCAGAGAGAGCTGTGCAAGTCTAGTTAGGATGGAATCAGCAAGGTTGGCTTTAGCCTTTTGGAACTTCAACATGAAAGTATTGCTGTGTTGAATTTTTTTCAGGCTTTGTTTACTGGCCTTCGTAGTGCTATGAAGATGAGGATTGAAATTGTAGAAGAGATGAGAAAGAAGTAGCTTCTATTATAAATGATTGGTGAGAAATAATGTCTATGATGTTAACTTACTCTTTCTTCTGATGTATATACAGAAATAGGTCCCTTGACTGAAAGTCTTAGTTAATTATCTCTTTCAACTTTTATTGAGGAATTCCAGAAACAAGGCCAAATGTTTTAGTAACTTGGATAATAAATGTGTTTCTATGTATCAGTGTACAGCATGAGACAGATACACAATTTAACATAGCCACATTAATGGGCTTTTTTTTTTTCATTATGAGTTTGCTTCAAAATTACCCAGTATTTAGTTTGGGAATGGCTTTTGTCTTCAAAAATAACCAGAGTTTCATGTTGTTGGTAAAAGACATTTACCCAATTATAAAGTTCCTTAACAGAAAGAGCCAGGATGAGAAAGGGGCACCCAAATCCTTATAGTAGTAATAATATCTTGAATCTAAGCTGAGGATTTATTTTCATCTTTGCACCCAATATATGTAAGCTTCCCCTACTTCAATTCATTCACAATACCATAAACACATTTTTTTTGTCCTAATTTACTTTTGCCTCTGCTTTCTCTGAAGCAGAGGAGTTCACCAACTCAAAGGTCTATTGAAAGCCTGTTCTTCTCTAACAATCAGAAAACATCTACCATCTTGTGGTGAGAAGTGATACTACAGCCCTCTCACTTATTCTTTGAAAATGCAGGAGTGTTAAGCGCAGGTGAGCTCATCTGTAACTGCAGAGGCCCACCAGGGAGATCTAAGGGCAACTGCAATGCTGATGATGAAGGTGTGAAGGTCAAGTCCTAGGGATCTTGCGTTTGGTCATAGTCTCATCAGACAGTTTTCCCTTTTGCACAAGTATGTGATGTTGCTTCTTTCTTATCTCCCTAGGTAAGTAGGGACTGAGGCACTATGTGCAGATCATGGCACAACCACCTGGCGGGGGGGGGGGTGTAGGGAGTTGGGATGGAGAGAGGGACAGCTTTGCTCTAGCATCTATTGCAATGCAAACGAAGAAGTGATCCTGACTACTTGAAGAATCCTAGAGTGTTGTGTGACTGATTTAAAAAAGAAGGGATGAATATGTTTTAAGGGTTTTATGGCTTATAATGGGTTTTCAAAAGGACTCTGTAACTTGTTTGTCCTTTGGCCCTTGTATCTCTTCTATATCTTCTTTGCTCTTACGATTCTCTTCAACATTTTGCCTTAAAAAGCAGGCATTGCAACAAAAAAATAGATTACTTATTAGTTTCTGAAGTAGCAGTAGCATTTTAAGCTTTTGAATGTGTAAGCCCATTGAAAAAACCACAACTTTTTATTTTGTTCCCTGTGATTTGTAAGCTTTAAACTGAAAACTAGAAGCTCTGAATGAACATTGGAGCTAAGTATTGACATATCAAGGAAGAGTTTTAGAAGGCCACCAATTAACTTATAGCTAAATAAAAGCTGAGCCAGCTGGACTGTCAACTGAAATTTTAATGTTGGTGTACCAAGAAGTGGTGACTCGTGTCCTGTTGGAATCTAAAGCCTTTCAAAGAAGCTAGGGGAATAATTTCCATCAGAAAATGCTGTAAAGTACAAACAGCTCCACTAAAACTGTGAAAGACATAGCAGTGTCAGTCTTTTGAGACCATATGAAGTCCTTACACATAAAGTTTCTGCTGAACAGTACATTGTGCTAGATGCTTTACCCCTATGGCCTGTATTAACTAGGGGAAGAAATTACAGTTATTCTGGTACCAGACAACAATATAAAAGAGATTAGCTGAGAGTAACTTTCAGTGGGCAGGTTCCTTAATGGGGACTAGTAGCCTACTTCGGTTGCCCCACTGCAAAGCTAGATAATGTGTGTATCCCTCAGCTTTGGGCCAAGGATAAATAAACTTGTCATAATGCATATTTTAGATCTGTTACTAGCCTGTTAAGAACTCTTGATGGGACCTTCAGAGAGCCATTGAAGTTATTAGTATTGAATAGTCATAGTGGTGGATTACCATCATCATCATCATCATGGCTAGGCTTCGCGAACGAAGATTTGGGAAGGGCTCTACCCACGTTTCTTGCAAGCACGTTGGTGGCTAAAAAGGCCAATACGAGAAAGGCATGTCCGGTTGCAAAAGACACAGCAGAAAGACTCCTTAGGTGGTATATTCTGTAAGGCTCGATTCTTTCTGCGTTGTCTTTTCTCCTCAAGGGTGATCCTGCGTGCTTTCTCAAAAGCATCAGCAGCGTTATAAATGGTTTGTCTCCACGCCTCCCGATTGGAGGCCAGAGTAGACCAGTTATGGTGATCAATATGCCCAAGGCTGAGTTGTTGCTTCAGGGAGTCCTTGTATCTTTTCTTTGGGGCTCCTCTCTTGCGGCAGCCAGTGGCAAGTTCACCGTAAAGCATGATCTTAGGGAGGCGGTGGTCCTTCATCCTAGAGACGTGCCCTGCCCAACGCAGCTGTGTTCTCAGCAACATGGCCTCAATACTTGTGATTGCTGCCTGTTCAAACACTGATGTATTGGTCACATAATCTGACCAGTGGATGTTTAGGATTGTGCGGAGGCAGCGCTGATGGAAGCGTTCTAGAAGACGCAGGTGGTGGCGGTAGATGACCCATGATTCGGAGCCATATAAAAGAGTAGACAGCACTATGGCTCTGTAAACACTGATCTTGGTACTTTTCTTCAAGTGTTTATTTCGCCAGACTCTTTTATGAAGCTTTCCAAAAGCACTATATGCCTTCGCTAACCTGTTATCTATCTCCCCGTCAATCTTACCATCCGAGGAGATGAGGCTGCCTAGGTAATTAAACTGTTGGACTGATTTGAGTTCTGATTGGCCGATGGTGATGTGGGGATGATGGGGGACTTCCTGAGGTGCAGGTTGATGGAGAACTTCAGTCTTCTTTAAGCTGACTTCCAGCCCAAAGAGCTCAGCAGCATCTGCAAAGCAGGATGTTAAACGCTGCAGGGCTGCTTCTGTGTGGGCAACAAGGGCGGCGTCATCAGCGTAAAGCAGCTCCCGGACAAGATGGTTTAAGGTCTTGGTGTGGGCCTTCAGTCGCCTTAGGTTGAATAGGCTTCCATCAGTACAATATCGAATGTAAATACCGTCCTGATCGTCGAGGTCTGCCGTGGCCCTTTGGAGCATCATGCTGAAAAAGACTGTGAATAGGGTAGGAGCGAGAACACAGCCTTGTTTCACACCATTCTTTATTAGAAAGGGCTCAGAAAGTGTGTTGCCATATCTGACTTGGCCGTGCTGATCCTCATGAAGTGAGATGATCATTTTAAGGAACTTGGGGGGACAACCTAAACGTTCCAAAATCTGCCAAAGACCTTTTCTGCTCACAGTATCGAAAGCCTTGGTGAGGTCGACAAAGGTTACATAGAGACCTCTGTTCTGTTTCCTACACCTCTCTTGCAGTTGTCTGAGAACAGATATCATGTCTGTGGTGCTCCTGTTGGCTCTGAAGCCACACTGACTTTCAGGTAGAATTCCTTCTGCTATAGCAAGTATTAGTCTGTTCAGGAGTATTCTTGCCAGGATTTTGCCAGCAATGGAGAGCAGAGTAATACCACGGTAATTTGAACAGTCTGATTTAGTACCTTTCTTCTTATACAAGGTGATGATGACTGCATCACGAAGGTCTGAAGGTAGTTCGCCTAGTTCCCAACAATGCACCACAAGCTCATGAAATTTAGCATGGAGCGCAAGGCCCCCATGTTTCCAGACTTCAGGTGGAATTCCATCAACCCCAGCTGCCTTGCCGATTTTCACCTGCTGTATGGCCTTGAGGGTTTCTCCTAAAGTGGGGGCAGTATCCAATTCGTATTTCAGCGGTTGTTGTGCGATGGACTGAATTGCTGAGTCTTGGACTACACGGTTGGTACTGAAAAGAGTCTGAAAGTGTTCAGACCATCTATTCAGAATGGAGGTTTTATCTGTCAGAAGCGTTTGACCATCTGCACTGAGTAGTGGGCTTTGGACTTGGTATGTAGGCCCGTATGCTGTTTTCAGGGCCTCATAGAATCCTTTGTGATCCCCTGTATCTGCACATAGTTGAGTTTTTGCAGCTAGATCGGTCCACCACTTGTTCTGGATGTCACGGAGTTTCTGTTGGAGCTTGCTGCATGCAAGACGAAAGGCTGTTTTTCTTGCGTGACAGGATGGCAGTGCAAGGTGTGCTTGGTGGGCAGTTCTCTTCTTCCTCAACAAGTCCTGGATTTCTTGATTGTTTTCATCAAACCAGTCCTTGTTCTTCTTGAGGGAGAACCCTAAGAATTCTTCAGAGGATTGCAGGATGCAGCTTTTAATATGATGCCAAATTGTTTCAGGGGAGGAAACTGCAGAATCTGTGGAATGGTTTTCGAGCCTAGTTTGAAGGTTTGCCTGAAATCTTTCTCTTACTGTGGCTGATTGGAGATCATTAACTTGGAGTCTTCTCCTTGGGATACTGCCCCTTTTGGGTTTGAATTTGAGATTAAAGTTGAGTTTACAGCGCACAAGCCGATGGTCTGTTTGACATTCTGCGCTGGGCATCACGCGGGTATGGAGGACATCGCGGACATCTCTCCGTCGCACCAAGACATAATCAATGAGATGCCAATGCTTAGACCTGGGGTGCATCCAGGTTGTCTTCAGACTATTTTTCTGCTGAAAGATAGTATTAGTGATGGTAAACTGTTGCTCCGCACAGAATTCTAGCAGAAGTCGACCATTATCGTTGCAGTTTCCAACACCATGCTTGCCTAATACTCCTTTCCAGGCTTCAAAATTCTTACCTACTCTGGCATTGAAATCGCCAAGGATAATGATCTTATCATCTGCGGGCACCTTTTGGGTAAGGCAGCGCAGGTCAGTGTAAAATTTATCTTTTTCAGCAGGGTCAGCTTGGAGAGTTGGGGCATATATACTGAAGATGACAACGTGTTGCTTGTTGTTTAGTGGAAGGCGTAGGGAGATAATGCGGTCAGAGTGACCTGTTGGCAGATTTTCGAGTTTAGGGACAATAGAGTTTTTGATCATGAAGCCGACACCTGAGAGATGTTTTTCGGTTCTGGGCTTACCTGACCAAAAGAGTGTGGATTACCATGTAAGTGATATTTGTACAGTTCTGGTTGAGGACAGTATTTATCTTGCAGACTATTCAGACCATGAGTCATTAAAACATATTATATGCTGCTGTGGAGAGTGTTGTGGAGGCCCAAAAGTGGTGTCCTTGACTTAAAAATGAATTGGGCACATTCATGGTCTTATTCAGTAAGATGGTGCAATTGTAAAAGCTGTGTGTGTGTGCTGTGTGCTTCCTTTGGCTCTCTCTCTGCTCCTCCAGGCAGCTCATGATGGCCACTCTCTGTAATGGTCTGGGTTCGTGACCCTTTGACTTGATATGGTACAGCCAGTTTCATCTCTACTGGACCACAGATATCTTGTACTAACCTCAACAGCTGAACGTAGGAAGCTGTAATGGTACTGTATGCATCTTGTGTCAAGTCTAGGGAATTCCATTACTGGTGGAAATTTTATAATTGGAACTGTGCATAAAATGTTGGGCCAAGTAAGTGTGACTACATATGCTGTTACCCTGACTTTGGACAATGGCTTGCTGCCCTGAGAGGTACAGGCTTGGCAGCAAGGACGGGAGGTCTGCTTGAGAAGTCTCCTTTAAGGAAGTAGGATAGCATGTAATGATGTACTTTATGACACTGAGCTGAAAAGTGAGAGGGACTGGAGAGCAGGAGCAGCATTTGCTGCTGATTGGCAGCAAATAGCTAAGGCAGCTAGCAGAGCCAAGAGCACTGCTGGGGTAAGTGACTCACGAAGGACAGGGCAGCTTGTAATGCTGCTGAGTCTGGTGCAGGCTGGATGCAGCCCGGCTGCCCAGCAGGGAAAGCACCAGCCTCTGCTTTGCAGAAGTGCAGATGTAAGATGAAGTGTTTATGGCAGGAAGAAAGGAGCAAATGTAGCAGCTCCTTTACCAAGAAATTACAAAAGGGCTCAAAATAGTCTGTGATTGTACTCTTTTCTATCCAACAAAGTGGTGTTTGTTAAGCCAGCTGACTATGTGAAAAGTAGTTAAAAAAAGAGCCTGGGCATCAGCTTAGTTTAATTTTCCCAGCTTTCTGAGTAAGCATGTTATTAGCATGGCCTATGTTGCTGTTAGAAGCTTACACTGAAGCATGGTACAATTATACAGGTGATATAACAAACTGTATCAAATCCAGTTTGCTGACAATGGACTCAGTGAGCACTATATTTATCTAAACTAAATTCATTGTCACTATTAGACTCAGTAACATAGATCCAGCAGCTCTGTGTAAAATTGTGCTAGACACTTTCAGTCTGTCCTAATTAGTGGATTGTGGTCTGATACTGATGCTCAAGTGATAAGTCTATCTTTTCTCCAAAGTGGAAAGGGAAAACAGAATGGAAAGCTGAATCTGTAAAAGATCACATTTCAGTTTTCAATGAGATGAATGAAAACAGTTCTTGGCATCCAAAAGGGAATATGCAAGATTTGGAGGTCACTTATTATCACTGAAAATTATCAGGAAGTTCATAAAGGCTGTGTGTATGGCAGCAGCTGATATGCAGTAGCAGCTCCTGCACTGCCAGTGTTTTGGGATTATATTCCTCTGCCAGTACTTGTAGCTGGGGCAGGAAAGGCAGGTAAAATTTCCTAAGGGTAACAGCGTCCTTCAAATGCTACCTTTTGGCCAAGAACAGCTGCTAAATTTGCTTCAGCTGAAATTGTCTGCATCTGTCCTGACAGAGCATTTCTATTTCTCCAGCAAGCAAAATTCTGCTGGAACATGCGAAGTCAGACTATGCTGACAGGATAATACACAGCCCCAGTAATGTCAAATTGTAACTTTAAAAATTAAAGCCCGAATTTGGACTTGGGCAGTGGAAATAGGGAAAGACTTTGTTATTTGTTGCAAGAAATCAGCAGGAAAATGGCAGTCTGTGAATGAAGCAACAGGAGTGTAGCACAAGGCTGCTGAAGCTGTAATCCAACTGACTCATTGCCAATGGTGCATCAGGTTTGGGAGCTGAAATAGGGATTTTCCTGCAAATTTCATAAGCTGCCTATGACTCAGCCTAAAATCAGCATGTTAATCAAACAGCTGTTCTGCTTCAGTAAAGAATTGGTGCATAGTTTAAATCACTGTATTTCCTTTGGATTGTTTCCTCCCAAATGTAGAAGAGCCCTGAGTAAGAAGTAGTAAAGCAGTAAAACTTAATTTTCTATGGTTCTAGAAACACTTGCACTTATTGCTCCTCCTTTCATTGTCGTATCTTTTTATTCCAGCCTTTCAACATCTTTTCTGTCCCTGTTCTTTGACCTGAACTTTCAAACCTGCTTTGAGGTTACTTTCTAATACTGAGAATTGAATGTATTTCATGTACTTCTATCTGTCTGGTTTTATCAAAGCTTTCTACTCTTTAAACTAGAATACCTGGAAAAAATAGCTTCAAAGAGAAACTAAGTGATAGTTCAGACTCTAGGACCTTTTATTTATTCTCTTTTTAAATAGTGCCCTGGAATTATGTAGAACTGTTGAATAGTGAGCTTTTTGTTAGCACCTGACTGGTTCTCAGTCCTCTCTCAAAGCCACGCATGATTCTAAGTTCTCTTTCCCCAAGCAATCTGCTTTGCTACTTTTTAATCTGAATAGCTCATTTCTGCAGTTCTTCTCAAAAGAAGTGTTATCACACCTTTCTGTGAATGAATCCTTCAAATCTGACATAACTAAGCTGATATACCCTTTAAAGCAGCAATCCTACAACTATCAGCAGAATTCTAGCAAGTAGATATGGTTTGGGATGGAGGGGTTTTGTGCTGGTTAATTGTAGAATAGAAGACTGGATATTGTCTAGCTAAGATATGGTAATGGTCTTTGAGACAACAATGCTGAATAGTATTCTAACTTTGCTAGAGCCACATTTTTGCAAGGCAAAGAAATACCAAATGCCTGTAATTGAATAGAATAAGGTAAGTTAATTTTGTGGGCCTTTTGTATTGCAACCTTTATTTTTGTGCTCATCTTTCTTCCATCCAGCATGTGAAGAGGGGGAACTTTAGGTTGTGCTTCTCTGAGCAGCTTGTTGCTACATGAGCTGTAAAACTATATGGGGCTTCACTGACCTTTCTGCTTACTAGACCAAAACTGCCAAAACTGCTCATAGTGACGCCTGTGAGGGAAGAGGAGGATATAAGCACAGCCTTGGGGCAGTGGGTATAAGATCGAGTGTGGGTGTAAGATTTCCAGGTTTCAGAAACACAAAGGTCCTGAGGCAGCAAATGACCCACTATGAGCTTTGAAACTGCATTTGGATCTGGTCACAAGAGATGATCACGGTCATCACGGGTCACTGGAGAGGCTGGAGAGCTGGGCAGAGAGAAATGTAATGAGGTTCTATAAGGGCAAGTGTAGGGTCCTGCATCTGGGGAGGAAAAACCCCACGTACCAGTTCAGGTTGGGGGCTGACCTACTAGAGAGCAGCTCTGCTGAGAAGGACCTGGGAGTGTTGGTGGTGGACAAGATGATGAACCAGCAGTATGCCCTCATGACCAGGAGGGCCAAAGGTAGCCTGGGGTGCATCGAGAATAGTGTGGTCAGTAGGTTGAGGGAGGTGATCCTTCCCTTCTACTTGGCCGTAGTGAGGCCCCATCCGGAGTACTGTGTCCAGTTCTGGGCTCCTCAGTACAAGAAAGACGAGGAGCTGCTGAAGAGGGCCCAGTGGAGGGCCACAAAGATGATTAGGGGGCTGGAGCATCTCTCTCATGAGGAGAAACTGCAGGAGCTGGGCCCGTTTAGTCTATGGAAGAGAAGCCTGAGAGGGGATCTCATTAACACATATAAATATCTCAAAGCTGGGTGCCAAGAGAGTGGTGACAGACTCTTTTTAGTGGTGCCCAGCAACAGGATGAGAAGCAATGGCCATAAACTAAACGACAAGAAGTTCCACCCCAGTATAAGGAAGAACTTCTTTACACTGAGAGTGGCAGAGCACTGGAACAGGCTGCCCAGGGAGGTTGTAGTCTCCCTCTCTAGACACATTCAAACCCTACCTGGATGTGTTCCTGTGTAACCTGCTCTAGGTGATCCTGCCTGGGCAGGTGGGTTGGACTGGATGATCTCCAGAGGTCCCTTCCAACCTTAACTGTTCTGTGATTCTATGTGAGATGTGTCTTGCCAGGAAACACAACACATAGAGTAAGCAGAGGGTTTGCAGGGGAAGGAGCTGAATTAACTTCACAAGGTGTAAATCCAGCTCCACAGGGCACGTGGCTCTCGGACCCTCCCAGTCACCTCCAACACACCCTCGGTGCCAGGCAGGCACCCCACTTCCAGGAAAACTCCGTCTGCCCTCGGCCGAGACCGGGCAGCAGGCGGGCCAATTCCACAGGAGGCGGGCAAGTTGCAAAGGGGCGGCCCCGCGGTGACGTGGCGGTGGCCGGAAGCCGCGGCGCGGGGGCGGAGCGGGCGGTAGGCGATGGCGGCGTCGGGCAGTGTCGCCTCCCGGGTGTGTCGGCACTGGTAGTCGTGGAGGGTCGTCGTGCAGGTAAGAGGAAGAACGGAGAGAGTAGTAATGTCTCCCCTTTCCGCGTGTGTGTGGGTCGGGGAGAGGGGCTGCTCTCGGCGGGCTCTGGGGGGCCGGGGCTGCCTCGGGTCGCCGAGAGGTTGAAGTGGCCGAGGTTGCCTGGTGAAACTGGTCCTGTGTCCTTCCAGTGTGCTGGAGTGTTGGGTTTGTAGCTGGGGGCGGGGACACTGGCGGTGTTTTGTACTTCGATTGCCTGCAAATATCCATAAAGTATCTCGGTTATTCTCTTTGCAGAAGCCTTGTTGGCAGTGGTGTAAAATCCAGTTTTGATTATAAGGTCTGACTGGAGTTACCTTCATGAGGGACATTTCTGCACGTCACAGTGGGACAGCATAATAGCTGGTTATTGGCCTCTGTGGTTTCCTGGTTTTCTGTTGAAGAGATTTTCATCTCTTTGCAGTGTGTGAGAAAAGGAAAGCATATGTATCTTTTCCAGTTCTGAAAGTCCATTCAGGGAACCTCAACTTGCAGTGTTACAGATATTGTGTTGCATGTGCTGACAGCGGTTCTTCTGACAGGAGGGTACAGGAGAGCCTTGCAGTTGCATGCCCGTCTCCTGGTTTTGACAAACAGCACCTTAATTGCTGCTTTCCCTGATTACTGTGACCTTGTCAATAAAATACTAATAGACAAACAAAAAAGACCCTCATCACTTTGTCATAGTGCTACCAGGTCTGTTACAACTGATAAGCTAGTTCTGTGCCAGAATCCCCTCCCAGCAGGATCTAGATTGCTGTTGCACACCCAGGGAAGTTCAGATAACAGCTTATTGGGTTGTAGGTTTCATTTTTGCATGGTCTGCTATTGGACTTTACAATGGTAAAGGCAAAATTATTGTTTATTTTGGTCTTGATTTTCTCCTTTTAAAAATTAAAACAAGGAAATTTGCCTGCACAGGCAAAAGTGAAATGATCGTAGTATCCCAGGGGAAGATCAAAAGGCAGAATGTTATGCAGTGTTGGCACCTTATGTTCTCTGAGTTGTATTCTATACGCTGGTCTTAAGCAGGTGACTTAAAACCCTTCAGGCCCAAATCTCTAACAAGGTAAGTCAGATACTGCAAAATGGAGACACTCTTGTTTAATCATTGCAGAAGATTACCCCCTGTGTCCTGTGGAACAGGTCACAGACCTTGGGATTTTTTGTTTTGTGGTGTTTTTTTTAATTTTTCTTTCTAATATTGCTTTTCAAACAGTAAGGATGCTAGAGCCCTCACCTTTAACTTTTTCCCTGTCTGCCTGTCACCACCACACAGTTTGCATGCTACCTTAAATTGTTTCTCTAGAATATGCAAGTAATAATTACTTAAAAGTCTCAGTTGGGCCCTGAATTTTGGTCGCTTTGTTACAAGATTTGCTAAAGAAGTTGCAGTGTAGCTGAATATACTCACAAGCTGTTGTTTTATTTCTTATTAATGTTGTGCATTTAATTCAAGTTTTACAAACTCCTGTAATTAATTGTGGAGTTCAGGGATTGTGTGTGTTGGAAGAAGAAATATAAAACACCCTTTGTTTCCCTGCTGTGTCTTTGCCTAGAATCTCTTAACTTTATGTAAAATAAAGGTGGAAAAGACAAGGTCACCCCCTAAGACTTGTCTGCTCTGGGAAATCATGGGTTAGTACAGAAAGAGTAAAAGAAACATATATGTTTGTTTGTCTTGGAGAAACTGCTTTTGTCCTGTGTATCTTTTCCCTGTCTGCAGGCAGGGGTCAGCTGCAAATGGAGAGCTATTGGGGCCCTGTTGAGGAGCACTGAGTTGTCAGTGTTCCCCTGGATGAGGATGATTTTTACATGGGATTCTGTCTCCATATACTGAATCTTAGGAAGCTGCCGATGACAATGTGTACTGGTGTGCACTGTCCCTCATTAGAGTGGCACCTTCTTTCTTTAAGCAAGCCTCTTATTTTTGTATTTCAAAACCCCAGCAAATTTGCTGGAAAGATGTTTGCATCATTTCTTGTGCTATTTAAAGTTATACCTTGGAGGATTTCACTTCATGTTTTGTCACTTTGTTTCTTTCTAATTAAAAGTTTTGGGTTTTTTTCTAAGGGATCTCTCCTTTGGTGCTGCCTGACCAGTGAGTCCTTGAAATACGCTCCAGCAGTGGTCACACAAAACTGACAAACTGGAGGAGGGAAGATGACTTCCTTGGATGTAGCACAGAAGACAATGAGAAACCTGACCTTGGATACATCAGAGAAGACAATCAGTAACCCGGTAACTCCTCTGTCAACAGTGTCTCCCTTGGGAAATGGGACTTTGCTGTTTTTTGTTATGCTGTTTTGCATAGTGAGGAGTGTTACTGAGAACTCTGCACTGCTCGGGTATTTTAGGGAGAATATCACAGGTGACACTAGCTGGTGGTGTTTACAAATTGTGCTGTAAACAAATGGACACTTAATGCACCGGACCTCCAAAACAGGACAGACATTCAGCCTTGGAGGGTAGTCCTTTTTCATGCACAGCTTATGTAGGTGTCTGGCAGTTTTTGCAGAGTGTGCTGGAGAGTGAAAATATGATAAGCAATGTTTTCACTCCTAATTCTCTGTAAATATAGGTGGTGCCTGGCGTCTGTCATGAGACGTTTATTTTGTGGTGCCTGTAACTTCAGTCTGAACAATTAAACTTGGAATCATTTTTTGTAGTTCGCATCTTAATTTACAAAATTCCTATTTCGTAGGGAAGATTTGAGCTAACACAATTCAGCAATTGCAGAGAGTGGATTTGACTGAATGTTGTTCGCCTAGCTTAGTCTGGAGACTTTCTCTGAAAAACTCTAGCATTCTTATGATCTGTGACAGCAACCTGACACTGGCTCATGCTAAGGGGTGAGCTGAAATTGTGGTTTTTTGTTGTGTCTTAAAAAGGTGGTTTCTTTGAATCTGCAGGAAACAGTATTTTTAACATTCTGTGCTAGAACAGTTTAAAAATATTAAAGTCTATAGAGTATCTATGTGGAGTGTACAGTAACATAGACCTGCACAGGACTTCTTTATCTATTACAGCTTTGCACTGTCACACTCTTGTGCCCTCAGTGATTGTTCATTCCCTCTACATGCTCACTGTATTTGGGAAATGGGTAGAGTTAGGGATGATGGGGGAATAGGTTCAACCTCCCTCACAAGAACCCAGCTGGAAGAGAAACGAAAGCTGTAGGATTAACTAGAAGATGGAAGGGCTGAACTGCAAAGGCAAAGGGAGCATGAAAGTTGGTAGATGGAGATTTTGGTGGGAGAGGAGGCATGAAGAGGAGGATTAGGAGGTGTTTAGGACAAATGAGCAGTCTAAGAGAGAGAGTAAGACTTCAGAAAATTCGGTGATTGCAAGGGGACTGATGAGTATGATGGGTGAGAAGACTTAGCTGGAGAATCAAAGGGCTAAACTAGAGCTTAGGGGTCAAGAGCCTATGGTGAGGAAAAGAATGAGTATTTGGGATTGAAATATGGAGGCAGAGTTGGAAAAGGTTGTGCTGATGACCTCAGGACAGCCTCCAGACAAGGCCATGAACAACCTGCTCTGTCTGACCTTGCTTTGATGAAGGCATTGGGCTGGAGACACCAGAGGTGTCTTCCAATCTCAGCCCTTCTGTAGTAGGGCAAGCCGTGAAAATGCCATTATTTCAGTGAATCGTTCCATTAGCAGCAAAACTTAAGAGCTTTATTACAGGTTTGAGTCTAAGGTGTATTTCTTCATCACTGTACTATTCTCAGGCATCTAGAAAATTCTGCTTTCCTCTTTATCCCCTTTACTCCACTCATCTGGTAAGAATTGTTTACATGTCCAATCTGATAGGGCAGCTGTCCAGTACCCAGCAACCTGGATGAAAGCTGTGTTATCACAGTCCTTTCCTCTGTTTTATGAAAACTGGCACATTTCAGAAAGAACCTGATCTTCAAGACCTCTCAAACTCAGTTGACATGAGCAGTTGGCTTTAGAGGTAATTTCTGGAGGTCTGAGAGATGGGATAATGGTGGGTCATGTCATGTCACAAGCATTATTCTTAATAAATAAGGAAAAATTAGTAGAAGAGTGTCTTGGCACATAAGGATTACAGACACATTCTGTGATGACAAAGTCTCATTAAAATTGCACTATTGCACCCAGAAAATGCTGTATTATGGTCTTGCAGATTCCATGTCTGAGCTTCTGAAGAGTTGATGGGCCATCTTATTTTCTCCTAATCAAATGCATCCTTTTAAATAAAGAAGTGTTTTTGCCACAATTCCTCTTTCAGGAGTAAATG
Source organism: Neopelma chrysocephalum (assembly GCF_003984885.1). Classification (NCBI taxonomy): domain Eukaryota; kingdom Metazoa; phylum Chordata; class Aves; order Passeriformes; family Pipridae; genus Neopelma; species Neopelma chrysocephalum. Next base: position 4,221,128 of record NW_020897691.1, on the reverse strand, counting down.
ACTTTGCTTCACTAGAGTGGTTAAGTCCCAGTATCCCTGGCCTTTGTCTGTGTGCTTCTCTGGTTCGTCTTTGTAGACTGAATCAGTTACTTACTACTTTACTGCATTACTCAGAGCTACTACCCCTCAGGAGCAGTGTGCTAAAGCTAAAACAGTCAAGTTTTTTCTTTTTTATTATTATTGTTCTTATTTTTTGAATAAAAATAAACTTCTTGTGTGCAGCTTGTGTATTAAGGAACTAAGCCAATGCCAGTAAGCAAAGGGATTTCAGCCTGTTTATTCTTTCACTTTTAACACTTAATTTCACGTTTTGGTCCTCCTCTACTGCACCTACTTAAGCCTATAAAAATTATGAGACTTAAAACAACCTGATCATTTGTGAGTTTATGCTTGAGAAGCAAGTTTTGGTTTGGTTTGGTTTTTTTCCTGATGTAGAAGATGACTCCAAGCTAGATGTTATGCAATGTGTGGGTAGCTGAGGAGGGAAGTGGAGAATGGGCAGAAAATCATGGATTTTGTGGAAAAAAAAACCCACAAAACCAACCTTGGCAAAATTTTTTGTCTGTTTAACTAAAGCAAATGCAACATTTGCTACCTTTTACTTCCTTTTTCAATCTAAAGCACTTGTGGTGAATGCAGACTTACAGCTTTGCTTTCAGATTAGTCTCCCAGGAACTTCCATGGTTTATTGTCAAGGAGCATCCCTTCCCTTCCTGAAATGCTGGGTGCACCAGCTGATGATCGCAGTGGGGCTTCTGTCAGCATGTCTGAACCTTGCCAGTGACTGGGGCTTTTGTCTTAACTGATGTGTCCCCTCATATGGGTTAACAGTGTACTGTAGATACCACGAGGAAGGCAACCTTAGTCTAGAACATGGTGCCAGTTACACGCTCTTTTTCCCAAATCTTCGTTCGCAAAGCCTAGCCATGATGAGATACCATACAGTCCAAGACTCCTGAACAGGGCTATTTCAGTGCACTTTGCAGTTCTTAGCTCATTAGGGTGAGGTATTTTGTTGTGTTTGTTTGTATAGTTTTTGCTAAGAAGACACTCTGTGACATACTGTCTTCTTTTCCTGTCACTGTTTTCTGAAATGGAGCAAGAACAAGCAAAAAGGCACCTGCTCTAGTGTCTGGGGTCAGAAGAGTTGTGGAAGTTGCCTCCTGGTACCAGCAAAGAGCTGATCATAGTCAGCCCTTGGGAATGACGTAATTTTAAATGAATCCTCTTTATCCTCTGTGAAAAGTGAGGCAATAAAATGTTATCACTCTTCATTTAAGAGCTAGGAATGGAGGATGGAAATTTTAGTTTTAATTTTATCTGGAATGCTTGCATTTCATAGAAGAAAATATGCCAGGTTTTTCCTTCCTGTTGTGGTTTCTTTTAAATTAAAAGCTAGTTATGTTTCTTTTAACATGCTAGAGCACCACATAATTAAGTATTAGAATATTAATTTTTAAACTCTTGTGAATTCTTTTGCCTCCATCACAAAATGTTATTGGAATATTTTCTCTTTTTCATGTTTTTTTTCCTTCCCTCTTCTAGGTCATTCCATATGTTGGGACAATACTTGGTGGCCTTGCTCCTGGAGAGCTGATTGTGATACATGGGACTGTTCCTGATGATGCAGACAGGTAGTGGCTATGGTGTCACATTTTGCAGTGTCACCATGTGAACAAGAATGGAATGGAAAAAATGTTTCCAGGGGTCTTAATTCTGATGGCACACAAAGGCTAGATCTAAATCCTTGTGATAGCATTGGATTAAATGCAAGCTTCAGTGGATAATGAAAGCTTTGGGATGAGAAATGGAGTACTGATTTTTTGCTGATCCTCTCTTCTCTCTTTTTGCCTTGCCTGCTTTGGCAGGTTTTTTTCCCAGTCATAGCAAACGTCTGCTTCTCTAAAAGGATTATCTGAGACTAACCAAATTGATAACTGAATGTGTTGTGTGTAGGGATTACCTTAAACTGGGATAAGGAAGTATGGTGTAGTGCATGGGCCGAGTATGAGTGTTATGTTCCCTGACTTTACCCAAAGTTCATTTGATATATTCTGCTGAAGATGATGGGAGGGAAGGTGGTGAACACTGTAAGTGAGGGGTTTACATGATATGAATGATAACCATTAGATAGATACTTAAATACTTCAATTCCTTGCAATAAATCTTGGGAGAACTTTCACAAATGTGTAGGAGTTGGACAAATATATGTTTGGGTCTTTTTCCTTATCCAGCAACGGTCATTTTGTCTGCCTGTTCTGAGGCTCCACAGTAAAACTCAAATGTACCTAACTTTTAGGTGATTTCTTGACAGACTGAGCTGAATGTGGTTTGTCTTATTTTTATGATTAGATTCCAGGTGGATTTACAGTGTGGCAGCAGCATAAAGCCTCGGGCTGATGTGGCATTTCATTTTAACCCCCGCTTCAAAAGGTCTGGCTGCATTGTTTGCAACACACTGGAGAGGGAAAAATGGGGCCGGGAGGAGATCACTTACGAGATGCCCTTTGAGAAAGGGAAGTCATTTGAGATTGTCATCATGATTTTAAAGGATAAATTCCAGGTGAGTCTGGGCCAATTCTTCATCTGCAGCCAGTTGTCAGCCTAATAAAAGAGAGGTATTTTGTATAATTAAAATAAGTTTTGGAAGTCTTGGTGTTTGTGTTACCTAGGTATAGTCTAAATACAGAAAAGTTTAGAGTTTTTTTTTAAAGAGGTGCTAATTTAAACAGACCTTTAATTTTGTATTGCTTCCATCTAAGTTGGATGAGTAGGCAAGTAACTTCCTGCCATGGCTAATGGCTACTCCATCCTTCCCTTCTTATGTGCAAAAGGCTAACCTTGGGATAAACCTGTTCTGTGACTAGTGTAGGGACAGTCCTCTTGGAGGGAACATGTGAAGTGTATTTATCTTGCTCTGTTAGACTGCAATAATAGATTCTATTAAATTGGTAATACCACATTGGTAAATGATTAGGTGCTAGAAACAAAGGTGTGAAATGCAAATTTTAGTGTAGGCAAATAAATCTTCATAGTGATGGAAAGACAGACTGAATCGTGGATGAGCTGAACTAGTCGATCTGATGTTTCTAGGACACTCCCTGCTTCTGTACTAAACCAGTGTAAAACAGAGATACATGCATACAATTTGATACATGGCTGGTGTAATGTATGTTTAATACAGTTTTTCTGATTTTGTTTCCTGTCTCTTTAGGTGACTGTAAACAAGAAACACTTGCTGCTCTATAACCACAGAATTAGCTTTGAAAAAATAGATACTCTTGGAATATATGGCAAAGTGCAGATCAAAACCATAGATTTTGTTTCTAATGTAAGTTATATAGATATCTGATTTGTTTGATTCCTTTTCTTTCTCTTGCTAAACTGCATAGTAGGATTTATGGTAAAAAGGAAGTGAAGAAAAGCAGCTACACAATCTAATGTTAGTAACAAGATTTTAGTTTCCCTACATTTTGACATGTGAGTCTTGTGAGGATTTCTGTCCTACCGTTTTAGTCTTGCGGTTAGGGGCAGAAGGGTGACAAAGCTAGTAGGACAGATGGTATAAGAATTGATTGGATACTGAATCTAGGAGTGGATTAGACTTTTCAAGTGTTGCAGGGGCTCCAGAAGGAACTCTTGAGTATTCTGAGTGACAAGTTTAGCCATGACTGTCACTTGTTGCTTGGCTTTGAACAGCAGGGTCAGCCACAGCTGGAACTCCTTGTGCACATAACCCTGTTTTTCCTGCTAAAACGACCAAATTGTTGAATGAAGCCATAAGTAGAAGTGTACATTTATCTGTGGGGGATGAGAAGAGATATGCTTTTTAAAAGACTTTGTAGCTTGAGTTATACTTGGACCAAACTGCAGTGAATTTGAAGTGAAGACAGTGCTATTCTTCCTCTCAACTGCCAGCTCTGCTAGAGAAAGTACACCAACAGGGAGGAGTTGGACAATGTTTTCCCCTGTGCAGAAGGAAAGATCTTTCTGTTCTGGAAGGATGAGACTTTTAGAGCAGAAACTGAAGGTGATAAATTCCAGGGAGATACAGAAGGTGAATGCTTTTTCCCTTTTCTGTCACTCACTAAGGCAGCCTACCTACTCCTGTGTATAATATTCTGTGTCTTTTCTGCTCCATCCTCACTACATTGTGGGCAAAGCTTGGGTCTCTTGCTGCCAAATATCAGGTCTAACTCAGGTCATCAGACTAATAATTAAGTAAAAGGTGAAGGACCTGAACATAATGAGGTCTATACTTTAACCATAGGTCTTACCCACTGATAATTTGCAAAGCCTGTAAACAGACTTTCACGGGCCCCATCACTTGGCCTTGGGCGTGTTGCCAGAAATGTGTTCCTGCAGAGCTGTCTGAGTGCTGGTCTTGGAGGACTGACTCTGAAAAGAGCTTGGGGTCAAGCAGGTGCTGTGGGTTGGTGTCCCAAGCACAAAAGTGTACACTCGGTTTAGTCTGTGGTTGCTGTAACCTTTGCAGAAGAAAAGAATGGAGAAGGGTGATTGTTTCGTTTTAGTCTTTGCTTCTAAGACTCTTTCCTGAGGAGGAAGGTGGAGACTTGTATTGAAATAAACAAGCTGAAGACAATCTGCTAGGGCTAAGCAGGAGCTGTGTCTCTGCATGGCCATGTTGCTCATCTGTCTTTCCCATGGGAAGGGACAGGGATGCAGGGGATTGCTTGGAATCCCAAGGACCCCCCTGAATGGACCTGCCGTGCTGGTGTTTCTACCCCAGTGAGGAAAACTGTGGGTACCCTCCGATGCCAAGGGCTTAACAGTGCTCTGACTGTTAAATAAAGATTCAAAATGTAATGAGGTGGTCTTCAGAAATCTCAATTTGGTTTCAACTATTGCACTTCAGGACTTTTCTGTGGTTTGTAGAGGTTTGGCTATCTTTTTCATTACCAGAGCCCTAGATTTCCATGTTAACAGTTCACCCTTCAAAGCAGCACAGATCCTTATATGCTTCTAAACCAACTTTATGTTAAAAGTTCTGTGATGTTAGCAATGACACCTAAATATCTCTCTCTCTGCAGTCTTTACAAGGCTCTCAGCCATCGTCTCTAGGAGTAACAAAGATAAACACAGAAAATGTACGTATGTTTGTAAAAGGTTGAATGCACCTCCCTGTTGTCTGATAAGCTAGATAATGTTCTTTTTTTCTCTTGTAGGGGGTAATGCCAAGTGGTTCACAATTGGTAAGTGTCTTGTGTAGATTTGTGGCAAATGTGAAGAATAAAAAAATCAAAATAAAAATATCTCAGTTATTTGGGAAAAAACATGCACAGAACAAGGGAATTGAGAGTCTACTGTGAGATGATCACCAGTGATGTTTTGTAGAGAGTAATCCTCTGCTACTAGTAAAAGTGAGGCTATTTGTCAAATCGTTTTGAAAACCCAAAAGATAAACACAGTATCCACAACCATAAACAGAGAAATAAAAAGTTAGGTACCTGAAGTTTTAAAGGACCAAATCACATTCAAAACTTTTTTTTTTTGTCAAATAAGCATACTTTGTTTTCTCTACCTTGGGGAATACCTGCAAAGCAAAAGTATTCTGCAGTCACACCATGTTAACATGTGTGTCCTGGAAACCTGTTTGGTACATCTTTCTCTTGCTGACAGATCCATGCCATCCCTGTGTACACTTCAGGTAGGTGGATGCAGGCATTGCACCTTAGGGTTGGAACTTGCACCCAGCTAACGTGGAGCATACACTGAGTGAGTCCTCATCTTTTTGCAAGAAGCTGTACAGGTGGACTGTATCCAGTCTGCAGTAAGGACCATGCTCAAACTGAAAAGGGGTTGAAAGCCAGGAATATGTACAAATAGAATTTGTGGAGAAGGTGAAGTTGCAGTGAGTGCCATGATTTTAGACACTTTGCCAGTTAACAGCCTGCCGTCTTCAGTCTTATTTCAAAACCAGATAGCATGCAGTATTGTAATTTGCAAGTGGTGGACTCCAGCAAAAAACATAAAGAGGAAGTACTTCTCCATTTGCTCCTTTTCCCTGATAATAATAACTTCTAACACAATGAAAAAATAAGATGAATAAAATATTTGCACCATCTATCATTATGAACTGATGCAGGAGGACAGAATACTCATTGACCCTACTTCCGGTACTTATGCAACTGTGGGACACCACCACACCTAGCATGAGTCTTACCCTTCAAAGCAAACCTGATGCTTTCAGAGAGGAAAGATCAGGATGTCTGTATCTATATAATTATGTGATTTGAAATTAAATTGTTTCAGGGAGTTTCATGCTTACAGTTTTGTTGTTTTGTTTTTGCCATTTTCCTCTCCTTCCACCATTAGTGGTGGCAGAAGTAGTTGTAAATAATGCTAATTTTGAACCCAAGGTGGTTATCTAAAGAAAAAAGCCAACACTGAGGTATGCTTATCTCAGTGTTAAGTTTTCCACTATAGTACTAGCATCCCAGAACATGTCGATGGGAATAACTTTAGCTGTAGGTGCAGATTCACTATTGTAGGCCAAATTTCTTCCTGCCGTAGTAAAGCTCAGCTTGTATACTAGAAAAAGTAAGTCACAGTCAAAACTTTTACTGGTGGTATTCTTCCAGGGTGTTCCTTACGTTGGGAAACTTGACACTGCACTTCATCCAGGATGCACAATTGCCATTAAAGGAGAAGTGCATAAAAACCCAAAGAGGTACGTATTACGGATTGTTTTTCTGCTATTTAACTAAAGTACTCTTGAGAATGAGTAGGCTTTTCCATTGCCTCTGTATATCCCTATTGACTTGCAACTTTGCATCTGGAATCATCTGAAACTACAGTGCAATTTTCTCAGGAACCTGCAGGATACTGCTTTAAAGAGGACTTAAAGAGCAGCTCCATTGTGAGAAGTGAAGGTAAAACCTGAATGACTTACCTACTAAATCTGCATCATTCACATGTTTGTGTATCTGTTTAGGGCTTTCCATTGTGCAAGGCGTGTGAGCAAATGTACTGTACAGTGACAGCTTCTATTCTAAAGAGATCCAAGAGTAGGGAATTGGCAGAAATAGGTGGAAAATGAGTGAGTTAGATGAGTTGCTGGTGTGCTCAAATGCTGCATGTTACAACATTTCTCTGAATACCTCTCTGACAGCCTCCTTGGTATATGCATGAAGGTGCTAACTGACAAGAACTGAGTGATGAACTGAGTGATTAGAGGGATGGAACTCCTCTCCTGTGAGAAAAGGCTAAGAGAACTGGGATTGTTCAGCCTGGAAAAAAAACAATGCTAGAGGGAGACCTAATTGCACCTTTCTGGTACCTGAAGGGAGCCTACAAGAAAGATGGAGACAGACTATATATATACAAGGGTGTATAGTGACAGGACAAGGGAAAAGGGCTTCCAACTGAAAGTGAGTAGGTTTAGATTAGATATTGGGAAGAAATTTGTTACTGTGAGGGTGGTGAGGCCCTGGAACAGGTTGCCCAGGGAAATTGTGAATGTCCCATCCCTGACAGTGTTCAAGGCCATGTTGGATGGGGCTTGGAGCAGCCTGGTCTAGTGGAAGGTGTCCCTCCCAACTAGATGATCTTTAAGATCCCTTCCAGTCCAGGCTATTCTGTGATTTTATGAAAGCTGTTAGAGAAGTATGAGCTATAAGTTTGATAGCAAATTAGGAACAACAGATTGCAAAGAAGACATTTTCCCAACATGAATAAAGGTGGGAGAGGAGGGGAGCACAACATAGTCAAAATGTAGCTGAGGAAATGTCTGTGCTTCAGCATGCTTTTTACTGAAAGAGTGGTTTGGCTCTTCAGAAACATGCCTAAAAATGAAGCAATTAGGGCAAATGATGAAAAGCATGCTTTTCACACTGTGTGTGTGTCCATTGCACTCCTGCTTTCTCAGGGCATGTTTCTTCCCTGCAGTTGAACAGCATTCAAAGTTCAAATTCATACTGGAACCTAAGTCTAGAAATCTCATCAACAAAGTTTGGATGGACTTCAGATTGAGCAGGATAAATAGTAATAGGAGAGTAGCATTTGCATTCCTTCTTTTGGCTTGAAAAGTTTATTAGCACATTTCAAGTGCTGAATGTGCTGCTTATAAGCATGAAGAGGCTTTTGGCTGTTAGTTAAAGTATTGCAGATTGTCTGCTCTTTGGGTTTGAGCTTTTAAATATGTCTATTTATATGGAGTTTATTAGTTATTTCATGACTTCCACTCATTTCACACAGTTCTTGATGTTCCTTTTTCGTGGTGAAAAAGAGAACTTCATAGCTTGGAAGTACTGCAGTATTTCCTATCTGGATTGAGTAATTCTCAGAAGAGGGTAATAATCTGACAGCTGGAGCTAATTTGGGGGGAGGGGGTAATATTTGTTCTTCAAATGCAGTAAGGTCTTTGCCACAGATTGAAGCATTTGTTTGAATTTGGATGACTCTTCCCTCTGATCACTGTTCTCCAGAGCTCTGCTTTAGGAACCCTGTTTTGTGGACATGTCTGTGACTGTGGAGTGTTCATCTAGCCTGGGCAGAACTATGCTGCCTACAGAATAATATTTTGTATACATGGTGTCCCACTAGTCTTGAGTGTATGGAGAGAACCCTCAAAACTTTTCCTCAGAGTCTAACCAGTTTGTTGGCAGAAAGAATAGTGTCTTTAGATAAAACAAAGCCTCCCCCTCTCCATTGTCTGAGTGAAAGAGAAGGGGGAGCAGGCAGCTCGGTGTGTTCCTGTGAGAATGCTGCTTCCTAGTGCAGTAGGGGGGCCAGCTCTTGGCCCTCTTGGCTCAATACCTTCCTGCTGAGACATGAGCAGAGAGCTGTGAGTGTGAAGCTGATCTAGACAGATCACGTCCTACGTTTGCTACCTCCAGCAAAGGTTTCTGTGCAAAGGAGACAAATGCATGTTAGCTGCCTGCTTGGTTCTTCAGGTGAATCATGGCACTGGCTCCCAAACAGTCCTGGGTATTGGCTAAGGACTTGGTAAATGGCAGAGACTACTGCACCATGTTTATAAACCCTTTTAAAAAATATCTTCCAGCTTTGCTATAAACCTGAGACCAAGTGACTCAAAGGACATTGCGTTACATCTGAATCCCCGAGTGAAAAATAAAATTTTTGTAAGAAACTCCTACCTTCATGACAGCTGGGGAGAAGAGGAAAAGGAAGTTGCTAACTTCCCTTTCAGTCCAGGGATGTACTTTGAGGTAAGATTAACTGAAACATAGCATCAAACAAGAAATTCTGCCAAAAGGATTAACATACAGATTTAAATAAAACTGCTATTCCTGCATTTCAATGTCTTGAGAAGATTTAGGATAAGCAGAGCTTTGACTTGGTTTTAAATAGAAGCAAGAATTTGGCCTGTGCTTAGAACGAATTTTAATCGAATTGAGTTGGACTTGGTAATCCTTTTGGGTCCCTTGCAATTTAAGTTATTCTATGATTCTGTGAATTTTATTGATGTTCCACTTTTATTTTTTAAAGTTGCTTATGCATGAAATTCTCTGTAGCAGAAGCAGGTCTTGTCCAAGTCTGGGCTAGGTCATCAGATTGTTCTTCATGTCTTACCTGAGCTTAAAACTTTACTGTTTCTCTTCTTGCTTTTCAGCTGATTATTTTCTGTGATGCCTACCAGTTCAAAGTTGCTATTAATGGTGTTCACACTCTGGAGTACAAGCATCGTTTTAAACAACTGGAAAAGATCAACGTAGTGGAAGTCACAGGAGATGTTCACTTGTTAGATGTGAGGAGCTGGTAGTTCTTTTCAATCAGTACTAAAAGAATTGAGCCTCTTCCAATGACAGTGCCTCCTTGTCAAGTACAAGCAGGTGCTGACTCATGCTGGGCCTGCCTTTAATCTGTCTAGGCTTCTGCATCTGCCTGAGTTAGGCAAGTACCAGAATTGCTAACTGCAAGATTAAATCCTCCTCCAGTTTACAGTATCCTGGCAAGCTAAGTGTTTGCTCAGATAAATCTCCTGTATTACTGAACCTAGCAATATCAAAATGCTGCAACCTACTGTGTCTAACAATTGCACTTGTTATGTTTAAGTTAAACTACTATTCATCATTTCTCGATAGCATACATTCATATTGTGATGTAGAAATGAGACTGGAATAGGATCCAAAGATACAGTTATCCACCTTGAAAGGGATGTTCATAATTTATTTAAAATAGAACTATGACATATACTTTCCTACTTCTTAGTTTATATTAGTAATTATAACCTTTTTACTGAGGCTGGATTAAGCAAACAGTTGACCCATTAGTTCTAGCAAAAGGCAAGGAGGAGTTTGATCTTAATTCTTAGCCTGCTGCTGCAGTAGTACTTTCTCTGACACTCATGGTTATATCACTTCCTGCTTCTAAGGGGCCTAACATTTCTACCTTTTAGTTTTCCAAAGTGAAACAAAGGAAAATGATTTAGCTGGTTCTAATTTCATGAACTTTTTAAAGCTTATTTGATCTGAAGCAGCTCCTAACTGAGTTAAGGTTGCTTAGAGCCTGAAGATGATGTTTGTGGGTTTCATTTTTGAAAAATGTGTGAACCCAGGTACTCCAAGTAGGGTTTCAGCTGAGAGGGCACTTGAGTGACTGCTTATCAGTAGACTAGAGAATGAATCCTTTTTCGGTCTTGTATTAAAATACAATCGGTGTGAAACAATGTTCCTATTCAGTTTTCTGTACAAATGTCAGTCTTAATTTTTAAATTATTTTTAAAAATAAGTTACTATTGACTGTCAATACATGCCTGAATGATGTCCCTATTTATCTTAAGAGCTGCCAGAAGTGAAGCAATTTCAAGAATAAGATGTACACTAAAAGACTGTTAATTACCAGATTTAATGTATAAAAAGCATAAATAAAAACATCTGTGAACTCTGCTTTTCTCCAAGTGTGGCTAAGTAGCAATGATCCCTTTTTGGTTATATCTTGTCTTGTTTTGCTTATTGTACTACCAGTATCTCCAAGTTGGCATAGTGACCTTGACTGGAGAACCATTTCCACTTAAGGAATTAGTGATATACAGACCAGTTAACCTGAGCAGGCATAGGGCTGGGCCTTGGCTGTGCTGGTATGGCCTTCAGGACAGTGGTGTGCTGTATGTCCCCCTGGGCTGCAGGATAAACTTAGCTGGCTGATTTTAACACAGGAGCTGGTAGGCAGCTCCTAATGGCAATAACACACCTTGCCTTCCTATAAGAGTTCAGCGGGAAGTTCTCATGTGAACGTCCTTTTTGTTTGATAGCAGACACAATTAATAGTTGTTTTAAGAAAATCCTGTAAGAGCTTGAATGGGTAACCTTTCCGTGTATGGGAGCTGCACCCTGGACAGAGACCTGTTCCCAGCACCCAATGGGATGTAAGATCATCTCTTTATAGAGTAGGTTCTAACCAGTTGCATTTTCAACCATACTTTACAGAGTCTGAGTACCTTTCTTACTACCAGTGTAATGAACCAGTACCTCCTGGTGCAAAAGAGGTGGTGAGTTTTTTGGTAAATTCATTATCATAGCGAGCAATTTATTCTTGAACTTTAACTAAGCAGTATTAGTCTTCAAAGACTGAAAACCAGATTTAGTTTCTGTATGAATCAGTTTCTTGGAAAATTCCTTTTCAGTATCTTCAGTGGGGCTAGTTTTTACTTCCCTATAAATGACAGAAAGAGCAGATTTTCAGGATTATAGTGCATGGGTCCAGTGAGTACCATGCTTGGAAAACGACAGCTCCTCCACTGGGACAGTAACTGTATGCCCCCAGCACAGTGGAGTTCAGCGAGTCTCACGTTTTCACTCTGTGCCCAGCTATCAGAATTTGCTTAGAGCCTGCTACAGTTTCCCACTTTTAATAAAAGAGCAGTTGAGGAAAAGTCATAAGTCCCCCCCCAGTCCATCCAGAAATGACAAAACCATATTCTTAAAATATTTTATTAAAAAGTTAAAATCTTGGCTCTGATAAAAATTATTATGACAGTTTGCCTGTAACACTTGAACGTGTGAAGCTAACACAATTCAGACAAAATTTGAAAACAAAGGGCATAAACTCAGAAGTAGCTTTGGAGTGGTTCTCCCAAAATTACTTCCAGTTGTTGAATTGTCTTCTGACATTGCTGTTCAACTTCTTCACATTCATCTAGAAAAAAAAATAGAGCAGGAATTAAGTAGAACAATGATTACACAGCTACCCTAGGAAGGCTTCATCACTCATCAAAGCTAGAACCATCTTCAAACATCAGGTATGAAATAATTTTTCAGAAATATTTTGTCACTGAATTAAGCAAATTATTTCTACTGTAACATTGATCTAAAACATACAACTGGGGAGATGTGCACAGGCAACAACACTGAAGAAACTGCTGTAATTTAACTGAACTTTATGAGTGTATTGGATATAATCCATTTAAGTTTGCATCTTGCTGAGTTTAAGCCACTATATACCAATTAGAAAGATTTATAGCAGTTACAGCAATCAGCCTGTCTGAATCTTTGAAATAGGTCACCCTTCACTAATGCCAGTTTAGAACATTACCTTCCATAAGCTCAGCTAAGAATGGAATAGATTCTGGTAGCAGGACGAGGTAGTTCTCCTTCAGTTTTTGTGCAACTTCTATCAAAGCAAGCAGGGAAGCAAATCGGACCTAAACCAAAACAATAATCTAAGTAAGGAAACAAACATTACACTACAGTTCCCTGTTTTCCCCCCACACCTGCCTTCTTTCCATTATACGGTTGTAATCTCACTTTCATTACCCAAGGAAACTAGTTTTAAGCTAATTTAAATATTAACATCTGGGTTAAGATAATGTCAAACGAAAAACAGGTTGCAAGAAGCAGATATGTTGCTGCAAGTTATTTGATGTAATGGTCTTTAACCTTCTGGTACAGTGCCACTTCCACTGGCATCAGGGCTTAGCTCAGCACTAAGAAAAACCAAGTAACTCTCCCTGAATATGTACAACCTATCAAATAGGAGACAAAACTCTCTTATATAATAAACAGGTCCGAAAGCTGATAAATAACTGTCTTCCAGTTCTCCCTCTAAAGTGCCCGTCTTCATACACAAATAGATTAGTGCTTATTCCAGCAGCTACTAAATCTTTAAAAAACTCAAACCACACAGTATGAAAGATGTGGAATATTGATGGCTTACAATAAGAGCAGAAGAGCATGTTGTATACATCTCTACAACTTGGGAGTACCATATTACAGCACCAGTATTTGCATTTAGGTTGGTATTTTAGTAATTACTTAATTCACTTCTAGTTTTGGGGGCCCTGTTCCCATTTTCTAACACAACAAAGAAAACCAGTTCAAATTCTGATAGGTCCCAACCTTAGGAGAATTGTGCCTCGTTTTCAGCAGGATGTGGTAGTTCAGTGGTTTCCAAAGAGAATCATCTGCCATTGCCACTGAAAACTGAGCTATGCAGGGTATCAGGTGTTCTGTCACTCTTTCCTGGAACTTCTCATCTCCTCCAAGCACATTTTCTAGCTGTGGAAGTAAAACAGATCCCGGTTCAGATAAATCCAGCCAAAAGCATTTCTAGCTTTGGCTTTCAGGTACTCAAGAGCAAGGTCAAAGAGCATCAGTGTGAGCGCACTGGTCTGAAGAGCTCAACGACATGCATGAACCTTACAGATTGAAGACATTTAGAAAGAGGGTAAAAAAATAATCAGTAATTTAGAGCCTTAGGCAAAGCAGTTAATACTGTCTGTAGCCCAAAGACAATGAACTAATTCCCCTCTTTTTGTTAAGGGGACACCTGATATTTTTAACTATCAGGTGAAGGAAAAAAAAAACCACCTATGAATTGTTTTAAGAGTTTGTCAATACCTGATCAACCAGAGGCTGCATCAAGGTTTCTGCTCTTTCCTTACTCAGGAACTTCTGGGTGTCAAATAGGAAGAGCTTGTGCAGACAGTCCAAGGTGAACTGCAACAGTAGACAGCTCTTTTCTATGTTATTGTCAGAGTCAAAGAAAGCTTCATCTACACACCAATCAAGGAGAAGAAAAAAAAAAACCACAACAGAATGAAAACACCAAACTTGCCCACAATGTAGAAACATTGCTAGTTTGTGAATGTAGCTAAAAGATGTACTACATAGCAATTGTGTACTCATCACTCAGAACAATAAAGTGGATGCAATATGTTATCTGTCTTTTAGCTACTGCCCCAGCAGGTCTGCCACTGCCCTTCACAGACTGATGGGGATAAAAGAGAATAACCACAGGCTACAGAAAAAGTGCTTGACCATACCTGTGGATATGAAGAATTTCTTGAGATCACTACAATTGGGATGGGCAAATAGTTTCCCATACAAAATAGTAAGACTTATATTTGCCCAGAAAGCAGAGCTGTCTGAGTACACGAGGTAGCATATAAGAGAAGTCAATGAATGAAAAATTAAAAACCCAAATAGAAACAAGTCTCCCTCTTTCCACACAATTTCATACACAGGGAACTCACTGGGACTGACACTGAAAATTTTCATGTGGTCTCAACTTTGTAATGGTAGCCCAGAAGCCCTGGCTGAAAAATGTCCTTTGGTTCCACCAGACAAAGATGTTCTCATTTACCAGAGAAAGACAGAAGAGAGAAATGAGAGGTGTGTGCTGTGAAGTAAATCCTGTAAGACTAAACTTTCAGCAATTATAATTAATTTCTCAGCAATACAGACTAAGCCTATCAATGTCTCTCTGTAGTCAGTAATGGACAACTTACCAGTTTTAGAAATGTTGACTTGGTTCAGTGTCTCAGCAAATGGCTTCACTAAATGACCAGCAAAGAGGGTGAAGAGACCCTTGAGCTTGTCTGCAATGCAATCTGCTATCCGGTGGAATGTCAGCAGCCTGTCTTTTCGGGTAGATTCTGTTTTGGACCAATCAAAGAGCTGCAAGGGAAAGGCAGATTAGCTCTTTCCTGTGTCTGTGCACTGGAAAATACAAATATGCTAATGCAGGTGAATTACATTTAGACTTCTTACCTTGAAAAAGAGCGGCCTGAAAGAAGCCTCGGAAAGTTTCATAACCATACTTATTAGACAATCAATAATGTAAGCCTCTGTCTTACCAACTTCCTCTAAATCATCCTGAAAAATCAGAAAACAATTCTAATTTGAAATGTAAGAATTTCAGCTTTCAAAGCACATTTTAATTTTGTCTGTTTCAGACTGAATACCTAACTAACGTTTTCTACCACAAGAACAATTCTGGAACAGAATATTTGATACCTAGAATTTCATTTGCAATGGAATCTACTAATATTTTTTTAAACAACAGACAGAATTAGCATGTAGAGGCGTAGCTGCTGCTGCTGCTTATCCCCACAACCAAGCTACCTGGGCATGGTCTGTTCTGAAGTCCAGGACTTTTATGAAAAATGCTGTAAGTTCAGGCTGATGGGAGATCAGGTGCTCCTTCTCCATACCAACAATGTGCTCCCTCAAAATGTTCATAAGGGGACCCAGGCAGTTCTGCCAAAACAAAAGCAAAGCAATGCAAAGGCAACTGTGATATTGACAGTAACTGAGAACCACAACTAGGGAACTGGATTTTTGCACTTAGCGCATTTACTCATTAAAATACTGTCAATAAAATAGATAAACCTTTTCCTGTATTTTGGGGGGCTTAAGTTAGTAGGATTCCTGAAAAGAGTTTGATCTCCCCTCTCCAATAATGAAAATAATTCTGACTCAACTCATGTTCTCAGAATATAAATCAAGGCCTTTATGAGTGGGATGATCTCATCTAACATGCTAAGGACATTAAACTGGTGGATTTCTCCCAGGTCCACCTTTCCCAAATCAGCATTGCAGTACAAAACAAAAGAAAGACAATATAAAGACTGTGCTAGGTTTGGCTGGGATTGAGTTAATTTTCTTCACAGCAGCTTTGCTATGAAGAATGGTGCTGTGTTTTAGATCTGTGACCAAAACAACGCTGATTACACAGCGGTGTTTTAGCTATTGTTGAACGGTGCTTGCACAGTATTAAGACTTCCTTTGTTTCTCACTCTGCTGCCCCAGTGAGCAGTCTGATGGTGGGCAAGATGCTGGGAGTGGACACAGCCAAGACAGCTGAAGCAAATTTTGCACTGCTTGTTTCCTTTTTTTTTTTCTTTCTTCTTTATCACAGTGCAAAAGGATGAAAAAAAATCCTTACCTTGCGGGTATGTGCCACTTCACTGTAACATTTGGTAACTGCAGGCAAGAATATTCGGGGAGCAAGCCTTGTAGCTAGGATAGTTTTCAGTGATGCTACACGTAAGCTTATCTGGGAAGAAGGACCAAACTCGGCCACAATCTTTTCCAAGCGGACAACCTATCAGGAATTTCAACAAAAGTTAGGCCCACTTAAAGCACCTAAAGAACTTATTTTACAGTAGTTGTCTTTTGCAAACGTCAGATGGCAATTTTGCTGTTTGCACCACTTGGAGCACCTTACATTAAGTTGTCTGTGTACAGAGCTTTGCTGTCTTCAGAAGACAAACACTGAAAAACTGTGTATGTCAGCGTCAGAGGGTCAGAATTACTCTAACAAGAGCTGTTAGATACACATTTGAGAAGATTGTGGTTATTACAGAATGATCTTTTGGGATTCATCTCCCTTTTAGAAATTCTAAGAGGCAAACTACAACTTATCAGAGCGAAGAGTAGAACATGTATATTCTGTATCTGAGTTATCTGCATAAGAAAATGAGTAGAAGAGTAGTATATTATGACCTTTCACATAATTGAAACACACTCCTACTACAGTTTCAGAGAGATAAAAAGTAATCTCTACAGCTTCTTCCAGGATCTGAGCAGATTCTGTCCCCCCTTTACATATCTGTAGGAGTTACAAAGCTTACCTGCAACAAGCAATCCAGAAGGTAAGGACTAAGGAAATGTGGTAGTGTTTCTGCAACCTTAAGCAGAGCAGTGACAGCACTCAGCAAGTAAATCTCATTGGAGACAAGCTCCTTCTTACTTCTTAAAGTCTTTAACACTGCTGGCATCAGCCTGTGAATATCCAAGCATAAACAGAGAAAAGTGAAATAACTGACCATTTGGAGGTATGTTCAATCAAATAAATCCATCCGTTAGGCGTGCAGGGACAATTTTCACATAATTTTTACATGTGTATTTGAGAAAACTCAGTATATTCTGGGCTTTTCTGCCATATTTCTTTTTTTTTGAAGCTAATGGAGGATATTAGGTTTAGAAACACAGAGTCATAGAATGGTTTGGGTCAGAAGGAATCTTAAGGATTATCTAGTCCAGCCTCCCTGCCATAGACAGGGACACCTTTCACAAGATCAGGTTGCTCAAAGTCCTGTCTTTAGTTTAAAGATTTAATGACAATAATAAACTTATATTTGTAAAGAGATAAAACAGTCTTACAAGGAACAAGTTAGATGCTTGAATTCTTCTTGAATAGGGAGAATAAAATAATGTAGCATGCAGGGTTTCCAACTGTACTCATTTTCATGTTTTTATATGCAATCTGTTCTCCAGTAAAAACACAATATGGTTCTGACTTTTCTAAAGCCATAAAAATTACCTCTCTGGTCACAGTAGCAGACTCCGTAAGGAACTCTACCGTAGATTATTAAAGTCTTGCAATTTCCCCACTAGCTTCTCAGTTCTATGACCAGGAAGCACCTTGAAGCACTATGAATAGTTTTATTCTTATCTACACAAAACACACATGTGGGCAGACTGCCACCTGGCCTTCATCAGCATTCCTTCAGTAATGCATTTTAGTGTAACTAATTCCCGCTGCAATTGGTTCTGTTAAAAAGAACCCAAAAGTACCTTGGAAGCTGAGGTATTGCTTGGGCTTTCAGTGTACAGGTGACCTCAGCTATACAGAGCAAAGCACTTCCCATCACATTTTTCTCCTCCTTCTCTGAAGAAATAAGATCAATGGCAGTTTTCAGAACAGGTACAAATGGTGCTGGATTTTCTGTGCCAAAACCTTTGCAGAGTAGTTTGAGACTGAACAAAGCAGTCTGCCTGTTGATGGCTTGCTCCTCCTCTTCCTCCTTTCTTTTACACTTCACAATAGCAATGAGCTCAGGAACTAGCTCTAAGAGCTGCAGGATCTGAGAGGACAAGAGTACACATGCATTAGGCATACAATTAGAAACTCAGGACTTGCAAGGTAACTGTTGGCAGGTATCCTACTTCTCACTACTCAAGAGCTGCCTACCAGGCTTGGCACTGGTGCTTGACAGCTTTACACAGAGTCAAGCATTTCTAAATCAATCTCTGGGTACTTTTGCTACAGGAACTGGGTTTAATCACTTTGCCTCACCTGGCTCTTCTGCCACTTGGTGCGCTGCTGCACCTTATTGTTCAGAAGGTCCATTGCCTTGCGCCTCACAGATGGCAGCTGATTCATCATTAGTCCCCCAATCACAGGGATGAAGGTTTCTGTTGGCAATAAGGCATTGACCTACAAGAAAACACAAACAAAACAATATAATAAAAGCTTTTCCATGCACTGAGACATGGTAGCCTTCAAGTATGACAGGCAAACTCTCTTCAACTTCCTTCATGGGTTTCAGGATCAAAGAAGAGAAGACAGGCTGTATCTGAGGCAAGAAAAGCAACAAAGCAGGTTCCAGTCAGTCTGTGCTCACTGGCTGCTAATCAGTTATGATCTACTAGCTCTGAGATTTCCTCAGCAATTCCTTTTGTCTACACTGCTGAGCTATCCCTCCTTACCATAAAATAGTTCTGCTAATGCCCTCTGCGTGTACGTCATAAAGACTGGAATATGCTTCACAGGTAAAAAAAAAATTCAAGCTGTAAAAACATGTATGCCCTAAAGCATGCAATGAGATAGCCAGTCCAATTCTACAAATATACTTCTAATCAGAGAAATACTAGAAAGAAAAGCATATGGATGCATATTTCTTCATGGAATTTGAAACAGTTCCATTAGCATTAGTTTATTAATTTTATGAGTTAACAGTGAGAAATGCTGCCAAAAGCCATTCTTCTCCACCAGACAGACAGTGAAATCACTGCTTACAGCCAGTAGAATACTAACGAAAGGAAATAAGCATTCCTGACTTTTTTCCCCTGTTTCTTCTAAGAAGCTGTTAGCTGTAGTTATTAAAGGTGTTAGATGAGTTTAAACTCACGAAGCACCAGGTTGCAGACCATCCAATGAGGTACTAATCCAACATGAAATACTACAAAGTTTATAATCATATTAATATGCAAAAGCAGAAATGTGCCACTGCTAACATGAGGGCTAATGAGACATACTTTATCCAGCATATCATAGCACTTGCTAAGCAGAACCCTCCAAAATTTGGCTGTTGGCTTGTCCACGTTTCCTTCCACTGAAGATGCCACAGTGTTTATATAGTGAAGAACTTCTTCTAATAGCCTAGAAAGAAATGAAGTGTATTTTAATAAGTAACAAGGAGACTAAAGAAGATCACTTCTATTACTAGAAAGCATAAAACTTCACAAGACAACAAAAATAAAAGGAAATGGAACAGCTAATGGAGAGACTAGCAGACCATGTCTACTATGTCCTCAGAGTCATCTACCTGGTACCCCCAAAATGAACACCTACAGACAACAGTAGTTCTGCTTAAGAACTCAGTCTTAAAACAAAAACAGTCTGGGAAGATACAGCTGTTTAAAGATGAGCATTCTAGAAACGCAGCATTTAAAATAAATCCTACACCCTTTTTCTCCTAGAACAAATATAAAAGTTAGGCCTCTGCAAAAAAACCCCTCAGTTTTGTATCATTGGCTTTTACAGCACAATGGCTACAACTGTGATCTGTGATCACTGGTATTTTTCTTACACCAGTATAGGGGCACCTGTGAACAATGATTTTTTTTTCCTACTAATGAAGCAATACATTTTGCTAAAAATCTGGAATTCTTTTAGCGACTCAACCATAAATAGCATGATACTTATCACCAAGTACGTAAATAAGCACTATCAAAAATACAGAAAGAGTAGATATTGGGTACAGTAATCTTTCGGAAACAAAAAACCCACATTCTATTAAGAGAAAAACACAAACCAAAACAAACTCCAAGTAACTTGCACATAATAAATACTGCTTGTTGCAGAGGACATTAAAAAAAGTAGCCTTGAGGAAAAAGATATTCTAATGGGACTACACTGAAAAAATATTCCCAGGTTGCAATAAAATCTAGAAATATGAGGAGTGGAGCAGATTTAAACATACCTCTGTTCCAACTTCTGGAGCTCTTCTGTTTCTTCACATTCAACTATCTAGTTTAAAAAGCAAGAATGAAAATGTTAAATGTGAAACTTACTTCCCCCCTCATTAAGCTAATATTCCAGAATACACAAATTTGTTTGTTTTGAATTAAATGTCCTCTAAAATGGTAATTCTGAGTCCCCATATTTGTACTTGAGCCACCATTCTATAAGAAAATCTGAGAACCTTGGGCAGTCACAGTAACAAATACATTTCATGCTGGAGGATGACATGAAGCTGAAAAACTGGGACTACAGCCAGCTAGAGTCAGAGCCTAAAATTTGTAACATTTTGTCTATTCAGGCAGTAGCATGAATCATGAATCCTAAAGCAATTGGAATTATACAGGCTGTGAGTGAAATCCCAGACTCCACAGAGCCAGTGGGAATCCACTGGGACCAGAATTTCACTTGATTACCTATTCATTGATCACACAAATGGAGTCTATCTAGAAAAGCCTTATTAAAAATTAATTAACATTACTGAGAAGTTTAAAAATTGTATCAATAAAGGTGTCAGCAAGATACACTAGACAGTGTATTCTTTCACCCCTTTGAATATAAAGTCATACTAAAAAGTAAATTAAACCTCATATATTACAGTACAGCACAATTACTTAATGTGGTCAGTTTAAAAGTAATCTGCTATTTTTACCTTTTTTACAAAGCTCTGAGAGGACAAAAGTTGTGACATGAAGGAGACTGACAAGAATTTGAAATGCCGAAGTTGTTTGTCGGAGTGAGACTCCACATTAAAGAGCTGCCCATCCTGATTTTTTGGTTTTGTCTTGCATGTTCTTGACTTTTTTGGCCCAGGATCATCTGATGAAAACATTCACAAAAAAAATTTGCATCCAAGAGAAAAAGATACTTAATTTCTGATCACAGAAACGAAGTAAAATTACAGTTGCTCAAAGCACCATCCAGCCCAGCCTTGAACATTTCCAGGGATGGGTCATCCACCACCTCTCCTCTGGGCAACCTTGTTCCAGTGTCTCTCCACTCTCATAGTAAATTTTTTCCTTATATCTAGTCTGAATCAACCCACTTTTCGTTTAAAATCATTACTTTTTGTACCTTGTAATGGGAAAGTTTACATGCATTTGTTGGCTTTGCTTTGTCGTTACCTTCTTTGTTCTCTGGCAGCTCTGTCAAGTACTGGATTATTTTCATCATGGTCTGGAACTGTGAACGTACATTAAATTCGCAGCAGATGAAAATCCAAAATTCAGTGTCTGCTTCCAGAACAGCATCCTGTCAATGGTTTAGAAATAAAAAAGAAACATCTGAAGAATTAAAAAAAAATAATAATGATAAAAAGACTCAAAAACTCCTCAGTGAGTTCGTGAAAATGCCATGCTGAGCAGGACACTGCCAGGATTAACACCAAGGATAACAGCAGCAAGCTCTTGGAGAGAACATAGTTTCAGAGGGTGTAGAGAGAGATTAAACTGCTGCAGCAAAGACTGTATCTTCTCAGATACATGTTCCTATAATAGTTCTTTTAGTCTTGCCCATAAACTGTGATTTCACCTAATCTGAGGGCCTGCCTACACAAAAACATAACAGGGTTTTTATCTTCGTCTGTACAGGACAACCAGTATCTTGTTTCACAAACAATTAAAGAAAAAAACCTCAACTTCAATAATATTGAAGCACTTCCTAATTACCTATCAGCTCTTCAGGCCAAGGATTGCTGTACAATATGACCTGATTTATTGTTCAGGCTCCAGGACAAAACAATATTGTTTGTGCACTACAAATCATCAGGTTCTGCTACAGCACAAGCTCAGAGCTCACTACTTTTTTCAGCATAACCCAGGGGCTTACTGGGTTAAAGGCAAAACCATGAACAGAAAGGGAGATCAGTCTCTCAAAGGAAAAGTCGACTCCATCATTATGCTAACCTTGTCTGTGCTGGATGTTGCTGTCACAGTTTTGGTCACGTACTGCTCGAACAGCAGCACCAGGAGAACCCAGAGGAACTTGTCTCCCCCCACCGTAGTGATCAGCTGGGACAGGATCGGCAGGCGCCGGTGCTCCGGCACATGGGGCAGGGCATCCACAAACACACGGATGATCTTTATCACCACCTCTTCCACACTTCCCGAGGACTCTGATAAATCACTGTCTTCAGCCTGTGTACAAACAGGTACAGCAGCTCAAACAGGTTATTGCAGATGGGTGTTAAGTTCTTCCTTACTAATTTCATAAAATGGGAGAAAGCATCATGTGCCAGATAACAGCATTGCTAAATGCATAATCTCAAGGGAAATGTAAGTGCTCCACAATAAAGCTTTCAATCACACAGTTCCTTTTCAGTGTTAAAGGAAGATGCTTCAAATAAAAGAGAAAAAAAAAGAAAAAGAGAGGAAAAAAAGAGAACAAGGCAAAAAAGGAATAAAAAGAAAAAAAAAGGATAAAAAAGGAAGAAAAGGAAGAAAAGGAAGAAAAGGAAAAAAAGGAAAAAAAGGAAGAAAAGGAAGAAAAGGAAGAAGAGGAAAAATAGGGAAAAAAGGAAAAAAAGGAAAAAATGGAAAAAAAAGGAAAAAAGGAAAAAAATAAAAAAAGGAAAAAAGGAAAAAAGGAAGATTAAAAAGGAAAAAGAAAAAAAAGGAAAAAAAAAAGAAAAAAAGGAAAAAAGAGAAAACCTGCTATGTGGCATCAGCTGAAACAAACAGGAATTTTCAAGAGAAAGTGATGCCACATCCTTCTGAAAATTTTGCCTGTAAGCCTGGTATTTAGGGTCTTGGATTCAAGGGCCTAGTAAAAATAATATACATAGTCTACATGTTCTCAGGCCAATAACATTAGGCTCTTGCCACATGTAATAATTGTGTGTGCCGTGAATAATTTGTCACATAAACTTGTGTTAGCTGCTATGAAAGGTTCTAGATAAAAAAATACATAAAAAGAGAGACGACAATTTGATTTCTTCAACGGAGAACTGCAAGACGATGAAAAACACGTATACATATTAAAAATACTCTGGGAAATTCCCAGCCCATCGTTAGAAGACAACATTTTTTCCCTCAATTCATTTTTACATAAGAAATTTATATAGCATTTTTTGTTTGATCTATTAATGATCTAGAATTAAGATTTATTAGGTGCAAGTGAAATCTGAAAGAAAAAAGCCCTTTGAAAACAACAATGTATTTATGTAAGTGGTCCAGACAAAACCAAGAAAAGCCCCACAAACACCAGCAGGAAGAATAAAAGCATTTGTCAAATATTATACCTTTCCACTTCTTTCAGACCATGTCTATTATTCATATGACTATATTATCATAGGACTAATAACCAGTTTTTACTTCCAATGGTTCCTCTACTGAACTTGCCTGTTATTTTTATGACAAAAAACTTGAATTTAGAGTATTTTTCAAGTCCTCTTCATGTACAGTTCTGATAATTTTGGCTAAACCATTTATAAAGTGCAGGAACTCAAAAGCCGGAAAAGAAGCACTAGTCTGATGAACTCAGTTGGTAAGACACACAGAAGTCTGTTAATATAGTTACTACATATAATTTAGTATCTATCTGAAAATAAACCTAGAATAGGTGTAAACTTATTCTACTATCTATATTCTAAATCATTTACTCTACTTAATTAATAATCTTTCCATTAAGTAGACAAATTTACCTGAATAAGAGCAGGAATAACCATCTGCACTGTCTTGTTAATCACTTGGAAAGTGTAAGTATCATCCAGACGCAAGACATTTGCTCCCATGAATGTAAAAATGGGCATAATGTTATGAAGAACTTTATCCTGGAAAAGAACAGATGAAATTAGTTTATCCTGCTATGCATATTATGCCTTAAGGCATTTCTCATTCTCACAATGCCACTAGATTCCTATAATAAAAAAAAGGAGAATCATGAGTATGTTCCAAAATCTCCCTAAACTAATTTTAAATGTATATTGTCCCTTAATACTATTTACTATGTGATTGGTAGAGTTCTAAATATTATTTAGAACCCAAGACACTTCTAAGCAAGTACTTAAAGAGTGGAAATTGAGAGTTTAGTCTGATGAAAAACCTTGTATCCTTCCACTCAGAGACATGGTAATATAACAAGCAAAACCAGCTATGAGGAGATTTGCAGAAGCACAAATGTGATTGTGGTACAGATTCCAGTAATTTTCATACCTTTCCCACCCACCCTTTTTATATCTGTAAAACATCTACAATCATACAATGTAAACCAACCGTGCTCATTTAAATTTTTGTCTTTTCGGGGGCCTAAATTGTAATCAAAGTAATTAATTTTAAGAGGGCAGATTAGAGGTGTCACCTAGCTCAAAGTTAGTTTCCCAGATTTTGCCAGAAATTATGAAACTTAGATCAAGAAAGTATGGGAACATTTTTCATTCAGTGAATGGAAGAAGTGTTTTATATATTGAGAGAGAGATGAGACTGATACAAAATGTTTCCTTGTATTCCGACCATGAAAATCTTGTAAACAAATGCTCGGTTCCATAGCAGGTTATGGTAGTAAGATGAAGACAAAAACCAAACAATAAAACCACAAAATCCTCCAAAAATTTGTCAAAAACATTACAGTTTTGCCTTTTGGGAAAAATGCTCTTTTGAAGTGTGTGAAGTACTGAGGTAAATATAAAGATGCAAACTGAGTTTGATACACTGGATTCATTTTGCTGCTTTTATAATTTCAAAGCAAAAAATCTTACTTAGAAGAGTGTACAGTCAAATTTCAATCCATAGAAGAAAAGGCCTGTTTCTCAGTCAATTAAAATCAGACCAATCTGGTTTTATCATCAACTACAACTACATTTTCCAGTGTTGTACAAGATAGAAACTGTAAGAATGCATGTGCTATCATGCCAGGTGTTTTCTCTCTTTATATAAAAAAGCAGGAGGAAGAAGAAAAAAGGCATGAGAATGGTGACCACAGTGGGAAGGTGAGGCAGGGCTGTTGACAGAAAGCTTCTTCCATTTCTAATGTGCTCCACTGCAAGCCACAAATGGTGACCAAAGCATCAAGTCAGAAGTTTCTTTTCAAGTAAAATGGAACGAAAAGCCATAAAAGCGGAGGCAACCTGTACATTGCCTCTTGCTCTTTTCAGAAAGTTTCTCCCCATAGAACAGCTCTGTATGTTCATCACTCTACCCAACACTTGGAACCCAAAGAGAAGAGCTGACACATAAATTTCAGGTGCTACTTACAGGAAACATTCCAGCAACAGCACCAAGGAGCAGCAGTGCATGGTGGTGTGTCTGGGGCATTTTAGATATCCTGATGCACTGAACTATCAGTTCCACGTTAAATTTTTCTTTGTCAAGGATATCTGCAAGTAAAAAACATCAATTACATCAAACGATTAACACTTTAAAGGTCAACCACATAGGAATGAACTGTACACTCAAGATCTACAAAAAATGATTAGGAAGGCAAACTTGTACACTCTTATGGAGTAATCTCTCTGTCCTCAACAATACAGTGTAGACTAAAAAAAAAAAAGGTAGAGACTATTGTTTTAATGCTGTACTGGTAAAAGAAGTACTAAGAAATGAGTCTGATGATTTTTACCTGCTGGGACCTTGCTACCATTGGACGACAATTTCTGACAGATACTTAGCAGGCAGCTGAGGATAAGCTGCTTTGTATATTCCATATTTTCTTCTTCTGATGCCATAGGTTCCAGACACCTATACATTCAGGAAAAAACACAGAGACAGAAAAAGGAGATAGAAAAATAAGTGACCAAACTGCATATTAAGACTCAAATAAGAAACTGCAATCTTAATTCTACATAAGTTCTAAATCGAAGCTTCTGAAAAGCCTTCGCCAAAAAGCATCTCTTCTTTTTTTTGTTTTCAATTGCATCAACTGGTCTTATAAAACATATTTAACAAAGCACTGTCAAAAGTATAAGTATAATCTGAACTGTGATTGCCAGTCTATGTAAAGGCAAGTCATAAGGAAAGAAGGACAAGTACCCAATCTATATGTAAACTTTCCTAAGTGCCTGGAGATAGGGCTGGCAGGAAAAGCAATAGTTTTCCTAGGTTGCACTGGACAAAGACTGTTCCACCATGTGCTGGGAGGAATTTTAAAGCTTAGAGTATTATACTAGTTTTGTCAAAGACACAACTCTCGTCAATTGTGCCAGTTTTAATCCTTCTTGGCAATCCCAACCCCTTTGCCAGACAGACAAAGTTTTCAAATAAAAAGCTATGCATCAGGTAAAAAACTTAAGGAAGTCCATCACACTGTTTAAAGGGAAAAAAATCATAATAACTTCCCATTCCCCTCCTGTGATTCAGAGACAAAACAGAGACAAAGTAGCCCATATTTTAATACTTTAGAGAGTTTGATGCAGAAGAGAGGGCTCAAGGACTCCTGGGTAATGGGAGCACCATTACCTGCTCAGCAGGTTAAAAAGAGCAGGTACCAATGCCTGCGGATGTCGAAGCTTCTTCTTATGCTGCAGTAATTCCAGAATAAGCATAACCCTCTGCCAGCTGAAGTGGCTGGTTTCTGATGCCAATTCTGCATCTTGAGGCTTTCTAAAAAGATAAGACAAACAACGAGGATATACGTTTGCAAAACAAATAGTACAGTGTTTCAGAGAACACACACACAAGTAATTAAAAAAAGACAAATTTTCTTTCACATAGTAATGTCTTTAACTGCTGCTCCTGGGAGAAGTGGTGATGTGTGGTCTTTGGATTGAAGCAACAACACATTTTAAATAATCAACAAAAAATTCAGACCAAACTTGAAAAAACAAACAAGTACAGCATGCCTTCTGTGTATACAAAGATTGTACAAAATGAAGACTTCTGTGGGGAAAAAAATAAAATCTATTACCAAATAAATATCCAATAGATGATCTGCTTGCCATCCAGGAAACTTGCATCTTTGTAACTACTAGTGGTTAACACACTAAGTAGGCAATCGGGGTGTGTGCGAGCTTGTGTGTTTATAAATTGACAGATACAATTTAGAGATGGATCAATCTAACAGATGATGATTGTTTAAAAAGATCAAGGAAAGGAAAATAAGAACGGCTATTCTAATTCAAACCAACTATTGTAGGTCAAACAGCTATTCTAGGTCAAAGTAGGTCAATATCCTGCTTCAACAATGGCTGAAAGACAATGTTTAAAGAAGAGAAGAAATACAGTGGACAAAGTAGCTCTTTCCTTATGAGAATGGAGAGAAGAAACAAGATCTAAAAATTACTGATTATGTTACTGTTTTAACAGAAACAAAATAGTCAACTAACAGGAACATTTTGATGAGCATCTGTAGGTTTCAGCCATGTGTATGTAATCTGTCCACCTATCGATATTACAAACCAACTTTACTATCAACAAAAATGAATCTTGTTCAACTGTGTCAAGCCAGATTCTATAAAAGCTATTTTTTTTTTAAAATTTTAACTGTTCTTCCATCTGTTCTCAAACAGCAACATGAGTTGGTTTTGGAGCTCAGTTATTTTACTGTGCAGGGGAAAAGAAGAAATAGATGTTTATGCTTTCAATACAGACTATGCAATGTATTAAGACAAGTGGTATTTTCAAACTGTACAGATAATATTTGTGGGTTTCTAGTTATTTTACCTCTGTTGCTGCATTTTCTGCCTTCTAGTTTGTTGAACAGTGGCCAGACTTTTTGTTTTCTCAGGAGGCTCCAGTTCTCTGACAATCTGCTCAGCACACACTGTAATCTGAAACAAAACAATAATGCAAGCACCAATGAACTATGTGTCACATCATATATCTATGTTCCTTCCTTTTTCTAAAAACACATCCCTTTCATGCACATATAGATATATAATCCACATATTCAAGTCATATCCCAGAAAATGAAAATCA
The DNA here is from genome assembly GCF_003984885.1 of Neopelma chrysocephalum. Classification (NCBI taxonomy): domain Eukaryota; kingdom Metazoa; phylum Chordata; class Aves; order Passeriformes; family Pipridae; genus Neopelma; species Neopelma chrysocephalum. The sequence goes on along the minus strand of NW_020897691.1, from coordinate 4,193,049 downwards.
GTGCAGCAGAAAGAAATGAATTCTGCAGAATCCTTTCACTTAGTGTAGTAAATGATTGACACATGGCTTTTAAAGAAATAGCTTCTAAAAGCAGTCATTTAACAAACTTTCCATACCATTAACACTATTCTATTATTTGACAAATAGTTTCTTATTCCTTTTGTGCTATAAATAATATAAACAACAAGTGTTACTGAATGTAGTAGCACCAAATCTCACTGCAACAGGTTTGAACATATTTCTGTGTTCTGGAGTTTGCCACTTACCCCTTTAAACACACTGCTAATTGTCTGGGCACAAAGTGGGTTCTTACAGTTTAAGAGTAAGTCAAACAATACTTTTAGTAGCTTCTGTTGCACCATCCCATCTGACACAGCTGCAAAGAATGGTTTAGTAATCTACAAAAGGGAGAAAAGAAAGGATGCAGAGAGGTTCACTGTAAGAAGATAAAACCACAAGCTATAGAATTAGATATGTCAGATTATATATGACATGCACAATCACACACGTTAGTATAGCAATAATTTGCATATTTACTATGTATTTGTATATATCCAGGAATCCTTAGATACAAATCATATACCTGTGAAATATCCAACTGACACATACTGATTCCTGAAATTTTGCACACAACTTGCCTAGTGGGGGTAACCAACTTGCTGTTGCCAGCCTTTGGGAAGTATAAGCCAATACCTGGCTAGTAGAAGGCCTGAATTTGTAGCCTCCTTCAAATGAGACTATTTATCACCCACTGCATTTTGTTAACAATTTTTCCTCAGAAGAAAAATATTATGTAAAGCTCTTGCCTAACTGACAAAAAACTAAGAACTGTGGAACAGTAGTATCTGTAATGATACACATATTCATCTGCATGCAAATATGATATTTTTATTTTGTGCTTGTCATAATGCAAAAAATAGAGCAAGCAGAAATTTTTCTGGTAATTTTAAGGGAGAAAGTTTTGCAGCTGTTTAGATGTTTCAAAGACACTACAGAGACCTCAAAAACTTGTACTAAAAGAAAGACAGGTCAAAAGCTATGGACTCCTTCACACAGAAAGAACACTGCTAGTTTCTTTAAGCATAAAAATAAATTAAAGATCTTTCATAAATCCATACCTGCCCAAGTGCTGTGATCTGAAATGGTGGAATTTCTTCATATATTTTCTTGGCAGCATGCAGACTTTTGATAAATAAATCCAGACTCTGCTGATTCTTGCACAAGAGGGGTGCTGAATATTCATTAAACTTTCCAAGGATTAGATGCAGGAGAATAACTTCATCTTTCAAAACTGCCTCAGGTTTCTTAAAGACCTTCTCTAGCAACTGGTCTAGTGCAGGCAAGAGGTGAGAAAGAATCATCTGCGAACAGGGGAAATTTCTAATGTAAGTTTTTATCCATTCTCGATTTAACGAACTTCAGCAGCACAGCTTCACTTTACTGCAACATCCTCATCCCCTCTTTAGTAACACACTGCATACAATATTTTAATCAACAGCTGTTCAAGAGGAAAAATACAAGACTTAATGTGAGATTACCAGGAGTACATACTCATCTGTTACTTTGCTATTCTGCTTTGCAGAGTAGTATTTCATATTTTTAAAGTACAGAAATAAGGCAATATATTCATGGATTTACGACTGCTGTCTTCGACAAAACCCAAATATGAGGCAAGAACACTCACCCTCTATGCAGTTTGCAATCCCTTCAAGACATGTACAACTGAACAGAGCACAAACATTCTGATTTAATTAATTGTTTGAACTTTGAACTCATGTATTTACCAGCACGTAGAGAATTCTGAATATGCTAGGTAAGAGTAGGTTAATACATATAAATAAAATTGATAGTACTGCTTAATACCTTGCAATTCTGTACAGAAAACTCTATATATTCCTGATAGCTAACCAAGGTAATAAATTTCTTCTGGAAGAATCTCCTTCTGAAACAGTCTTCTTTAATAATATCAAGGGAGTTTCCTTAAAAATTCCAGTGCAAAATGCTGCAGCCATTGCATTCCTGGATGGAGCATGCAAATGTTGTGTGTTTCATTAAATCTTACTTTGCAGCATAACTACATATTGTTAGAGGTGTCAACTGAATGCCTAATTATCTAACACATTATTAAGTTTTTTAACAACATTATTACTAAATGAAATTTGATTTCAGCTTTCCAATCAAGTGCAGAACCCATAAAACAACTCAAAAGGTGGCACTTACCTCACCATGGACTTCATGAAGAATTTTCATTAAGTTTCTTGCAATATATGATGGGAAAATAGGGCTCTGTACACAATCAAGTATGTTTTCCAAAGCTTCCAACAATTTTTTCTTCTGAGATTTCTGTTTTGATTGTGTCTCAAGTTCCTCAAATAGAGTTCCCATAGTCTAATTCATTAACAAAGTGAAAATTAAGTTCTTTCCCTGCAATAAAAATGCCTTAAAACAACATTTATTCGATGCTTTCACAATAATGCAATCTAGATACAGAGTTCTTAATTTGTAAATAAAGCACAGTGAATGCCTCCTAGATTTTCAGCTCTCTGTATGTAATAAATCACTTCAATGTTTTCATAGAACTTTTAAAAAAATTATAAATCAGTCTGCTATTAACTTTCCTGTTAACTTGATTTCTTTTCTAAAAGATGGGAGCTCACAGCAGCAGACAACTTATATTAATGTACACCTTAATAAGAAAAATACCTGTGTTACGTATGTAGGGTCAGATACAATCTCTTCTGTCTTTTGCTCCAAATGCTGAAGAACAGGATGAAATAGAGACTCCTTTATCCCTCTCAAAGAATGAAGGCAGTTCAGAGCAGCCCTTCGAACTTCACTCACAGGACTACCCAAGTTAATTAGCAAAGATATCACCACTGCCAAAAGAATCAGGGAAGGAAGGAGGAAAAGAATAAAGTGAGCAGTCAGAATTTTACTGTAGCTGTCCCTGAAGAGGCATCGACATCACTTTGGAATTAAAAAGTCCTGTCTTTTTACTGTAAACCTCTAGAGTGCACAAAACCAACCTGAATCTTAAAAGATCCATGCCTCTGAACTTCATCACATTCCTCATATTCATGTTTAAGCTCAGAGTTCATATATAGCTACTGACTGTCAGTCACATGCTTGTACTGCACAGAAAGTAAGGTGCTGTAACTGACTTCTTCAGGACAGCTCTGTATTCCTTTAACACTTTTATAATTTGGAAAAAAAGTGGCTTCACTTACTTCCAAGTTTGGACTGGTAACTGCAGCAGAAAGAGCTGTCTCAGCCTAGTGCAGCTAAACATAACTACAGATACCCTTCATGGTATAAAACATAGTAAAACTGGAAAAAATTAAAAAATATTGTGATTAAGTCTTAACATGAGAGATAAATACTGTTTTACTTTACCTGGAGATGATGGCAATAGCAGCTGTTTCTTTTTCTGGTTTGTTTGTGATTCAAGCAGTGCATAGCCAATATATAGAGCTTGAGTCTGCAGCATTGCACTGACCTCATAGTTCAGGTGATTTGAAAGGTTATAACTGTAAGTCCATAAAATGGAAAGGAACTTGAAGAGAACCTCTGAATCTTTTAGATGTACCTTAAATTTAACAAAATTTAAAAAAAGAGAAAAGAAATGTTTGAAATTTATTTGGTAAACTACTACTCAAAACATCTGATAAACCACTCATATCAAAAGAGCACACTAAAAGGGAACTAAAGAGTTAGAAATAGTGTCTTCAGGAAAGAAAAAATTATTGAGTAGACGCTTGCGTGTATATTCAAATCCAGATGTTTTTTAACAGCTGGTGTATTTAAGAGATAACTTGTAGTCTATAGGTATTAGAAGGGATTTTTTTAATCCTAACAGACCAAAACCACATCCATATGAACATTTGTACTGTATGTCAACTGTGCAAGAACACTGTTATGTGCAAAATAAAGTTCTTCTATTTCCTGACACATAGCAGAGTGCCTTCTCCACCTACCAAGAGTAAGAACCGCTCCAAAAAGATTCAATTCAGTTTGCCACACATTTATCCAATCTTCAACTTTGCTTTAGAATCTCTCTGTCAAAATTTAATGAGTTTAATTGAAGCAGTTACGGCGTATCCTAACAGTATCCCAAATCAATTTAAAGTTCTCACTTAGTACATAGTCTGGCAACAGCTAGCATGCTTTCTGTCTGTAAATTGCTCTCTGGAATCCTAACAGCTCTTCATTCATCAAGCAGAGTACCCACTCAACATCCCACAGCCTGAACACAGCTTGACAGAACCACTGATACAGCTCCTGACATACTCTTGCCTATTCTCTTTTCCGCAAGTCCACTAAGATCAAAGTTCCAGTTATATTAACTGTCCTAGAGCTGGCAAAAATAACTGTCTTTTCCCTTTCAAATTAAAAACCCTCAAAACTGGAGACCAACAGTACTGCAGAAGTGAAAGAAGCAAATTATTATTGCAGCTGTTGTCTTCACAAGGTCCTAGGGCATTATTAACCCCATTCCACAAACTTTCTGCAGTCTCTCCTCCAAATTTCTTCTCTTCTGTGCAATATGATCCAGCTTCCTCAGTCAAAACCTCCCACCAAAATAACCTTTTCCTTTCCTGCTGACAGCCTTTAACTAGTCAGGCACTGAATCAAATCTCTTCATCAGCCCAATGTCAGTACAATTTCACTAGATCTTGGAGTGACTGAAAATGAGACAAAGTTATATACATGAATTAACATCAGAAGCAAGTTTTGTTATGAAATCATTGCTATTCTTTCCTTCTTCTGTTTGTGTTTGTTATGTGCTGTTCTTGCTGAAACAGCATCGAATTCCAGTAACAGCAGCTTTGTGTCAATTACTTGATTTCATTTTCCTCAGAATGAACAGTTATTACTCCCTGCCATCTAAAATCAATACTGACAAAATTCCTTATTCTCTTCCAAAAACTGTATCACTTGATGCATGTGAAAACCATGAGATGATGCAATGAGGAAACATACAATTTCTTCTAAAAGTTTTCCTTTCAATTTCCGTATTTAAACACTAACAAATTTTATAGAGCAACCCCTCTTTTTGCTACCAGACAGAACCAAAACTATCAGCTTCAACTTTAAGCTCTTGATCTTGTCCTAGAAATCAGTGTTACGTTTTCACCTTTGCTTCAACTGATCCATTTGTGGTTTGTTTGGGTTTTTTAACTTTTGTTTTCTATTACTACATGTAATAAAAGTAACCAGCTGAACCTTAGACTTTCATCTTCTCACAGTACTTGTATGCCACAAGCAGTGTTGCATGATCTGTTTACCATTTTTCTCAGTTTTCTTAAAATTAACGTAATTGCATAATAGTTGATGACTAATAATTCAGAGCAACAATACAAAAATAGTACCTTGAGTAAGAGATTCATCAATGCTCTGTACTGAATAGCATTGCTGCCTTCACTAGCTCCACTGACAAGCAGGTCAAACAGCCCCAAAAGGAGGTGCAGGAAGTCTTGGCTATCTTGATTCAGAGATTCGGGATTCCACCAAGTTTCCTCTAAAAAATACAGGTTATAAATAAGTGGATGCATACAAACACCTTCAGGAACCAAGAGAAAACAGACATCTCTAGTTAAAAGGAGACGATACCTTTAGTTGATTTCATGTTTACAAGTAAGCAATCTTTTCAGATCTCAATCACAACAAAGGGAGAAGGCTAGGGAAGCAAGGTTTCCTTGTTTCCAACAATTTCCAAAAAAAAAAAAAATTAACTTTCCTTCTTCACTGATGTAAGTGACAGTCAAAATCTTAACACTTACCTTTTGGAAAGGACAGAGGAGGTTTTAGGCCATTAATGAAGTTTTTCAATAAGAACAGGAACATAGCTGACTCTTCTGCATGAGCAGTCTCATCACTATTGAGCTTTTCTATATATGCACTTAATAAGTCCTTAGGCACCACAGTTTCCTCTACTGTTTCAACAGACCAATTTAGTGGAGTTTCCTGTGAATTAAAATTGATTTTAATGTATTCTGTCACAATTCAATGCAACAGAAAACAGAAATTCAGCATTAAAATTCAGCAAAATTTCATTTCCAACCTCCAAAGAGGTATCCTTATTAAGCAATTTACGTTTCTGATTTTTCATTGAAACATGCATCTGTAGTTTTGAAACCTACACCAGCTTTTTCTACCCTAGTTAACAGTGTATGTAGGGTAACAGAGGAGTAAAACATCAATCTCTCTAGAATGTCTCTTCAAAGGGAATAGGAGTTACAGCATTTTGTGGACATTCAGCTTAATACTTTCATTTAGCTGTTCCAGTGATATAATTCATATCTTTCAAATACTTGCATATACAAAAACTCATTCATGGAATAATCTGAGGTCAGATTAACTAATTACCATTTACCACTATGTGTGAGGAGGGATGCACACATAGAAACACAGCTCTGCTCACATGGGTTTCTTACACACAAAAGTAAACCTCAAAACTGTTTCACAACAAAATAAATCAAGAAAACCCCGAGAGGAAAAATGCATAAAAATTAAGTAAAAAAGGATGGCAGCAAGATACAGAAATCCTCTTTCTGAATATTGTTCCTACAGATTTCTCCAATTTAAGAAAATGCCCTCTCCACACTGTTTCCATCTTACCTCTGCAGGATCACAGGCTCTGAGATTTTTTATTTTTTTATCCAAGAAGCAGAAGACTCTGATAGCCACTGAAAAATAATTTTCCTTCATCTGTGTATTGCAGCAGCACTGAACAAGCAATGAACCAATTATATGAGTAATTACTTTCTGTCTCACACTGTCAGATTCTGTTTCAGCAACGAGTATCAGGTCATCAACCTTAGAAAAAGGAGTGGAGAAAAAACAACAACAAAAAGTCTGTAAGATAGTGGGACTTCAGTATGACTTTACACCATTTTTCTTTTGCATGTTCAATTAAATGCTTTTTACCTTCTATCAGAGGTAACAAGTTAACTATATACTGTCATGGTATTCTTTGGAACCTGGGAATGCACAAACATCTGTTTCTATGGTATACTTGTTTATTCTAATTTTTTTTCAGGAAACTAAAAGTTCCTTGAATTTAGTTACATCGGTCATTTTTCCAAATAGGTAATAGTTTCACCGCTTCTTTTCTTTGTGTTAAGGAAGAAATCTGTTTTATCTAAATCGTATTGTGGTTTGTTAATATATCTATATTTGCTTAGCAGCTTGATGATAGCACCCTAGTGCTAAGAAGAGCACACAAAGTTCTTCCATATCCCATTTGTTCTACTACAGTGACCACCTGAAAAGTAAAATTTCTTAAGGTCAGGGTAACATGGTACACATACCATTTGCAATAGTAAGGAAGGATCCCCTGAGGTCAAATTTTTAGAAAGCAGTAGAATCATTTTCTCGTTGGTGACTCCAATCAACTCTGCAGACTTGGCAGATTTAATTGCCTCTTCAAGAGCTATTCCAGGGGATAAAAAAAATCAGATAATCTAGGTATACAAATCACATATTAACACACTGGTGGTTCAATAATATTTAGAATCAGTCAGAAACATACTAGACAATTCTATATCTTTTCAAAGAGTTTTTTGAAGAAGTCTATTCACAGTCACAATATGATAGCCTGCTAATGACAGTCAGCCTCCTTCAATACGTATTTAGGTTCATTAAGGATGTTGTCCTAACTCGTCACAATTTTTCTCTTACAAAATTAGTTACAATTAATGCTTTACCTTCTGGCCAGCCTTTCAATAAAGGGTGTAAGGAGCAGAGCTCAGACTCTGACAGACAAACAGCCATTTTCCAATCTGAAGATTTTGAATTTGCATTAGTGATTACCATAAAAGGTAACAACTGCATTACTGCTTCATCCAGTAGTTCCTTCTTCTCTTTCAAAATCTCCTCTTTGACTAAAATTTTTATTGCTCGCTCTAAAACCCTGTACCTAAAAGAGAACAAATCATGTTGAAAATACATTGTTCAATCATACCAGCAACACTTCTTTGATTTGTTCTCTATTTTCCATGGTGATTTTCTGAATTCAAATAGCATGGAGAACAAATAAGGAGTTAATGGGAAATGGTATGCAAATAATTGAACATCTCTCCTGTAATTCAGCATAGAGATAGCATAACAAAAAGCATTTGCAGAGAAAAACATTTTTCAAGTATTCTTTTAAGTTACATTTTAAAAAAATGATTTATACAGAAAGAATGTAGTCTGAAAAAAGGCACAAGCATACCACTTTCCCTCCTTTGAAAGATCTGCTCTCTGGAAGATGTTCAAAAGACTTGATACTACGACTTCTGGATTGACTTGTTCCCTGAAAATCTGAAAAGTAATCAAGAAAAATGAATGAAAGTACACTAATAATCAAAATAATTTACCACATCATAATAGAAAATGCATCTGCTATACCAAGTGGAAACAGAGATCAAACATCACTAACTGCATTCCTACTGATGTTCATGTAATTAAAATATTATCAGGGTAAGCAAAAGTTATAAGGCTGACCAGTATGCCCTCTAGATATGCTGAAGTATGGAGAATTTATCAAATGCGGAAATGTTTGGTAGAATTGATAATAAACAATATGCAAAACACTTAATTAAATAAGAATTGCTTTCACTTTACATTGCATCTGGATGATAAAAATATAAGGCACATTAACAAAGGATACTGAAGTTTAAAGGAGCACTCACATGCTTCTATTCTTATTTTTTAGTGATTGAGAATGAATGAACACACAAGACCAATTATACTACTGCTAATAATATTGTCCACTACTACTAGCAGAAGCAATAAAGACAGACTGTTACTCTAGCTGGAAACAATCAGTACAATGCATACCAGAGTCCTATCCAGTAAACCTGAGCTGGAGTTCAGGACTTTGCCACTATCAACTGACCAAATGACTTCCATATGGAAAAACTCAACTGAGCACTTCTCACTCGTGTAATGACTTGTGACTGCACCATTTGCCATCCAAAAGGCAAACAGCATGGCTTGTGTTTTTTATAGAAAAATGAGCAGAATAAGCAAGAAGCACACCTCAAATAATAATCAAAGATTTAAACATGGTCTAGTAACTACACTAAAAAACCAAAAAACCCCTAAAACCCCAGTAAATTCATGTTAACTGCAAACACTTGTGGAAGGATCAGGTAGCAGACTTGCAGGGGAATTGTGAGGTGGTAAACAGCACAAGCCTCCTAAATTTATGCTGCTTCATCCTGTTAAAGGATAGAAGTCACACACTAAGGACACAAGTACAAGACGGACAACTACAAAGAATACATCCCAGACACACATATGCCAGACCAGCTAAAATCTTGCATATCGAAAGATACTCACCTCCAAAGAACTGAGAGCAGACATTACAACATCTCTGTTGTCATCCTTGAGCCGACCAAAAATTGCTTCTTCTATGAAAGCCTGATCAAAGCCCTCCTGAAAAAATAAGGAAAAACAGTCAAAGGAAAAAAAAAAAGCATTTGTCGGTAGCAAAAGTTACAGGCTTTTAATGAAATATCTGAATTCTAGCGTAAGAGAAGTGATAGTATCATCTACATTAAACCTTACAGGCAGACTAATTTTCAACAACAAAAGAAAGAAAACTATAAATATTCATTAACTTAGATTTTATCTTAGAACGAAAGCAGCTTAATAAACAAGAACTACATTCAGACTCCAGAATATGGGAAAATGGTGACAGAAACCTACTAAAAACACCATGAAAAACCCATACGGATGACATATGCACAGTTTAACACACCACTCATCTTCAACTGTTAAGACTGGCAAACAGCTTTTTGAAGACATTCTATATTAAGTCAGTTCTGTAAGTGAGAGATTCAGGACACAAACCTTTGATGTTTCAATAAGATCTTTCAAATGCTGAAGAGCGAGGACCCGCACAGCAGGCTGAGGATGATTCAAACTAAGTAGAAGGGAGGTATCAGAGTCTTCCAGAAACTGAAATACAGATTTCACAGTGACTCATTGCATGTTAAAAATACTTTACATATACACAAGGATAATTGGAGACATTCTTAAAGCAATTTTTTGTACCAGAAGAAAAGTGTATAATCAAGACCTAAATAGCTAAATTACAGAACAATAATGTTGTATAACTATTTCAAATTTGGTCTTCTTCACTTTTGCACAGTTTTTATAAGATACTTGAGAAGTATAGTAAGCCACAGATGCTGTTATGTCCTAGAAAAGCATTACACTTATCTAAGGATTCTGAGAAAGCTCTAGTGACAATGTCAGTGTGACAGAGCACAGACAGAAACTGTTAAAAAGGCATCCCTGCCAGTACAATTGTGTGCACTTATCTCAGGAACCTTAAAAGCTGGAAGAGAGTCATATGCCTATGTTCTGCATGCCTTGGTTTTCTGTTAATCCACTTGTTATTCAACCACAGAATCTGTGCCTTTGTTAAATTAGTATAAAAATACATGAAGTACTTCTTTAGGTAGTTTCTCATATTTTCCTAAGTACTTTCAGTCTTTCAATCACTGCAAACAACAGTCATAATACTAACCATCTCTTAATAAGTTTCTTGGACAGATCTGTTGCAGTCACGACTATTCTACGTTAGGCTGAGTTTCAATTGCTCTTCAGAAATGGAAGAACTACGTAGTCACTCTATTCTTCCCTGTTACTGACTCTAAACATTCATAAAATCAATGCAAGGAAAAGACCAAGCCAACTTCTCTCAACAGTGACTAAGTCATCAGCTTTCCCAAAACAGACCTCTAACACTGACAACATCTTTAAGATGAGGCCTCACTGGGCACTGCTGTGTTGTCACTATTGACCATTTCAATAGATGTAGTGGCCATGTTCCTAAGGAAAAAAAATTATTGACAGCAATTGGAGCAGGTGGAAATGTATAAATTTTAACCATGGAAAAAAAGCTCATGCTCATGACTGCTCATGATAAACACAAACTTAGCTTTTGATTTTACCACAGTTTTGACTGATTCCCTCATCCCCAAAATCACCTTTAAGCAAGTTGGTTGTTTTTGTTTTGGGTTTTGGTTTTTTGGGGTTGTTTTGGGTTTTTTTCATTTTTTTTTTCTTGTGGGAACGGTAGAGGTTTTGTTTATAAAGAAGAACAGAGAGCAGAACATTGCCAAAATCAGCCTTCTGCCTTCTGACTGTGTAACCAGATAAGAGCTAGGATCTGAGCTTCTACCTACCTTATATTTTCCACAGCTTAATGAAAGAGAAATAAATTGATGAAAAAGATTTTGTTCAGCCTCATCTGTGCAATCTTCCAGGTGCTTCTCCAACACAGAGTCTAAGGCTTTAGGATACCTGCCAACAGACAAACCACCAACATTTGCCATGGAGGATTACAGAAGAACATATATTTACAGCAGAAATATAGGGGAATACAAGGAAACAATACACCCACTCTCATCTAAATCAGATATTTTAAGTAGCTTCGGAAAGAAAATCAACCATTATGTTGTAACACAGATGAATTGCAGACCACTAGGACAAATAACGAGCAGAACAGGTCATGCTACACAGAGAACAGCTTTACAAAGCCAGTAGGTCTGCGTCCATGTATTACAGTGATAACAAAATACATGGGGACAGATAAGTAAAATAAAATTTGGACAAAGATTAGGAGTCATTTATTAATTCTATATCTATTTCATCAAGAATACTGGGCTTATAACCCTCAGTAAGCTGACATAACCACTTTACAGATTGTGGGTCTGTAATAGACAAATGGAACTTACTTTCTCTCAAGAAGTCTGATAAGAGGAAGAATCTTTTGATTGAGTGCAGCCATTTTGGTGGGATTAGATTCAACCTCTGTACCACAGGAGATAAACTCTTCAAGAAATTTTCTAAAATTACAAACAAAAGTCACCACATTTTGCATAGTACAGTTTTCATTACTGTTATGAAGCACAGTGCTGAACTAATTAGGATTAATATGCAATACTTATTGCAAGTACAGATTTGCTCCTGGCCTGAAGTTTCACTCTGTCTCACAAGTACTCCCACAAGTGCTAAAAGCATAGTTCTTCTGGGTTACCGAATGTTTAAGTTGCAAAATCCAGGTTTGGAGCTAACTTACAAAATCAGAAAAACATGCTCATATAATGCTAACACCATTGTCAGGAATTAGTTGTCCTTAAACCAGAAATGACTGCGGTACTGCGTAAAAAAAAACCAAACTGAAGTTAACTCACGAAGCTAGCAGGCAATCTAAATCCTTTTCCAGTGGTACACTCTCAAGAATAGCTTGGAGGTGCCTGATGTAAATGCCATTTTCTGTCTCTTCAGATTCTTCTTGCTCCTCTAAGGACAAAGCACAATCATAGAAGACGAACAACAGTTTGAGAATAACCCCTTCCTACTGCTTAAAGCTAACAGCTTGTACAGGTATCACATCTGGTAAACCAAGCACACAACCTGAAGACCACAAAGTTTCTTGATTACTAGCAGTAACTCTCCATGAGCTGCTAGAAATGCTTTATATCAATGCCATTAAAATGCCAGAGGCTGGATTGCTACCAATAAATTCAAGTATGCTTTGGAAGATTCCAGACCTCCTACTACAACCTGTGCCAGCAACTCTCTACAACATTCTCTTGTGTGAATCTGGATCTTTTTAACAAAATAGCTTTCCCGATTGATTCAGCAGTTACAAGGCCACAGCGCAAACAGTGCAGACACAGGCTACTACTGCATGCCAGTCAGCCTTGCTGTCCCAGACTGTTCCCAGGCACCTTGAATTCATCAGGCAAAAATAGATCTTAACTAATTAAACTACATATGGATTACATGTAATCTACCTAAGAAAGATTTGGCAGTACTACAATACATCTCTCTAAGAGTCAGAAACTTCATACATCAAAATTAAGTTACTGCTGAAATACTGCAGATCAACATCTAAGTCAAAGCGATATAGGTACAATAATGCCTAAAATAGCCTCCTCTCTAGGGCCTAGATAACCAAAAAGCAAAAAACACACAAAAGCTCAATCAGGTCTTCACATGTATTGGCACAGTTTTAATGGAAGAAGCAACTAAAATTACACAGCTGTGACATTTACCACAGCTATCTGTCCTTAAGACTAAACAAAGTTTTAAAAAGAACGTGTGCTAACTTACCTGTATCACTTTTCACGACAGCGTGAACAAGGTGAGGCAACAGGTAATGCAGAAGAGGAGATATATCATATCCTGCTGACAGACCTTGCAAAAGCACTACCAGTTCTGGGATCTTGCACAGATGATTAAATGGCCTGCACAATGGAACAAAAGGGGGAAAAAAGTATGTATGCTCATCTGGGTCACCAACACTTTCAAAACCATGCAGACTTCCTGAGGATTCGATTTTCAGCATCAGGTAACAGCCTCATCGTAAAAAAATGCTGAAAAGATTCAAAGGGTTCCACTTACTTACTGCCAGAGGTTTATTGGCATATTTAATATCCAAGAAGAAAACAGGGTACTTGAGCAAGATGACTTGAGTCATCTTGAGCAAAGCTGCTGCAATAGTACCTATGTTTTCTGGAAAGCTGCTGGTATGAAAAAAAAAATACTTGTATGGACTGCAGGAAGAGATACCTTCACACTGCAAGGAGCATATCTATCACCCAGCAGCAGCAAAAGGAAGGCATGAGAAATAATAGCTCAATGACAAATCCTCAGAGTAGAAGCAATTTCCCTTCCTGCTAATACAAAGTTTCACCTTGTCTCCTTTTGCACCCACCTGACTGAATGCTGCATAATCTATCTAACATGCCTCTCCTTAGTTCCCCACACCTTAGCTTTTAACGTTTTCCTCTACTATGACAGTGTTTAAGTATCTTGAAGGTAATCACTTCACATATCCCTAATAAGATTTTTTCTATTGGAATATCCACACTGACCTCTCTGCTCAAGCAAGCAAACTCCCTGTAACATGTAGGACTTCCATGACTGTGTGCAACTGCATGTTAACAGTACAGGGCTGTGTCAGGGCAGTGCAGACAGATTGATGGGAATGTACCTACTACATGTACCTGACCTGTGAGACCAAAGAAGTGGTGGTGTAGAAGCACTTACGCTTCAAGGTGTTCAACTACACGAACTCAAAGCCCTTCCTTTGAAGGGACAGAACTTTTTTCCAAGCTATTCAAATAAGCTTCAATTTGCACTGCCATTATTATGCTGGCTTCTCTTCTGGGATTCTCACTTTCCAGAAAACCTCTTACTTGACAGGGTTTAGTTTTGTGTGTTGACAGCAATATTTTACTAGGGGAAGTGGTAGCAGAAGGACCAAAAGATGACAGACTCACACCAGTGAGACTCCTTAGCTGTAGAGGGCATAAAATTTTTAAAGTAAACCAAAGGAACTTTCGAACCCTTTGAAACGTAAACTACCAAAATTTCTCACAGGGAAGTATCCCTTTAATAATGAGCACATATAAAATTCAAATCATCAAAGCACAGTGTGGGAATTTAAAAAAAAAGGAAAACTGAATTCACATAGACTTACTTTTTCCCAAGTTTATCTCCTTTCTGAGTTTGTAGAAGTAGGTTCAAGCAAGCCAGCCCATCCCTGACTAATGAGGGTACTTTAGATAATGTCTTGCTTATCTGTAACATCAGGGAATGCACCAATGAAGTCTCCACTGCCACTTTTACTGTCATCTGGCAGATGATCATGTATGTTGCAGCTCTGTAATCCTGTATAGAGGATTTCAATCCCTATATAAAGAGATAAAGGTGAATTTTTAACACAGAATAACACAAAAGAGTACATTAACATAAAAATAATTTTTATTCTGACATGCATGGAATTGCACTGTCTTCATCTCCATGCATTAACATCTAAGGGATTTATAAACTCAACTTTCAAGATGAAAAAATTATCATGAAGGGTGCACAGATAAAGAAGACACATTTACTAACTGCTGCTCTGTTCATTAGCAAAGTTCCTGGAGGAAGAGGATATTAAAGCCAGCTGTCCACCCTTACTCCATTTCCTCATGGTTTAGCACGATAAATTTCAAAGAAAAAGATGTTCATCCAAACTGTGTATCCACTTCTCACAGCTCCACTCCTCATGCAGAGTGGGAAACAGAGTTCTTAAAGTGCTCATTTGAGGTGTGAAAAAACATTATTTCTCATAGACCCTCAGCTGCCTGACGTTTCAAAGCAGTCTAAGAGTAGTACAATGCATACCACATAGAATGTCCCTCTTCAATGTCATCTGCAGATGCATGTCTGCAGCACACAGTACACTTCATCACACAGGAAGGAAAACAAAGCTTAACGTACCTTTTGGATGTAAGGGAGCAGCATAGAGACTATAGTGTCTGTTATCTTCTCTGCAGCTCCAAGAGCTGATACAATGGTGGAAGCATAAAACACAAGAAGAACTCTCAATTGAGCTGAGTTGCCAGGACACTCTGAAAAGACCTGGATCACAGAAAAAAATTGGTTGTTCAGACATCATGGAAAGTGCAAATGCACATATGGCTTCCTCAAAACCCACCAAAATCTCAGAACTCCAGCCTGTAAGCTCTACCAGCTCACGCTGGCACAACTTAAGTCATCACCTCCTGCCAGCAGCAGCCCTCACCAGAGGTTACTGCTCCTCCTCACAGACAAGGCAGAAGGAAATGGGTGCAATTCCTAATGCACTTAACCAGAATAAGTAACCTAAATCACTTGCGATTTTGGTGTAACACTCAAGGCTCAGAACTGGACAGCCAAGAAGCTAGATCACATGTTTCACACCTCCTACTATATCTGTGAACAAACCCTGTTATTGTGTGTGCTTTGCTTAGTTTGATGGCACACGCATTCTCTAAATAATTGGAACTAATGTACCTCTTACCCTTCTGAAACTATAGAACTAGTCCTCCATTTGACATTTCCTGAAAAAAACAAATTTGCTCACCTTCTAACATTCTCAATTTTAAGTTCTCATTAAATATTTGAAGATGTATGTTTAAAACACCCATGACAACCTCCAAAAAAGATATGGAAATTTAAAGCACAGTTACAAACTAATAGCAGGAACGAGTTTATAGAAGACATTAAGACAATGAAGTACTTTGAGGCAATACAGTATCTTTAAGTCATGAAGTATTGCCAGATTGTTTTGTTGTGGCTCATTGGTTCTCAGCCACTTTCTTACAAGAACTTTTGATAGACTGTCATCTACACAAATAATAAGAAATCTTCATATTGTTTACTAATAACTGATTCCTTTTACTATTTGATATGTAATTCAAAATATTAATAAACAACATATTACTATAAAAATATGGGGAAAAACAAGTGACAACAAACAAACAATATTCTAGAATAAATGAACAACCTTCACAGATTTTGCCACCAGCCTGCAGATGAAATCCATGAAATTCAAGTCTTTGTAGCAATGTGTAATGACAGTACCCCTTGCCAGTGGGACTCCAGGTTTCTTTACATGTCGAAAAAAGTAAAATTAGAACACTCAGAGTGAAGTGAAACATAAAGTGAAGCATATGAAGTAAAAATTACTATTACATTAATCCTACTGATCAATTAACACCATTTAAATTGAAATAAGTAATGGAAATCCACACATTACTCTGGAATTCTTTGTATCTACATTAAGACAGATAATGAAGAGCATTACATATAACCTATATCCAAATAAACATCAATTTTAGTAACTGACATATCTTCCTAGCAGTAGTAAATACTTGCACCTTAAAAGCATACTTTAACTTAGCCAAAACAAAGAATAATTACAATTAAAGCTTTTTAATATGAACTTTAGCTTTAAAGAAAGATAGCAAAAAAAACCACATGGGCATCCAGGCTCCATCCCTATAATTAATCTTTTAGTACAGTTTTACAACTAACCACATAAACAGGTGGACCATATTCACAAGCCCAGTAAAAGAGTCAAGATATTATTAATAAAGTCCCTCAGGCTTCTCCCAACTTGCATGTTAAATCCTTTACCCTTATTGGATCCATCCAATGCCACTTATGAGTTGGGCTTTTTATGTTTAAAAGTTGAATAACTCTCACAAAAAGATTAGTCTCATGATATGGCAGAACACAACCAATCAAACTGTCTTCATTGTAGAGATGAATATGAAATCTAAGGAAAAAACCACACATATACAGTTAAACAGTATCTGGAAGTCAAAAAAAAAAGACACATTCACATTCTTCTTAAAACACCTTGTTTACTGCTTTTAAGCAGTCCTGACAGGACTGTTACACTGACTTAGGCCTATGGTCCACCTACAGTCCAGAATCCTAAGGTGGCCAGTGGCCTGTATATGCTAGAGAAAAGAAACAGTACTACCTTTCTTTTTTAACTCACTCTCAACAATTTTAGGTCCTTATAGGACTTAAGATTACTCTAGTTTCTTCTGCATAGATTTCAATATCAAACCAGATGTTACCATAATCAAGTATGAATTTCAGTATAATACATGTACAAAAAAACTCTGATCCAAAGGCTGTATCAACAAAATTATCCACTCTTTCATGACAAGTAGTATTATACTTTCTGCATCTGGATAGGTTAATTTATACAACATCACTTCACAAAATACGTAGTTTGTTTCTTCATCACACCTTCCTACATAACCTTGAAGTGATAATAGGGTTTATGGTTCACAGTTAATATTGACATGTAGGATACTCAGTGGATTACCTGTGAATCAGCCATTCAAGGCACTTCTGGGCTGGCTTAAGCATAAAGTAAGGGGACAGGTGAATCAGGAACAATGAAATATTCTTATTCAGCTGCTGATTTACTGCTTTAGTCTGAACACTGCGTTCAAGGCCTTTGGATGTGGAACTAAACAAACTTGACTGGAACTCTTCAAAAGAAGGATCAATTCCCATCAGCTCTTCTAAGCCAGTGCATCCTGTAGAAAAAAAATATGGAGGAATGCCTTAAAGGCAACAGTTTTATTCACCAGTCCTACCCACCTATCTCCTCATTGGCATATCCAGCTTTTTTGCTATATGGATATATGTCATTCTCACCAAGCAAACCGAAACAAACAGTAAACAGGTCTAAGACCAAAACTTTTTACGTACTTAAAAGTATTCCTTAACTGACAAAGAAAAAAAGCATTAACAACTATCAGTGGAGCGCTCTTGCAGCAGTGAAGGCCAGCAGCATCCTGGGCTGTGCTGGAGAAAATAGCCAGCAGGCTGAAGGTGGGGGGAACTGTCCCTTCCATTTGTGAGATTGCATCTGAAGTATTGTGTTCAATTTTGAGCTTATCAGCAGAAGAAAAACATTCCCATATGGATGCGAGTTCAGCAGAGGAACACTGAGATGGTCAGGGGACTGGAAAACAACATACAAGGAAAATTATGAACTGGGTTTTTTCAGCCTAGAGAAGACAATCCAAAGGAAATCCTTCTGCTCTCTGCAACTACTTAACGGGATATAGTACAGGTTATCAAAAAGATGGAGACAGACTTTTCAGAGATACACAATGGAAGGACGGGAGGCAGGAGCTGCAAGCTGGAACATAAGAAGTTCAAAGCCAATGTAGAGATTTTTTTTTTTTAACACTGGAGTGATCAAACACTGGATTGCAGGTCCAACATTGGATCAGACACCATAAAACCACCATCCTCCAACTCAGCCAAGCATAGAGTTGAACAAGCTGTGCTAACTAGCCCTGTGCTCAGCTGGGCTACCGAGTGACCTTCAAAGGTCCAGACAAGATTATTCTATGATTTTATATGGATGAAGAAAGCAAAGGTACGTCTGTGAATAAACTAAAATACAATATTCCATGTACACCACTGAAGAACCAGTGGAATTATTTCTCTATTTTTACACAAGCTTCTAAATATTAATTGTAAACATTAATGCCTTTCACAAAGCAGGCAACTTGAGCTGAAATAAAAAAAAAACAGGCAGCTGGTTGAAACATGGAAGAAATAAATCATTATATGCAATAGTTCTATAGTTTCTTAAGAAACTAAAAAACCCAGTCTGTGTTGCATCAAAGGGCTGTATCTCTCTCTCTACACCTTGTTACTTAAAAGCGATACGTGGTATCAATCTGCCAGGTTTCAGAAAACAGCTTTCTTATTTAAGAAGCATCACATTCTTGGGCAAAATTTTATACAGAAATGGAAAGAGACAAGCACAAGGGATTTGAGGTGTGCCAATACAGCAATGGCTTTTGCCACTTTACATTATTTGTGGCCGTGATGTTACCCAAGAGCAGCGCATCAACATGTTTTCATGAAATCACAGAATGTGGGTTGGAAGGGACCTTGGGAAGATCCCTAGACCAAGGCAGTGCTCAAAACAGCGTTAGTCTTGAAAGCAGACCAGGCTGCTCTGGGTATTATCCAGTTAGGGTTTTCAAAAGGATGGAGAGCACAATCTCCCTGGACAATCTGGTAAACTGCTTGACTGCCCTAACAGTGAAAGGCTTTTCCTTCTATCCAGTTTGAACTTTTCTATTCTTTCAACTTGTGCCCATTGTCTCCTGTCCTCCAGCCATACATTCCCTGGACAGTCTGGCCCATCTTCTTGGAACCTCCTCATAGGTATTGTCAGGCTGCTGTGAGACCCATCAAAGCCTTCTCTTTTGCAGACTGAATGAGATCAGAGACATTCCTCCCAGCAACCTTCCCTTATTGGGCAAATTCTCCAGCCCCTGAGCACCTTGGGGGTCCCTGACTCTTCCCCATCACCTTACCCTTCACATGCCTAGAAATGTGCTCCAAGAGGGCATGCTCTGTGATTCTCCAATTGACTGGAGTGATACTGGCTAGCCTGCAGTTTCTTGAATTATCCTTTTGGGCCCTTTTGACTATGGGTCTGCCTGTCCTATTTATGTTTCCCCAGCTGTTTTTTTGGATAGATTATTTTTAAAACCATTGGCATCTAAGCAGCCAAACTCACCGATTGCAAAAAACGTGTCCCTGTCAATGGTAGCGGCTTCCTTGCCGGTGAAGAGCAGCGATGCCACCCCGCTGCGGTCCAGGAGGCTGGGATCGGTCTGGGGAAGCGCCAGCCGCTTCAGCTGCTCCGCGAGGGACGTCATGGCTTCGCGCTTCGGGGAAAGGAGCCTCCACAGAAAACTGGGGAAAGGAAACCACAGCAGGCCGGCCGATGAGGCAGCTGCACGCAGACATGCTGCCTCTGCCGCCCATTCCCGCTCTCGGCGCAGGCCCCGCCGCCCCTCGGGGCGCGCACATGTGGGGCCGGGCAGGGCCCAGGGAAGCCGGAGCTTGGCTGTCCACAGGGACACGTCCCGCGGGGACACGTATCCCGGTCCCGGTCCCCGCCACTCACCTGGCCGCGCGCCGCTCCCGGCCCGGCCACACGTGGGCTGCGCGCGCCGCTCACCCGGAAGCGGCTCCTCCCGAGCATCGGGAAGTTCCCGCCCCACCGGCGGAGAGCTGGATCCGCCCCCGGCCCCAGCCCCAGCTCCGGCAGCTCAGCGCTCCGGGAGCGGCTGGAAAGCGACTCGCAGGGAAAGGCCCTTTGGGTGCTGGTGGAGAGCAGCTGGACATGAGCCAGCAGTGTGCCCGGGGGGACCAGAAGGCCAATGGCATCCTGGCCTTAGCAGGAATAGTGTGGCCAGCAGGACTAGGGAAGGGATTCTTCCCCTGTACTCTGCACTGGTGTGAGTACACACCTGCAGACCTGTGTCCAGTTCTGGACCTCTCAGTTCAAGAAAGACATTGAGGTGCTGAAGCTTGTCCAGAGAAGGACAGTGGATATGGGGAAGGATCTGGAGCACAAGTGTAAGAGGAGCAGCTGAGGGAGCTCGGGGTGTTTAGCCTGGAGAAAAGGAGGCTCAGGGGAGACCTTACCTGAAAGGAGATTGTTCTGAGATGGGTGTCGGCCTCTTCTCCCATGCGACAACTGACAGGGTGAGAGGTAATGGCCTCAAGTTATGCCAGGAGTGGTTTAGATTGGATATTAGGAAAAATTGTTTCACTGGAAGGGTGGTCAGGCATTGGAATGGGCTGCCCAGGGAAGTGGTGGAGTCACCATCCCTGGAGGTATTTAAAAGACATACAGATGTGGAACTTAGGGACACTGTTTAATGGTAGACTTGGCAGTGCAAGTGGTTGGACATGATGATCTTAGAGGTCTTTTCCAACCTAAAGGATTCTATAGTTCCACTGGCGTGTGCCATGTCCATGAATGGCCATGCTGGCATGTGGCTGGTCTCCATGAGGGGAGTGGCTGTTGTGGCAATTGCGGATGGTTTCACACATCCGGGCAGATGCCTCAGAGTGCAGCCCCCCTGTGGAATCATCATGCAGGTGTGGGGCAGGGGCAAGACAGCCTGTATTGAGGAAGCAACCAGTCCAGGCACGAGTCGAGGTGTGAGGGCACACAGCAACTATGGACAGATGGAGACACTTCAGTGATGTGTCTGTTGCAAGGCTTGTAGCTGACTTTGTGCTGAGCCCTGCAAGGCGACAGACAGCCCAGGCTGTGGGTGGGGAGCCACTAAACAGGATCAGCATCTACTCATAGAGAAGAGATGCAACAACTAGAACAATTAGAGTTCTGGGATTTTTCCATGTCTGGAGTGAGTGATGCTACGGGAAGTGCAGGACTCCTGTGAGCAAAAGGTCTTGAAAGCTACAGTAGTGTGTATGGGCTAGATCCCAACTGCAGAACCACAGAATGGTGTAGGTTGGAAGAAGCCTCTAAAAGTCATGTGATCTAGCCCCAGAGCAGGGCCAGCTTACAGTAGGTTGCTTAGACCTTAGTCTCATTGTGCTTGGAGTATCTCCAAGGATGGAAATTCTACAGCTTCACTGCGCCTCTCATCCAAGGATTGATTACCCTCAGATTAAAAAGAAATTTCTAATATTAAAAACCTTGATGTCTCTCAGCAGTTTGCATTCAAGGCTGCAGGGTTCTGCACCTGAAAGTTGGTGCACAAAGCCAGAAAAGGAACATAGCTTGTGACAAACCAGGAGAAACCTGGAACAAAAAGCAGAAATAGAACATATTCCAGTTGATGCCAGTAGATGGACAAAATTATGCCAAATGTAACAATTCCAGCAGCAGACCTGTAAAATTATTTCCATACATTGTTGAGAAGCTGTAGAGCTATGGCAGAAATAACAGATTTGTTTGCACAGTAAGGCTGCTTTATTTGGCAATCATTTAACATACAGTAAAAATACAAAAAGCTGATAAAAGTTTGGGGTTGCAGAGAACTGTTTAAATGCTTAATTTTATCCATTAGGAGTGTCTGCTAATTTCAGCTAAGCTCTCTGCTTGTATTAAGTTAAACCTTTGTAGGAGTGAGAGCAGAGAGAGGAAATGCTGCTGGATGTCTGACTTTGTGCCTGATTGTATTTGGTGGTGCCTTGTCAGAGAGTGTGTGTTAACTCTATATCATGTTCCTTCTGACATGATATGATCTGGATGTAACGACAGCAGTTTCTGAGCTGGTTAGGGTTGCTATCAGAGCTGTTATAACGGTGTTAAGGTGTTTGGGGGATATTACTGATTTAACACAAATTACTATTGTTTTTCTGATTGTTCTAATACTTGAGATATTGACCATCTAGCAAATGAGATGACTAGGGATGGTACAAACCAAAAACCCAGTAAGATAGTAAAAAAATAGTGAAAAAACAAACAAACAAACAAAAGTAGTAAAAAACCCCAGCTCTTTTCCACATTCGCTATGGTTTTTGTGCATCTTTTTCCTTCATGAAGCCTTCATGTGACCTTATTTTTAGCATAGTTTAAACTTGCGTAAATATGCAAGTTTCCATGCCTAAAAGTACCAAACATTAAAATATGTAGAAAATATGCAAAGTGCAGAAAGCTGTTTGTAAAAAAAGGAAAACTAGCAACTTTTTTTTAGCTATGTGATTCATTATTTAAGTACTCTAGCCAGAATGATAAACTAGAAGTTGTAAATGCTGAAATGTGTTCAGGTTTTCCGGTACTCCTATCCCATTCTATCCTCTCCTTTGGAGAGCTGCAAAAAAGAGGTTTTATACCTTTGTGCTTTCTGTTTCATGCTTGTTTGGTTTCAGAGTAAAGCCAGGATTCCCTTTGGAGGTTAATTGGAGGAACAGAGATACCTTCTTCAGATGGAAAAATATTTGTTCTGGATTTAATTATAAAAAAGTGTTTTCTGGGAAAAATGTAAAACCAGAGATTCTATTAGGAAATATGCTTAGTTGGTATTGTATTATCCAGTGTTGAAGCTGAATATCAGGGAGATTTGCTCCATACTGGACTACAAAGAGATGCTTCTCTGAACTGAAATTCAAGCCTGTTTCAACCAGTTCCTTTAGCTTGTCATCACATAGATGATCTGTATGGGTGGAATTCTTGAAGCCGCACTACAGCTGAGATCACCTGTGCTGATGGCTGCTACTAAACTGTGTTTGATATATATTGTCTGTTCAAAAATTTTACAGTCTTATAACATAAATTGTCATATGCTAACTTTGATTTGGGAAAAAGTGTTCAGTTTCAAGCATTTTCTGTAAGTCTGTTCATTTGTAAGCATTGGTGTGCTTGAAAAGATTTAATTGAGAAAGGCAAACACTATTAAACTTTTGATCTTCTTTACACTGAGTAAATTCGTGGTACTGCTGGTGCAAATATAATTGATGGCTTTAAATAGTTAAAGGTCTAGTCTTTATACTCCTTTTCTTCCAAGTCAACTCACCAGGTGTGTCTATATAGAGCTACATCTACCTTGGTAAGTAATGCAACCCAGTAGGAGAAGATTTGTAGAATGAAGTGGTGCTGAGGAGCCCCCATCACACTGAGCATTTCAGAGATTTTATGCAGACCAGATCTTGTTCTGCCATGTTCCCATTAGCTGTGCTCCCAGAATGAATCTTTCTGGTTTGGTTTCATTTGTAGGCAACAGATGGGGAGGAATTTTATTTAAAGAGGAAAAGGAAATCACTTCTGATACCAAAAATAGAATGTTCAGTAGCATTCAATTGTAATATATCAGAATGAAGGTAAGGGGTTGAGTACTACCTGTGCAATTTACTGTTTTCATACAAAGTTAGAGAGTGCTTTATTAAGTACTCTTAAATGATTATTAATTAATTTACTAATATGATGCTTCTCTTTCCTTCTTGCACCACCTTCTGTAATCTAGTTATGATTAACAGTTCTGAAGGAGACAAAAGAGAGCCGCCTTCCCTGTGCTTCGCCACCACTTGCTAATAATCTTGGTAAGTACCCTGACATTTCTCCATGCCATTTCTAACTGGAAATGTGACAGTGCTTGGCATCCAAAATATGATCTGATTGCAGCATACTGAAGTAAAATTACAACCTTTCTAGGGTATGCAAGGGAGATTGTAATTTTCTTAGACTGTATCAAGTTCTCTAACTTTATAAGCAAAAGTAGGTATTAACATGTGTTTTTAATGTGGGTATATGTATGTGAACTGAACCGTAAGCCAATCTGTGTTCCAGAGCAGTGGCTTGAACATCTTCTAAACCCAAGGTAATCTTATTGTCAAGGAATATATTGTGTTTTGCCGTTGGTTGTAGGAGGCATTCCAAAGTTCTGTAGTTGTGGGGGCTGTGCAGTTGAACCCGCTACTCTGAGCTAATCTGTGTCCTTTGTTCTTAATTCAGAACACATCTGTGGTCTCTGAATTTATAGAATTACTGTAATAATAATGAAGAACGGTGCTTTATTCTGCACTTTAAGGCTGCATTAATGTATTTTTCTCTGTTTTCAGTTCTTTCTGCACTCTGTGACAATGCAGCAGTCACCCTTCACCCGTGGGCATTGTGAAATGATGAGGCAGTACCCTTCTGTGGAGTACACATTGATAAGGCCTTGAGACCATTATTCCCTTGGCTAAGCTTTTGTTAGAAGCAAGGAGATAGGAGCCATTTTGTCATATAGCAGTGCAAATATGTAAAATGAGAGAGTTAAGGGGTTTTTTTTCCCTGTATGCCCTTTCTCCCCTAAGGGAGTGCACAGCTGATGTAACTGGAGGCAGACACAATCAAGCATAATCCATGGAATCACATAAGTGTTTGGGTTGGAAGGGACCTTAAAGATCATCCAGTTCCAATCCCCCCTTCCAATATCCCCCTGGGCTGGGACACCTCCCACTAGACCAGGCTGCCCAGAGCCCCATCCAACATGGCCTTGAATACTGCCAAGGTTGGGACATCCACCACTTCCCTGGGGAACCTGTTCCAGTGCCTCACGACCCTCACAGTAAAGAATTTCTTCCTCAAATCTAATCTAAACCTAATCTTTTTTCAGTTTGAAGCCATTCCCCCTTGTCCTATCATTACAGTTCCTGATGAAGAGTCCCTCTCTAACTTTCTTGTAGACCCCCATCAGATACTGGAAGGTTGCTATGAGGTCTCCATGCAACCTTCTCCAGGCTGAACAGCCTCAACCTTCTCAACCTGTTTTCATAGGGATGGTGCTCCAGTCCCCTTATCAACTTCGTGGTCCTCCTCTGGACTTGATTCAACAGTTCCATGTTCTTCTTATGTTGGGGACACCAGAACTGTATGCAGTACTAGAGGTGGTGTCTTATGAGAGCAGTGTAGAGAGGGAGAATCACCTCCTTCAATCTGCTGGGCACACTCCTTTTGATGCAGCCCAGGACACATTTGGCTTTCTGGGCTGCCAGTGTGCATTGCCAGCTCACATTGCCAGCTCACGTTGAATTTTTTGTCAACAATCACCATTCAGTGGTGGTTGAGGCTACAGAGAATTGTAGTTCTTGCTGCTGGAACAGGACTGAAGGGCGAATCACTCTTCAGTTTAACTGAAGGGCTGGAAGAACTTTCCTTGCTAGGCAGTGTATACAGCACATCACTGACTTACTGACCACTGTGGCAGGCAGTGTCGTGTTTTCCTGGCTTGTCTTGGAAAATATTTTGCAGCTTCCCCCAGACATAAATTCTGGTGTGTAGCTGCATTCCAGATCTAATAATAAACAGAAACCCTCTAGAAGGGCTGGTGGAAAGCTATTTTGGGAAATGTACTACATTAAAGGCTTTCTGATATGGTAGCATAGACTAGGGGCTTTTGAATCAAAATTGTTGTAAAGGAAGCTTTTAAATATATGTTCTAGATAAGGAGAAATAAACCCCAAATAAACAAACTAGCTTCAGCTACACACATGCAAAGAAAGCATCATCTTGAAAAGAGTATGCAATAGTCATCCTTGTAAATCCATTTGTATCCACTTGAGGCAGGTCTAGTTTATCCCAGAAACATCAGAAAGAGGAAGGAAGACAAATGGAGATGGTAAAAAACGGAAGAAAAAAAGCAATCCTTTCAGTGCTGAGCTACTTGATGAACTGTGTTTTTTTAATTTATTGTGTAAAAACTCAGCTAGGAAGCTGGATTTTAACAACTGCACAATAGTTGCAATGAAAAATAGGAAAATTTCTCTTGTGTGAATGTGATGTGAGTGTGATAGTCTTTTGTCACGCTTTGGTATTTCTTAGGCTGGGGAACACGATACTGTGTGTATAAGTTAGCTGTTTGTTATTATAAAAGAATACCTGTGCCAGGCAATCTACTGAGAGAGTAGGTGTCATAGATCTACTGTGTGGTAGTTGTGAGTCACATTGTTTAATGCATTGGGAGAACTTGGTAATTGGAGTGTAGCAACGGGGCCATTGGGAGCTGGGATGTAATGTGCAGTAAGGAGAGTGTTGTGTACCAGACATGTCTCATCGTTCATAACAGGGCTGTAAACAGTAAAAGAGACAATAAACTGAAGGGTGGGAAGAAGTAAGAAGTGATCAATAGGGAACATGCTTAACACAGCATACTTTCCTTACTGCAGCATACTCTGTCTTGCTGTCCCCTCCACCAACTGCCTGTTACTCAAAGCACTGACAGGCGTTGGAGAAGCAGCAGATCTCACATGGTACAGCTACCCATTCCTGACCTGCAGCTGTTCAAACCTCTATTTGCTTGTCAGCCAGCCATTTGCTGGGTCTTTTTTGAAATGCTAAGATGAATCAAAGCTCTTTCCCTAAAGAAGAAATAGTGTCATTCCTATCCAGATGCACTGAATACAAATTTCAGTCTTTCTCCAGTCTGGCCCTTGAAGCCTGTGCTGCTGTCATTTCTTCATTTGCCCCAGTCACTGCCAGTCCATGGGCCTTTTGTGCAGCTGAATGCAGGTGAATATGTGGTTTGAACTGGAATAGGCTCACAACTTTATATGATAATGCCTGAAAACAGTATGATCACGTACAGTAGCAGAGAGGAAATATTTATCTCCCAGTTTTGCTGTTCAATTATATTCAGTTACGTATTTTTATTTATTCACTTTATAAAGTTTATTTATTTTCCATATTTTTTTGTGTAGGAATGAGTTAAGCATTCATGTAATGCCTGGCCCAGTGCCCCTGTGAACACTGTGAATAACAGAACATTTTTTTAACATATGCGTATATATATATGAATATACATATGAGATATTAATATTATAATATTTTAAAAGTATTAAAGAGTCAGTGCTTTTCTCTGATACTGAATCTTGCAGAGTATCTGCAGTCACAAAAATCCCCTAATTTTTTCCCCGCATTTCAGTGACATTTTAAAAAGTGTTTTGCTTTTGTATTTGCTTTCATTGTGGATTGGAAACTCTTTGTGCGGTTATGTGTTGTGGGAATTCTTGGGGGGAAAACCCCTAGTATTAGAAGAAATAGTGTGTTTGATTTAGATGGTGAGGGCATGCCTCTGAGTTTTACTAATAAGACTAGATCTCCAGATTTTCTGATTTACTAGAGGCGTCATGTTTTTAGACTTAAAATAGTGGCCCTGCTGTCTCTGTGCCTTGCACCCTTGCATAAAATAGTCTTGACAACTGGCAATGTTCTAGATAACAGCTAATAACTCTTACATTGTGCATGCTAGTGACTTAAGGGAGTTCTCTGTAGAGAAAGAACTTGAGCGAGACTTAGAGGTCCAGTGATACCAAAGGTGATTCCTCGGACACACAGAAAGGAGGGTGCTATTTCTATATTTCCACAGAATGCTCAACAGGCACTTGGTATAGTGGGTAGGAAGGCAGCCTGGACTTGAGCATGTAGTAGAGGGGAGTGTGTAGCACTAAGAATCAGGTGCTTCTGCCACTGATGCTGATACACTTCTTTTCAATAATCCTGGTGGCCAGAGACAAAACACGTGCTGCTGCAGTGCTCTCAAGTACTGAACGGGAGAGGTTACACTTCGAAATCTTTCTCACTTTACTTATGGTAGGATCCCTTGGGTTTGTATTACCTGCCAGTTCTCACCAGTATGGTGACATATGTGCCTGGTTTTATTCTGTAGAGGGGCAACAAAACATTTTAAACAATTTATGATTAATTTAATCTAAAAAATGTGTCTAGTCTGTCTGTGTCACTGTAACATGTTTAAAGAATCATGTGTGTGAACTGCAACAGACAGATCTGAGATGCAAAACATGATATTCTTTCTTGAGCAGAAGCTGTATTGGTTTGGGAACTGCTAGGCTGCTCTGGAAACCTTTAGTGCTTTCCTTAACATTGTGTATGAACTGTCTTCCAATTCAGACCCCATTTATAATTACTTAATTTATACTTTATTTATGATTAGTCATAGTGCAGTTATCTTAAAAGAACATCACAATCACAAGTTATTTAATGGTAGACTATGGTAGAGTTAAGTTTTCCCAGCTGTTTTGCATGTATCACAATGCAGAATTTAATTGTATAGTCACAAACTACTTTTTTTCCAGAAATTGTGCTTTGTTCAGTGTACTGCACAAGCAGAGCTCAACAGCATTATGCTTTCTCTTCTTTATTCAATGAAGGTCTGCTGCACTCAGTTTAAGCTGTTCCCAGCTACATAATTTAAGATTTTCAACTCTGGTCATCACAGTGTTTGTACTTGTCTTCAAGTATTCCAAATCTACCTGGTATTTGATTTTCACACCTTATACTTCACAGTATTAGTATTATTTCTGGTCTATAGAAAGAAAACTGAGGCACATTCTCCAAACTGTACATAGTTCTGTTTCCCCATCCAGTGGATAGTTTTAGGATAATAAATGCTGGTACTAAGGAAGTGTTTTTTCCCTTAAGTGCTTTACGAGTACAATTACATACTGCATTTTTCCCCACTGAGTAAAGCTGATGTTTTGAACCTTTAGACCCAGCAGAATCCTATTTTTGTCTGGTATTTCCATCATGCATTGTTTTAAACACTCTCTCCTGCAATTGAAAGTGCATTCTGTGACCCTCCTGACCCCCACCACTGGTACTTTAACAGTAAAAAAATCAAGCCCTACAAATTTAGGGCCTGATCTTCCATATATCATCTGTGTGCCAGGTTCACCTATGGAAGTGGTATAAGGGGGATTGCTGAGCTAAGGGGAACAAATGAAAAAGTGCCGTGGTATTCTAGAAGCACACTCATAACAATCTGATCTGCTGTAGAGAAGTGTAAGATATATTTGAATCCATCCATGTGAACTGCCAAATAAGCTTTCTGCTGAATGCTTTTATCAGGGGAAGATGTGTTTAGATTGTATCTACTGAAAAATGAAGTTATAAATACATGTGGAGCCTTACTGCCTATAGAGGTAGGTTCACCTTTGTTGCTGTCTCCACCTCCAGCAACTGTTGTCCATATGATCTGGAAAATTACCTAGATCAGCTTCTGGCTTAAAAAAAACTTGTAACCTCTTGATTTTGGTTCAGTTATGAAAATCTGGAAGATTACCACTATTCCAGATTTAACTATGGAACACAACAGAGGTCTGGATGGCCCATTAGCATAGGTCTACTGCATTTATCCTATAGACTAACTAGTTTCAAAGTGAAGAAGTGTTTAAATGCCCTTCTGTCCTACTTTGCTTATGCTAAGCTGAATTTAGGCAGGGAGAGAGGTGAACCAGTTAAGAAACAAAGGACTTGTCCACATTCAGAGGGATTGAAAATAAACAGGAGACTTCACCATGAGTAGGTTATTGATGGTAGATCTCAAGAGCAACTAGTCTCCTACTGGAAAGTGTGTTGTGTAAAACTGATACTCATTTCTCCTGACATAAGAGTATGTCTGATGTTAGTGAAAAGGATCATAGTTGAAGGGAACATTGTCTTCAGAACAGGAATTGGAAAATACAGACCTTGCTGCTTTCATGTTAGGCATGGCAGGAACATTGCTCATTTTCTCAGTGCTAGTTCTTAATACAGCTGAGTGTCAGAGTAAAGCTTTGTTGGACAGGATGTAAAGACAAGAGTTCTGGAAAAGAAAAACTTGTACAATACATGTATAAAGAACATGTTATCCCTGTTTGGCAGTAATTCAGGTTGTGCCTAATGCTGCTGTATATAGGGATGAATTTGCTGCTTTTACTAATCTTTGTATCACTCCTGTGAAATGAATATTAAGTAGCTGGTGTTCATTTTTACACACTGGCAATTTGTTCAACCAGGTTGCCTTCCTGAGTAACTTTAATTTTATAGATATTAGTGGTATTACATTGGTGTATCTGGAAAGAGAAATGAGGGCATCGAGACTGCAACTGTCAAAGGTCATTCAGTCAATCTGTACAAATGCTTAGTTTAGAACACAGCAGTGTTGGATATCCAGTGCCCATATCCTGTGCCCATAATCTCAACCTCATACCTCAGTGATTTCAAACCTGCCATGTCTCATCTGTGCCCCTTGGATAATTATTGTCTGGAAACTCTGACTTAGTTGACGATATTTGTTTCTAGATAAATAAAGGCATGTTGTCTTTGCATTCCTTATCTCACCCCTCCCCCCAACCCCCTTTTCGCATTGTGACCAAAACTATTGCTGAATACTGTGGTGTTTTTTTAGACAAAAAAGTCACAGGCTGGCCTACTAGGGCATTTTCTTAACTGGTTGCACTCATGAAGTATAAGTTGTATAATCAGTTGCAGCTTTCATATTGCCCTAGTCACACAGTTTCTTCCTTGCTTAGTATCTCTGTGGGATAAATCCAAGCCAGCATAAAATAGGAACACAGCCAGGATTCTGAGAACACATGATTTGTGAAGGTTTCTTCAGAAGATTTGCAATAGGCTGTGCTATACCCCTAGTCCTGCCCCTTGCATTCTCGTCACTGAACCATTTTTAAAATCCTGGCTCTGTCTCACCATTTTTTCCGACCTTATGCCAGCACTATTTGTAGTTTCCCCACCTGTTACTGGGTGTATTGCGTTGTAGCTCACTGCATATTGCTCTACAACTTCAGTGTGCCAACAGACTGACTAAAGTTCTGTATATAAATTACAATATACTTTTCCCAGTTTTTCATTTGCACATTTCTAATCTGTGCAAAGCATCTATCAAAACTTCTGATATTATTTAGTCCATGCTCTGTTCTGTCTTTGTGAGTTGCGCTTACCCAGACAAGAACCATTAAACCAAAAAGGCACCCTCAAGAAGCTAGCTCAAGTGATAAGGCAGTTCAGGTGTAGTGGTTCCTTCTGAAAAAATGAATAGAAATACATCAGAATGTGAGGTTTGAGGGCTCTTCTGAGTCATGGAAGGTATGACCTTGTGTAGTGCTGCCTGGCACTCACCACGGCTTGAGGGTTTGCCGTGCTACGCTACATCTTTCAGCACTCACATTGCAGTCTGATTGTTATTATGTATCACAGTACTGCCTGGTGATACTGTGGCAGAGACCAGATGTTGAATGTTTCCTGCTGCTGTCTGCCTTGAACCCTCTCTGAAAACCGGGACCATCCGCAGTGCAGGATGCAAAGCTCCAAGCGTGGCTTACAAAGAGTAGGAACACCCCTTCAAGGGTATAAGGGACCCTGAATGCCTGAGCAAGCCTGACATACTAGAATAATGCTAGGTATTTTTGGGCGCAGGCCACACACAGACTGGAGAGACAAACGTGGAGGTGGAGGGTGTTTGGTAGGTAAAGCATACTATAATCATAGTTGTTGTGTAGGCTCCTCAGGGCTTTTAGTCAGACAAAGCATTTGCTCCAGAGAATTTATGTTACGGGTGGACATTAAGGACCAAAGGAAGCATTGCTCACACTGTTTCAGAGATGGGACAGTGCAGCACAACAAGCTTGTTTCTCTCAGTGAGAGTAGTCTAACAAGCCAACACTTAGCTTTTGGGAAAAATTTTATCTGAATTGACTTGCTCAAGGTCACACAAGGGCATCTTAAACTGGCATGATCACCCCATATCTCAGCCCCGTGATTTTCCTTCCGCACAAAGGGTTGGCAAAAGCCAGTGATGTCAGTGCAGTCAGCGTTTTCTCCATACTCCTGAAGCCCAAGCTATGCTTTGGTAGTATTTGCCTGTCCCATAAATGTTTCTTGCTACATTTCATCCATGGCTGAATTTCAGGGACAGAGTAAGTCGTGTCTATATATAGCTGATGAAACACTTCGGGATCTCCTGACAATGACAGTTGCTACTATGAAGCCAGCACTGCATTTTTTCAGCTCTTTCTTAATTTTTATTTCCAAACCTGTAATTTGAAATAATATACTTTTAAAAAAGTAATTAGCTACTGTATAGTTAATATCACCATGTATGAGTAGCGTGAAGAATTTTCAGAGTCAAAGTTTGTGCCTCTTGGTGCATAAATGTGGGAGGGCTAATATGCTTAGTGCCCACAGTGCTTTTCCTTAGCTCAGACAAAGAAATTTGGTTCCCAGATCTATGCTTCTCCTCTTTGCTCTCTTTCTGTTTTCTCTGTAGGTGTTCTGTAGGAATATGAAGCAAGTTTAAAGTTTATTCATACTGCCCTTACCTAATGAATTTAATTGCCTTTTTTATTTTTATGAACTTACAGTATAGTGTGTTTCTTAAATTGAAGAAGGTAGGTTATATTTATTGTATTAAAAAAAAAAGGCAATGTCTCTTGAAATCCAATAAATGATAAATGATAAATACATTTTTTAACACATCTCACCTTTCTGCTTCGCTTTGTTCAGGAAATATATGCATAATTTTTAACAGAATCCAACATTTTGAACCAATTTAAATTATCATTATCTTATTTAAATAATTCATATTCTTGTTGGTTAAGCTTTAAACTAGTGGATATTTGCTACAAGCAGAAATACATTTTATGTAGAAGTGACAGTTATGACATGCTGTGAAAGTTAAAGGGCTTTTTGATCCCTTTTTTAAGATCCTGTTAGAGGTTTACACAAGAGAATAATTAGTTTGAATTTCTGTTCTATTACCTTTCATTGACTTCTTTATTGAGAAACCATTCTATTGTTCTTTTTCACAAAGAAACACACAAAAAGGCTATGATTACTTAAAGACTCAATGACTGACTGAGCTCTCATAAGGTTCTTTATCTTTCTGTGGCCTTTCTGAGACAGTTTTGGCAGATATGAACTATTGCGTTCGTATACAGAAGTGTTAAAACTGAAAACTAATGGTGATTATTTCTACATCAGTTGATTGTTTCATGGGCAATTATTTAAGTAGAGAAATCTGGCTTATTTCTTAGTCTATATCTCACTAAGTTCGAATAGAGGAATGATCTGGTGAAATGTGGTGTTCAGCATTTTTGTTTTATTAACAAGTTGTGGTTTTATTCTCATTCTAAGATTTTGTAAGAGGGAAGAATAAGAAGCATGTTGAAGGATTGAAAGTCTGAGGAACAGTAAAAAATGCAGAGTGAGTTCTTGAGAGAATGGTATGATGGCTTTTGACAAGTAAATGAATGTTAAATAAAAAATGTGTGAAACACTTTCCATTTCATTAAAAAGAATGATAAAGATTGACTTTCTTTAGTTAGAAAAGCCCTTTGATTCTCAAGTATCTTCATGCAAAGCATGCCAGGAGGCATTTGTGTAACCTCACAGACCTGCTGCTCCTGCTAGGAAAGCCTGTTTGGTACTTCTCGTGCATGGGAAGTGATATCTGGTTGCCACAGTGTTCTCCTGGGTTAAAGGCATCATTCTACTGGTTAGGCCCTTGCTATCATTTATATTAGCATGAACTACAACTGCACACCTTTTGCCAAATAAAAGATAAAAATAGTTGACAATTCAGCTCTGCCATCTCCATTTCTTGTCTCCCTGTGCAACCTTATTTCTTCCAATTCATTTGGCAATCATGAGTATTCTTTTTGTCTTGCCACATTGTAAACTGTACTTGCTGACTCTCTGGTATCTTGCCGTGTCAACTTAAAACTACCTATCCATGTAGTTCATTGTGTTTCTTTCTTTTTCTCTGTTTCTGACTTTTGTCCTTTCTTTCCTGCTCAGGTTGCTAATCTCTGTTTTGATTTTATTTCCTTTCTTCTTAGGCACACATACTTTGTAGCAGTGCAACTCTGCCAGCTTTAGTGGAGATAGTTCTAACCTACCTCTGATGTGGAAATAAGCTGGTTGAAGCAAACTGCTTTATTCAAACTACTGTGCTAGGCACAGCTTTGCTTTTCTCTTGTTGAGCTGAAAGAGGCATCTCTCTTTCCACTTCAAGTTTGGCGTCAGAGTTCCATTTTGGCTCTTCTTCCCCTACGGACCTCCATTCATATGCTTCTCATTACCATCTGCACAGTTAGTTCATAAAATTAAATTAAAGTAGTAAACAAAATACCAGATACTCCTCCTAAAGCTCCATCTATAAATATCTCCTCTGCCTACTCATGCTCTCTGATTAAGAGGCAGTAAGCAGTTATTCAGAGAACCTAAAACACATCAGATTCCATCAAGATAGGCAGGTGGTTTTGTTTTGTTGTTTTTTTTTTTTAAATGGGGCTATTCCATTTAGCTTTCTGTTTTATAGACAAAAAGCACAACTTTCTGAAAATGCACACCAAAAAAGTTGAAGTCCCCTATATTTTTTGATCCAAAATGGACAAATATTACCTAGCCAAAGTGGATCTTGAAATACTTACTTTTTTTAATCTCTCAGACTAGCTGAGTGGGACTATGATTCTAGCTTGGAACAATTTGGTTCTAGTTTGCTTGGAACAATTAAACATTTTTGTTTCATTTTCTTTTTTATCAAAGTACTGTTTACATATGTACCAAGTAAACATGAAAAAATGAACAGTACCTTTGCAGCAGTGGCTAGGTATGCTTTGAGTAAATCCAGTTATTTTATGAAAAAACTTGGCAAACTTCTTTTAGAATTCCGGAAAATTTGGCTAGACTTTCTTTTGATTCCTAGAAATCTAGGCATGGGTCTGACTCTAGTCCTAATCCACAGTGTGATTGGATATTCTTTGTCACCATCCCACCTCAGTTTTTATTTCATGGCACAGGCACCCTGGCCTGTGTTAGAGGGTGAAGGTCAACATGTAAAACATGGGTTTTAGCTAATACCTCCCCGCATGAAGCTGTCAGTACCTGTAAGGCTCACTTGTACTGTGGGGAAGGGTGCGGTACCGTGTGACTTCATCCACGTAGATCCCCAGACAAGGCAGTGCTGAGGAAAGGCACAAAGCTGGTTGCAGTGGCTCACCTCTAATGAGGGAGTGCATGAAAGGTCACAGGTTTCATTAGTGCAGGAGAGCTCTTTGCATGGGGGACAGCTCTGAGTCAGAGCATTACAGATTTATGTGTATACTTCTAGGGCTTCTCTGACTTCTGCATTTCCTTTAGAAATTCTTCTGTGCTCTGTATGGTGAAAAAGAAGACATGATTTTACTGACTTCAAAGGCTTAAATTATCATTTAGGTGATTGCAATTGGACTATTTCAAACCAGAGGTGACTACCAAGCTATAAAAATAAACCACACAAATTTCACCAGCATACACTTAATGTCTATCTATGTGAACTAATTTGTTTTGTGATTGCAATTTGATATTGTCTGAGAGTATCCTAAGAGAATGCTCATCTGCACTTGAACAAAAAAGTCTAGGCATAGCATTCACCAACATTAGTTCATTATATAGATGGAAGTGTAGCAACTTTGAGAGTGTTTGCACTGAGCAGGCAAAAAGCATGTGGTTCTGACTTCGCTGCTTAGATTTGGAATTTCATTTTTGGACTGTTTGTCTTACAGTATGTGCATCAGTCTTCAGAAGTTCAGCTTGCTTTTATTGCATGAACTGTTTAAATCCTTTTCTGAATTCCAATTTGCAACCTTAGTACTGCAATTCCAATTTGCAGCCTTAGTGCTGTATTTATGAAGTTTTTTTGAACTAGTGAGTAGATATTTTCTGTGCATGTATGCATGTTCTATATTGCATTGTTCTTCTATATTCTTATGGGCTAGAAGGTGACTTGGCAGAAAGCAGAGCTTCAGTTAGCAGTTTGAAATGGAGGACATAAGCTGTAAATTATTCTGGATATTCATCTACATTGGCTTAGAGAACTACTGTTGTCTTTACTGAACATTTTCCCCTTGTATATGACTTTGTCATTTTAAAAGCTCAGCTTTGGTGAGCATTTTCTTTTCCTAAGTGAGGATAGAATTGTATCCTGTGTGGCCACTGCTAGCGAGGATGACCTTGGCTGATGATAGGTGCAGGTATTAATGACAAGCTACATGAAGAACATAGTAAACTTGCCAATTCCCAGAAGAAACCCTGTTACCGGGACAACTGAAATGATATGGCACAGGAGATATGGGACATGCTTGCCAGGATGCTTGATCTCAGTGCTATCCTTTTGGATTTTGCTCTATGGAAAGCATGGGTAAATGGTTCCTGTCACACGTATGTGAAGTTACTGTTTCTACGGGCCTTTGTATGTGCTTCTTGGTGCCTGCTTTTGGATTTACTAAGAGTGTTTCCTAGACAAAAATATATGCATTGCTTTTTAAAGTTGTGCTTCCATGCTTTCTGGTTAACTCCAGACCTGATCTCCAATGGAAATTGTTTCATCTCTTGAGTGTTCTTGTCTGTGCTGGCTCGTGTGATCCTTAATCCGAAAGTGTGAAGTGGCTCAAGGACAGATACCGACTTCAGACTAATGATAAACTATGCCAAACTACATTAGCAAATCATAGACGGGCCTTGAGAAGTAGAAATACATGTCAGTAGGAGGGAAAAAAAAAGACAAGTCTGTGTCAAATAGTAAGGCACGACAGACAGGGAGACGAGCTCCCGCAGCGCTGGCGGGAGACGAGCCCCCTGCCCATCCTTGCTCTCTCGCAGCCCATCCCAGGCTGTCCCGTGCGGGATCAGCGCCCACCGCCTCCCGCCGCCCGGAGCGGGGCTGGGACCGGGGCCGCCGCCCGGAGCGCCACGTGACAGCCCGGCGGGGATAATAAGCCGCAGCAATGAGCCGCCCTGGGCTTCTTTGAGGGGTCAGCCGCAGGGATCGACAGCAGCAGCCACAGAGGAAGAGAGAGGAAGAGACAGTGAAGGAGGGCAAGGGAGAGAGGGAAGCAAGGTCACCACTCGTCAGCACTTACCTGACAGTTTCAGCCTCTGCTCTCAGCAAGATTCGTCGATATTCACTCCCTGTCACCTTGGAAAAAGGAAAAAAAAAAAAAGAAAGAAAAGAAAACAGACACTGCTACCTACAACCCATCAGCAAGTAAACTCAAATTGTAGTAGAAGCCTCAGCAGCTGAAGCTGATCCCCCGGTAGCATGAACAGCATGAATCAGATAGAAACAAACATGCAGTACACCTATAACTATGAAGAAGATGAGTACATGACCCAAGAAGAAGAATGGGACAGGGACCTGCTCCTGGACCCAGCATGGGAGAAACAGCAAAGGAAGGTCTGAAAATAATGTGTTTGTCTGTGTGGTTCTGTACGAAATGATGTCCTCTCTTATTTCCATGCTATATCTGGAATTGTCAGGGCTGTACAGCAAGGGGTTCTAATAAAACATATTTTACATTGTATAAAACATGTATATAATGCATAGTAGCTATGCCATATTTTGAGGATAAAGCATTTGCTGTTTTGATTCTTAAGTGAAACCTATGTCAGATGAAAATAATTTATGAGAGTCAGAAGTTTTTTTTATATTGCACTGGAAATATCCTGTCTGTATCTCTAGATTTATGTATTGGTGATTCAGTAATTTTTAACTTCACTTCCTAGGTCCTCCTTTCAGAAAGCAGACTCTGAATTGATGTGTGCACCTGGTGGATTTTGAAAAAGAATAAATTGCAATTATAAACAGGGAGATGAATGAGATGGTTCAAAATTGGTGTGCAACAGAACTTTGCAATATTTCTGAGAGCAGACTGAGAAATCACTTTTGAAGTTGCGATCTTGCAAGTCAGCTCTTAGTAGAATATACTCTTCATTCCAGCTGAATGATCTGACAAGGAAAGTATTGCCTAGAAATATATCCAGGCTATATTTGGAAAACTGTATTTCATGATTAGGTTCCCACATGCCAGTTCACTGTCTGGGAAAAAAACAGGTCTGTAAATATATTGGAATATACTGTTGTGGAGAAAATGCCTCTTGCCTTTTAGGTGTAAGAAAACTATTGAGCCACCAAGTACTGCCCATGCTCTTTTTCTGAACGTAGGCAGAAATTATGATCCCACATCAGTCTTGTCAGTGGTTTGATACTTTAGTAATATTTGCACTTCTAATTTCAGAACACTGTTTTAAACACTACATGGAAAAGAGAGATGAAATATTGTAGAGGATTTGTTACTTTCTAATTTGAAAGGTGACGCTGAAGTTACAGCTGACAGATCTGGGATTAAAAGGTTATCTACTGGTTACAAGAATGAAAAAAAAAGGGAGGGAGAGAAAGACAGTGCTCTGGACAATATGTTTGAATATGCATTCTGCACAGCTGAGCAGCTCACTTCAAAACCTAAATAGAAGGTGCCAGTTAAGATCTTATGAGAGAACTGGCTCACTGTTGCAGTCACAGCTTCTGTAAAAGCTATACTATAAACGTATAGCTATAAAAGTAAGGGCTGTTAGAATTGTTGGGGCCAGGGGGTTTGCTTTTCCATTAAAGTTTGTAGAGCTGGTATTTTCCGCTCAAATTTAGCTTGGAGTCTCCCTCTTTCTGTGAGTTTTAGCTGGTTTTATTAATTTTCCTAGATTCGCACCTGTTCAGATCCTGCTGTATGAATATAGTGGGAGAAGTTCTCTTAAGTTGAAGTTCACTTTTCTTGATCTACCAGCTGCTGCAACTCCTAACCAATAATTAAGTTGTACTCATCAACACTGACATTAGTTTTAATTTGACACTCTTCAAATGGTCAACTATGTTTTTCTGTTTTATAAGGAGAATGGAAATTATCTTAGTGCTTAAATGCTTTAGTGATTTGAAATTGTGCAGCTGTAAGAGTTGTGGCTACATCTGATTAGGATTCAATTGTCCAGTATTTCAGAGAATGCTGTTTTCAAAAAAAATTGGAGAGATTACTAGATAGTCAGCACTCTAATGCAGTTTTCCTTCAATGCAGACAAATGATCAAAAGTAAAGAGGACTTGGATTAGGAAGACATTTTTATGTTTACAGTAAGTCTCGACTTTTACAGAAAAGCAGGGAGTAGCTATACTACATTGAAAATTTTATGTTTCCATTCTCGGAACAGACAGCACTTCAGCAGAAAGTCAGATTTCGACACTGATAAATTAATGCAGACTCTGTTTACTTCCACAGAGAAGTTTAAGCTACTTTATGTTGCCAGTTCCCAGGGTTTAGTTTTAATATTAACATGATAACATATTTAAATAAAATTTAGGAGTGGGGATCCTTACTCCTTGTCTTGGAAAGGAGTCTGAATTATTATTACATGAAAAGTACTTGCATGATAAAGGGTTGGTTAAACCTTGTAAAGTTTAAGGCTTCTATATTTGCTAATTCATGCTAAGACAGTGGCAGAAAGCGCTTTCTTAATTCCTTATTTATTAGGAGAAGATTGCAGGTACATGGGCAGAGATCTTTGTTCTAACTGGTAATATAATATTGAAAAATGATCTCAGTGGAGCCCTGGCAGTTGGCAGCATATATTTTCTATTAGACAGTCTTGGATCAAACCAAAAATAAATGCCATTGTTTCTATTGTGGGCTGCCCTCTCCAGACTTGCCATTTCAGTGATATGCCTGGTATGAAATCTGTCAACAGATGCTGGTAACACATG
Organism: Neopelma chrysocephalum; assembly: GCF_003984885.1. Taxonomy (NCBI): domain Eukaryota; kingdom Metazoa; phylum Chordata; class Aves; order Passeriformes; family Pipridae; genus Neopelma; species Neopelma chrysocephalum. Next base: position 4,153,067 of record NW_020897691.1, on the reverse strand, counting down.
ATGACGTTCATAGGATTACAATGGATGTGACGCCTAATTATAACCATGGTTCGTGGAGTATTATGGTCTGCTGTAATCCAGGCTCCTTGGTGGTCACAGATGTCCAAAAAAATACGAAGTACACTATAGGAAAGAAAGATGAGTTGTGGTTTAGCTCTGTCTGAATGTTAGCAACAATTAAAATGCTTTAATTGAGGTAACATTTAGCCTGTGTCAACTCAGGAAATCAAGAAAATACAGCAATTCAACCATTTGCTGCAATAGACACTATTGGCAAAAACTTAAACAGGATCATATGATTGGGCATTTCCAGCAACAACTTTAAAGAAAGACTAAATAACAACAACAACAAAAAAAAAAATTGTATTTTGAATGGACATCCTGTAGATGTCCATTAGTAGAAAGGGACAGTAGATGTCCAATAGTAGAACAGACACAGTAGATGTCCAATAGTAGAAACTAATTAAAGAATTATGGCCTTGGTGTCTTTTGAACCTGTAGATGGGTACCATGGGATTGGAAACTTCTACAGTCTGCTCCTTGACCCAGTACACTTCCACTGCCCATGTGCACCTAAGCAGTGGCTGAAAGATCTATGGGAGTGGCCCCTTGTTTCTTCAGTACTACACAGAAATAAAAAAAATATTGGAAGTACTTTTGGAAAAGTCTGTCCAGAGAGGGTGGGATTCTCTTCTTCATTCTGCCCCGTAACCCTAGACAAGGTCAGCTCACCTCAGACCTCGTTTTTCCCACTGGTAGAAAGAGGCCAGCAGTGATATTTGTAAGAACTGGTAGAAGTGGTTTGTTCTATGGTCTTTCAGACTAGAGATCAGTTGTCTTTCAGCTCCTACCCTGCAGGACTGGAGTGTAAACAAAAATCATACTAGCTTATAGTGGAAGACTTAAAACATGATTTCTCTTTTCTCCATAATAAATATATTTCTCCATAATAAATATATTTCTTATATTTCTTAAGCTTCCAAAAAAAGGTTCAACAAATTCCACAAAGCTTTTGGTTTTCACTACCTATATCTCAGTATAACTAAAGGGAACACAGGAAAATGCAGTGTCCCTTAGCTTGGGAAACCAAGCACAGCAGTGCTACTCAAAATCTGCACATGCTGTATTTTTGCAGTGTTTGATCTGCCAACACTGCTTAGTCAGCCAGGTGTTTAACAGCACTTTCTTGTTTGTAACTTTTGCTATAAATAATTATAGGAGTGAGTATGCTTTTTTAAACTTTGACATGAAATGTGTTTTGTTAGCTTTCCAAGGAAGACTGTGAAACAAGTGTAACCCCTTCTTCAGGATAGTTGTATTGTAAGACACTAAATTGGCTTCACATATTTAATATGTGCCTTCTGCAGTTATCAAATGTGTCTGACACTATTGAATTAACATACGTAAAGAAAGAACTGGGAACATATTCCTTGCCTTACTGATATTATTATATGTGGATGATCTTATTCTGGCTTGCTGTATGGCCCTGGTACCACCGTTTTGTTAATGCAGAAGGGTTTTAATGTAGGTGTCAATGTAATTTCTGACAATTTTGATGATTTTTTACACTGGTATAGAATAAAGAAGAAGATTTAGAATATTTATTTACCTTGATATTGCCCTCTTTGTGAAAGCAAATCTTGATAACGCTGAACCTTGTGCATGAGTGAGGACTTCAGAAAAGATTCTCAAGGAAAGAAGCTGTATCCTTCCAGTCTTCAGAAGTACATATCAGATTACATTTTCAGTGTGACCTATAAGGATTTATCTGCATTACCTCCTTTGGCTGGTAATACAACTCCTGTTGTCCTTGCAAGTTAAAAAAAATGCATTTGGAAGACACATGTATGGCAAATTATTTGGAAGAAGCTATCAGGACTGTGAATGATGGGCAACATCCTTATTGTTGTAGTGTTGCTGCAACTTCATTAAGTTCAGCAGATTTGAGAGGTTCGTTGCAGCCTGAAAGAGAAATCGACCTTGTGTTCAGTCTGACTTCAGTGTCTATAAATAGAGTTAGACTCAGTGTCCCGGATTTACTCTGAAGTTTGTCTGGTCTTCTGTGGATGGAATCTAAATTGATTTCTTATCAGAAACCTCTTCCTGTAAGAATTCTACTGGTGTGTGAGAAGGCAGATATAGTGGAAGGAAACAGCTTCGTTCTTCAATGGAGGAGAGAAATAACCAAGCCTCAATGAATGAAAAAGAAATGTAAGGCAGAAAAAGGTTGGCAGGAGAGGCTGGATGCCACCAACAGAATTCAGTCCTGTAAACCACTTCTCACTTCTCCAGATTGAAATAATTGTTGTACATACTATAACAATATCTGCAATGTGTAGAGGGAATTCCAGCCTAGGTCTTCCTCTTTTGCTGAGATTATCTGGAAATAAAATTAGCTTGATTTTTTTTTTAAACCATGCAAAATTCTATCCTTTAATAATGAGCCTTGACATTAGGCTCCATTGCACACACAGAAACCATCCACCACTAGAGGGTTTTTAATGAGGTGACACTTTTTACCCACTTGGAATACCAGTGGGATTGTTGAAAAAGCACACTCCTGTGCGAGTGAGCAGCATGAACAGGGTCTGGATGTGAATGTAGGAGGTGTGGGGGAAGGAAAAGGTACACTCCTTTCTAAGAGAGTATGAACCTTCAGATTACTTATTCCTAGTACTTACCTGTTAACTATAGGATATTTCTTATAAAGATGAAGGTACTGAGTTGAGTAGCTTTAGGACTAGTTTCAGGAGGGGATTTATTATGCCGGGAGGAAAATCATCCAGACTCAAAAATGGAATGATAATGGGAAAACCATGTGCTGTGATAACATATGCTGTATCATATGATGAGTCCTACACTGCAATTCTCTCCCTCCCTTACCTTTTATGCAGATAATCAGGATGGTGTAGGTGTCTTGGAAGTTCTGTTGGTTGAAATGCAGGATTTTCTATTAGTACTAATAATTAAAAGAGCAAACAATTTCACCTTTTTTAGACTTTTTTTTTCTAGTATTCAGCAAGTACTTGGCTGTCTTCTATAGAATAACAATGTCTTGCCAAATGATAAAGGCCACTATAGATGCAGAGTGCACCTTTATGAAACATGAAGTTTCAGCACTCCAAGGCCAAATGCTCCTCCAGGGGCATCAAGAATTTTCTTTTCAAACAGTGGATGCCAAAAACTCTAGTATTAAGAACAGACATAGAACATCTCTTGCTTTCTTTTAAATCCTGAGTGCTCTTCAAGTGATGATCGCAGTGGTAAATGGCCCCATACGAGATCCAGCTCTGAACTTGGTAGTTATTGGATGAACTTAATTTTTTTTTTCTGCAACAGCATGTCTTGATTTTTCAGGATCTACTGTAACTGTCGCAAGTATTAGACACTGATGCAACAGAAGGCCATAGAGTTGCAGTTTCTCTTATCCTATGAAGAGTTGCCATGAGGGCAGAAGGAGTCTCTGTAGAAATATGGGATGTGTTTATGGCTTGTTCTGTACAATTGGCCTCTTTGAGATTAGTGGCTTGTTAAAATAGTAACATGTTAAATTCCTCTTGCTGATGTTTCTTGCATGGAATGGTGCTTGAGAGGAGCATGCTGAAAGGATAGTGAAACGATCATATTTTGTCAGTGTGCTTCATATTTTGTCTTGGAAGCTGTCGATTTTGTGTGCAGGCCTGAATACTGTGGTGCTGGTATATGAAAGAAAATTCAAAGAAAAGTATTACGAAATTCACTTTACTCAAAATTATTAAGTACGTAGTTTGTTTGAATGAGGTTTTCTTTACCAATACTAAGTGTGAGAAATAAATATATTACTCAATATTATGTTTTCTATTTAAACTCAAATGAACCTCTCAATGTTGACCTGTTCCAGGCTCTGTATGCTTTTATTAAGTCTTGTCAAATTGATAACTCCTACAGCCTCAATTCAGCTGTTAATTAGCCCCCAGATATCTGCCAGGAAAAGAACTGTATGATCATGGAAATAAATTATAAGGACCATTTTGTAATGGGAAGCAAAGGCTACCTCCTACCTTCATCCATAGATACACACCACAGACTCCCCATAAATTTGTATAGTAAAATGTTTGCCTGCAGATATGCTGATCCAATTAGTAAGACAATAAGGATTGGAAGAAAGTATGGATCTGAGTGGGTTTCCATAAGCTGCAACCAAGGTGATTAAGAGCTAAAGAAAAGCTGTGTATTAAGCAGTGGACTGTGCTATAATCTCTTGTGGGTGGGATGTCTGCATCTTGCTTGAATCTCTGGGTCACTGGAGTGCTGAAGAGAGAGACATGGAAGGTGTGTGCTTGGAAGACCTCTGAGGGTTTTCAGTGCTGAGGCTGCAGTAAATAGGGAATCCATGCTCATACAATTGGTTGTCCTGTGCAAGCAAAAGCAGGACTGAGGTATATTCTATAAACTAATGAATCTTAATAAGAAAATATCATGATTACACCATCAATATCCAAATCAAAAGAAAACAGCTCTGCAAGATGAATTTTGACTGCTTTTTGCCAATGAGTTAACACAATTCAAAATGTTTCATCAAAGCTCTTCTGTCCTTTTACAAGTAAGACAAAAGGAGTTTCATCACTATGATGGAAGAATTGGATATCAAAAGCCTAACATAAATTTATCGCTGTTGCATAACTTCTGATCTATTTAATGATTTTTAGTTTAGGTAGTAATTTCTGTATTGCACTATACAGTTCTACTGAATTAACTTCAGTGAGACTGAACATCAGGGTTTTCTTTACTTGTGAATATCTATCTATATAGATATTGGTAGTATTTTAGAAGTTGTACTGCAGGCCCTGCTTACAGAAAAATGCATTGGATTTGTAGCTGAAATGCAGGTGGACATGATGCAGGAAGAAACATGTCAGTGAAATAGAATTAGGTGGGAATTTGTACTGCTTAGCTTTGTCCCAAGTAAAAAAAAGTCCCTCCTGTGTGTTATTTTATATCCTTGCAAGCAAATAAATATAAAAATGCTTACACAGTTGGCAAAGTTGAGTTGGTTTGGATGGCTTTACTGCCAAGCATAATTTCTTCTGAGCTGTAATTGTTGGAATAAACTATTTGTAACTGATGTGGTATTCCTTTACTGTGAGCGGTGAAAAGTTGCTGACTCTTGAGTCAATGTGACTTTTATGGCTATGCGTTCTTTACTGTCAGCTGATACCACAAGGAGAATGTATTCACATCAAGCACTCCATTTTTTCCTAAATTAAATTTCATTCCTAGTAGTTTGGGGTGATTTTCACATCTTCAATGTTTGAAGAACATCATTTCATGAAATGCTGTGATAAGGATGTGTGGCATTTGTTCTTATATCACTGGATTTCTTGGTTTTAAATACGCCTCAGCTTGAGAGACTTGATGCATAAACGTTATCATAACTAAACAGGTCCTATACAATGCTCTATTTCTACATAAAACTGGGCATGTATTTAAAGATAGAAGTTACCTCTTTCCACATCATTTAACCAGCGAACACAATGTTATGATCACCCTCTCTGTCTGTTTCTGTACAAAGTCTGTAGTAGCTCTTCCTGCTGGCAGAACAAGGAACACTTCAGTACAGATCAAGACAGCATGGTCCTAGTAATCCTCGAACTACTGGTGTGAAAGGCTTACAGAGCGGGTGTTGCTGCTTTGTAGGAGCAGAGCATCTGCAGAGACAGAGACAGAGGCAAAAGACTTCGAAGTGCAATGATCTCCGTTTATGAAAGTGTCCTGCTTGAAATGGTAGCTTGTAGAAATATACTTCATGCTTTTGAAGGCTTGTCCAGAGGGAAGCAGGTGACAGTTGTTTGGCTGATTTTTAATTAGTTTTTATATTTGGACCTAAAATTTCTGTGTGTGCACACAGGTGAGAAAATCAATCCTAAATTTGTCCCAAGTGAAAGAAGGGACGCTATTGCTCCTATGTCTGGTCTCGGTTTTCCCTGCTTTGAATTATAATGGCACATTGCTTTATATCTGTCTATCTATATCACTGTCTATCTCCAAAACAGTGATTGTAATACCTATGTTGCTGGCTTTACAGATGGAAGTGCAAAATGTTTATTGCACTTGATATGAATAAGATGTTCTGTTTATTTCAAATACTTCCTCCCAGCTGCTCTTAACTGCCAGAATTCCTTCAACTTGAAATCTGATGTTTGTTCTTATTTCTCTTCAAAAACTTTTAAGTTAAAGAAGTCCGGCCATCCATTACTTTGATAACTTGCAGAACCTAATTTAGAGCAGACGGCTTCTAATCTTAACTGCTCCCCAGAAGAGCCTTGCTCACCCCCACTACCATACGAGGAGTCCGTGGATAGTGACTACCTTCATCTAAAATTAGCATCTGTGATTATTCCTTAAGCATCTAAGGAAACACTCATATTTTTTATAGGTGCTGAACACCCAGGCATTTCCACTGACGTCAGGAGGAACTTCTGTCTATTTTGCACCTTTGAAAATCAGCCTGCTCTTTTGGCACTCACAGAAAGGCTTAACCATCTAGCATTAAATGATTTTTTTAAACTCCGTTTCATATTTAATCTTGGCACTGGTGTAGCTTTTCATTGCTGCAAGACTTAAGACATTGCACTTTTGAATGTGAAGAGAACTGGTACCCAGCTGCATTAAATACAAATTTAAAAAAAAAGCAAAAAACCCCAAACACCCAACCATAAATGATTGTGTAGCTCTGGGATATTATTTAACCTAGAGGAGTTTCTTCAGGCTATAAAAACCCTCTATAGTCCAAGCTCATCTCCAGCTGTACTCTGGAGAGTAGTTCCACCACACATTTTCTTTGGCAGACTAACTGACCACCTTTGATTCTACTACTATCCATAGACTTCCAGTCCCCTTCATTTGCTGGTACAATGATCTTCTGCTATATACCAGATCATTGAAGAAATTTGAAGCAACTCTCCCTCTTCTTACTGCTTCTAAATCCTAAATCATTTCAGTAATGTAGTTTGCAGTGCAGCCCCTTAAGCAGCTATATCTGCACATGGACATATTATGTATAATGCACTTATCATCCATCTGGCATTAATATTGAAAGACAAGCAAAACACCATACATGAGGCTGAAGTTGGCTTACTTTCCGTGACCAAGCACAGGTCCCAGCATGGCTCCTGTTGAGAAATACACTATAAATAAAGAACTGTGTGTTTAATTGATGAAGCAGCTTATTTATCACAGACACTGTACTGTCTAAAACACTGATGTTTATGCCTTCAGCGGTTCCAGTCATCATTGTTTGTTTACCCATCTAAGTTAGTGCTTTAGAACAGGCTACTTAGTTAAATTTGTAATTCATATATAATCAAGCCATCCAAAGATCCTGAGTAGTGCTTTGCTCTTTACTCTGTTTTTATGGAAAGCTCAGTAATTTAGGAACCTAAGCCTCACTAAAAATTATTTAGAAACACTGACATTTTTCTGAATTTTCTGAAAGTTTGCTGGCTTACAGGATATTCTATAGCTAATGCCTCATAAAAAAATCAACCCAATATGTTTTGGTAGTATCTTTTACTGCAGAAATTAGCAAATTCTTTAAAAAATAGATTCTTAAAACAAGCATGAAATAAAAATTGAAATTTTTTTAGTCATCAGTTACAATAGTAAAGAAATTCACATGGGCAGATTATATGCTTTGTGTATTGAGAAATATTGCATCGAGTAAGCCGGCATATATGCCACAGAGGAGCTTTTGTTGCATAATAGGGAATTAATGTATGAGGTTTTCCTTTCCCTAGTAGAGTCTAATCTGAAACTGCAGTTTAGATAACAAGTGAAACCAGATTTGGTTATCTTCAAAGGTACTACATAACAGACTGCAAAGACAACATTGACTGTGTAAATATCTTTGAGTCTGACTATTGACATATTTTTCCCATCATTTATTGATGTCAGAGACTTAAAGATCTGTGTGTTGGTGAGTGTAGAATTGGAAAAAACTTTCAGTATCTGTCAGACCTGATTTTCTGATTATAGAAGTGCTTTAGAGAATGTTGCTAAATTGGATAGGAACATAGTTTTATCCCACTCTGATTCACTATATTGACCAATTTATAATGGATTTACTTACTCACCTGACAATGTAGTATATCATTATTGGATAAAGATAGCAAGGTGAAGAAAATCAACAGAGAAAGCAAGGGAAAGACATTTGGAAATCCAGTCAACTAAATCCTGGATTAGCCTACTTTAATTAATCCTTCTATTTCCAGAGGGCATACCTTTAGTTCCTTCCATACTGTAATGTATAAATGTTTCTTCCATTTCACCCCAATAGTATATGGTTGTTAAAATATGTATCTCTGAAACAAAACTGTTAGCCAACACTATCTGTGATAGTTCATAAGCTTTTGGGAAACCAGGAGGAGCACTGTAGGGTACAGCTGGTGGAAGTAGGACCTGAGACTGGAAATAATAGAAGATCTTGCCTCTTTATTAAGAAAGTTTATTTGACACTGATAGGGTAGTGGCAATGCATGTTCTTTGTTTAATATATTGGAGAAAAAGCCCCAGGCAGTATAAGGGGCATTGACTTCACCTTTAAAGCACACCTGCAGATTTGTCCCTTGCAGATTACCACCTTTTTGGATTACCTATACTTCATTTTTAACTTTCCACAGGGAGAGGCAAATGTAGAAGAGATTATTATTTTCTTCTCTAATGGTGAAGGAATGGCCAATTGGAAAATTATACGGGTGGAGAGAGAAAATAGTAGAATGGCTGGTCTCAAATATTTTATCATTGCTGAAACATTTTCCTCCAAACCTGTTGGCGTATTTACTTCAAATCTTTTTCTGAAGAGGCTTTCTAGTTTGTTGATACTCTTGTGAAGTAGAAATGCTGAGCATGAAAGGTGGTGCTCCATAATTAACTCATTCTGAGCCATGTAGAAATGGGTGAATTTCTTTTGACCCTATCACTTTTCAACTTTTTGTTGGATATTTTAGTCCCATGACATATGAAATACCTTTTCCTATCCTTGTGTTTCTTGGTTTTTCAGAACTTAGATCCAAAATCTAAGCTCCCTAAATATTGCTCTTTGTCTAAATAGCGCTTGCAGTGAGACCTCCCAAATATCACTTTGCTCAAAAGTGATCCAGAAAGCACCAGAATGCAAATAGGTCTCAGTTCCATTACTTCAAAAGTATTGGGAGGTGTCTAATTTTGTTCACCGAAGATCTGTATCTAAAAATCTTCTGGAGAGCAAGACAGAGGGTGCATGAAAAAGAGATATTTGGGAGCATGCTTCAGTACATTGGACTTTCTAGCAGAACCTACACACTTTATGCTCTTCAAGCTCTCTGCTTAGGTTCCTAGTGTTGTACTTGATTGGTTGAGGAGAGGTATTTGGACAGCACTTTAGGATATGAATATATACCTCTGTATAAATGCAAAGATGCAGTCTTTATTACATGGGTGACAGAGTCCATTAAAACTTTTATAAGAATGTGTACAACATTTCTTTGCTGCACTCAACTTTGTGGAAATCTATTTTAGTGCAAATCTATTTAGTGGCAAATCTATTTTAATGCCCTGACAACTGGGTGTGAACTAATTTATTTGCAGATATGCACTGTAAGGTTCTGTGGTGTAAAGTGACCAGGAATGCTGTGTAAGATATTAGTTGCTGTAGCCATACTACCTCAGGTTGTAATGTCAGGCTTACTTGTTTTTATAGGGTACATGCAAGCTCTGCAAAGTGCAGTGTATTGGAGCAGAGAATATTTGGTTAGTATGCTCTAAAGTTAGCTTACCCTATTAGAGGAAAATACTGTTGTGCCATGCAAATACCTGGCAGTCCTCAGAGGTCCAGGCTGGATGCTGTAATGCTCCCAAGTCATGCTGCATAGGAGTACTGTGGTTCTGTCAGAAAGGTACAGGTCCTTGTGGGTGATGCTTCTCTATTTCTGCAGATTTCAGTAGGAGGCATTTTGAAGAGCAAAATTGTCAGTGTTGCATGTATAAAAAAAAAATTACCATGTTCTGTTAATTATTGAATTATTAAATGCTAGAAACCATATGGCCTATTGAAAGAGATCAACATGTTCATAAACTTTTCCTTTGAGGGAAATACAAAATGAACATCTGAGAAGAAGAGAAAGCACAAGTCATTGACCAAAAACAGATTATTCAAAACTTTACATTTGTGTTGTTCCTTTAATTCCTTTTTTGTTTGTATTTTGTTTTGTTTTCAAAGCTTTACTCCCATTACTCACTGTCTATCTTTTCACTCTCATTAGAGAATGCAATTTAATATGGTGGCTATTGTAACTCAGAAATTTGTTAGTAATTTGAGAACTTTGTTTACTTCACAGATTATACCATTATTTACCATTCTCTAGTGCTAATTTTGTACATTGAGAATGTGCGTTGAGTAATAGTATGTAAGCCAGAAAATCCAGAGGTATTAATTAGGTTATTACAAGGTATTAACATACCTGTTGTTTTACATAAAAGGCAAAGAGAGTAGAGTCATCAAAAGGTAGGGTATAACTGTAAATGATGTCATACATACTGTTACTGAAGTAGGAGGGAAAACGAAGAGGTAAGATCATTGCAAACAGCAAGACCCTGCTCCCTGTTACTCCATCTAGCTAGAATGAATTATCCAGGGCTGCCATAACACAGCTGGGCATGCACATTTAGGCAAAGGATTCTCGTAGTGTATTGCCTGAATGCTGTTTGTGACCATCTTTTTTCAAGGATTCATGCGTATAATGTGAATGAACAAACTGCAAAAATAGTCATTCACACCCAAGAGAAAGCTGACTTGCAAACCCCTGACCTTTGTCACTGCTTAGCAAGGTGATGACATTATTAACTAAAAGTCTCAGTGTTGCAAAGCCTTCTGAGTGGAATATTCTAATAGTCCCTACACCCCAGCTCATGATGAAAGATAACCTTGTACTGAAGATGGACTTTTAATTTATTGGTTGGGAATGAATGTGTGGCTGATGGGAACCTTTCACTTTTAGGTCAGTGTTTTGAACCCAGGCCAGGTGAATAAGTGACAAGGTTGCTAACACATGCAGACTGTTTGGTAATATCTATGAGGTGAGTTGTACACTCAGTTTAGCTCTCGGGAGGACAGGTGTCCCCATCACTTAAACCACCAGAAATGGAAGCTTCATTGGTGGTGCCCAAAACTGACCTTATTAGTGAGAGGTAGGGACAGTGACTTTTCATCGTAGGGGTGAAAGCTAAAAAAATTCCTGTATGTGAAAATGCTTTCTCAGATTGCATCTGTGGGGTTACTCACAGTCATTGCTATTCTTAACAGTTCCCTGAGCGACTTCTTTCTCCATACTGGAGAGGTTGGCACATTTCAAAATTTACTAAGTATTTAAGGAGGGAAGTGTAACTATCATGTAACTATATTTACAGTAGTAGGTAACTGGTTTATACTAAATAGCTAGATTTGGTTTTCAAGACTTTGGGTGATAGAGAACAGATGTTGAAGATGTTGGTAGTTTTGTGTTGTCTTCCATCTGTTCACAGTAGGTTGAGGTTTTGATTAATTTTTTTACAGTTCTTTATTTACAAGGTATTTATAGTTTTGTTAACTTTCTAATCTTTCTTGCTACTATTTCTTTATTGGGCTTTTTTTCAGGGTAGTGTTTGAGCATTTCATAAGCAACAGTTAATTTTCTGCTGCAATAGTGTGGTGGAATATGGAGGCTTTATAGTTCTCATTATCCTTGAATACAGAAGTGGGACACTTAAAAGTACTCAGCTATGCCTAACATCTGCTCCCATTGTTGTTAAAAGGATTATAGTCCCATATGAGGAATCATGGGTCATAATTTCCTCAGCATTTAGGACAGTAAAAACATTTTTAAAATTCCTGTCTTAAGTGCCTAAAAGGCTGTTGCAAAGTTGGGGAGAAAACACACGTGCCAGGGTCTCTTCTCAAGGATCATAATACAGACCTCAAGAAATGTACATACTAATAGAACAGATCATGGAATCCACTTTCATTTTAATTTGGTTTATGTTTAATTTTCTGTGAACACTCTTCTGCCTGTTGACTTTGAATCTTCTTTCCCTCTATCCTGTTACATTTCTTCAGCTTTGTTTCATTATTATT